>NW_006408654.1:3396938-3418971 GCF_000296735.1 Chrysochloris asiatica
AAGGTCATATTTTGGCTCTCGTGGACTTGTTTTCATTTTCTTCAGCTTCAGTTTGAATTTGCATATGAGTAATTGATGGTCTGTTCCACAGTCCGCCCCTGGCTTTGTTTTGACTGATGATATGGAGCTTTTCCATTGTCTCTTTCTGCAGATGTAGTCAGTTTGATTTCTGTGTATTCCATCTGGTGAGGTCCATGCATATAGTCATCTCTTATGCTGTCTAAAGAAGGTATTTGAAATGAATAAATCATTGATTTTTCAGAATTCTGTCATGCATTCTCCAGCATCATTTCTATTACCAAAGCCATATTTTCCACTATGAGACATTAGCATTATGTAAATTCCATTGATACATGGGAATGCCATTTATTGCTTATGGGCTCTGTTATTTTGGATATCTTTCACTTTCCATATATTCTAAGTAGCCATGTAGTGATTCCCTCACCCATTTCCAACAAGCATTAGACATTTTCTTTTTCTTAGGTAATTCTCTTCCTAAAGTTCCTTTTTTTTTTTTGCTTTGAAATATAACCAAGCTCTCTGAAGAAGCTACCAGTTCCAGAACCTGTTTTGTCTTGCCAAGGAAAATTAAAGGTAAAGCCAGGGACTCAACAGACAATTTGCCAATGCTTACTTTGGGGGAGAAAAGGGCAGTGGCTACCCATTTTCAGCACCATTTCTTCCCCTGTTTATCTGTCAAGGAACTCTGGTTGTCTAGTGGTTACTAGTCGGGTTGATAACCTCAAGATCAATAGTTCAAAATTCCCAGCTGTGCCGTGGGAGAAAGCTAAGGCTTTCTGCTCCCGTAAAGATTTACAGAATCAAAAACCCTATGTTGTTGTTGTTATTAGGTGCCATTGAGTAGGCACTGATTCATAATGTCTCTATGCACAACAGAATGAAACATTGCCTGGTCCTAGGCCAATGTCACAATCATTGCTATGCCTGAAGCCATCGCTGCCTCCACTGTGCCAACCCATCTCATTGGGGGGTCTTCTTCTTTTTCTCTACACAGGCTATGAGTTGCACTGATTCCACGCATACAAGCACCACAAAATCTATTCATGCTAGGTAGGGTTGAAGGAGATTCATGTATTAATAAGCATTGATTGACTTTCAGACTCATTAGAAGAGTTGGAGGAGTTGGCTGGAGGTTGAGTTTCCCAGAACAAGAATTATAAATCCTTTGCTGTGAGCAGGAAAGCTTGGGTCTGTGACTATAAAGCTGTCCTGTAACTAAAGTTACAGGAAGCTGCAGAGTCAGGAAGCTGCTGGACAAGTCCTCAAGCAAGTCTAAGGTAGATGGTCTGTGCTCACAGTTTGAGACAATTGACTTTAGGGATGAACAGGGGGAAGAAGTTATCAAAGGAGATTGTACAAGAATAGTCAGAGAGGTAGGAGGGAACTCAGGGACGATAGAGTCAGAGGCCAAGGAGATGGGAATGGAACAGAGGACATAAAACTATCCCATGTATTAAGTAATATGTAGTTTTTTGGAAATCTTTGTGGGAACTGGTATTGTACTGAAGGAGTGAGTAAGAGTAATAAAATATTTTAGGCCACTCTTTCAAAAAGCCTGTTTTTGAAGAAGGGGGAGATAGACGTTAGAGTATGCCACAATGGGTGGGAGATACCTTTCTCTTTTTAGAGGATGGGAGAGACTGGTTGTACACGATTAAACACTTGTAGAAAAGAGCTTATTGAATACAAGTAGTTGAATATATGGGAGAACAATCTATAATGGATGTTGTTCAGAAGACGTGGGAACAAATGACAAAAAGAGCACAGGGGAGGAAATAGGCTTCATAGAAGGGGAGAAGCATGCATTTTAATAAGAAAAAAGGAAGAAAGGACTGGTGTATATTAAGATTTGGTTATGCTGGTAAGAAATTGAGGGAGATGCTCTTCTGATGGTTTCTATATTCTCTAGGCAGTTGTAGGCAAAATCATTATCTGAGGAGAAGGTGAGAATGATAGGGTCAGTGATTAGAAATACCTAATGTGGAAGACAGGAGAGAAAGTAGTTCAGGCCTCACAAGAGAATCACTGGGCAGTACTAAATTCCAGAATAGAAATCTGTACCTAAATATGAGCTATTGCAAACATCTAGCATGCAGATCCTAAAACAGAGAATTGAGTCAAGGTGGAATCCGAGACTGTGAAAATCCTATTATATGTTACGAGGAGGTTGGCATACCATGGATCAGTTAGGCTACTTATGATTGTCTAAATACAGCTCATACTGGATTGCAAAATGAAAGAAATTTATTGGTTTATATAAGGAAAAGTCCAAAGGTGTATAGAAAAACAGGAAAAGATTGATCAGGGTTTCTTGACAATTTACTGTTTTCAGTTCTACTCAGCATGCTGTCTGTATTCTTTTACACTTTGCCGACTCAACAGTTGACAGCATATGAAAGAGGGCATGTGCTAGTCAGCCAAGGACTGCGCTCTGGTTGTTACTGTTGTGGCTGCTAGCACTTTTTCTTTTTTCTCCTGTAACCAGGTACTATGGAGCGTCCATGGGCCCCCACATTGGTAGAAGACTGAGTTTGGACACCTGTTTTACATAGCACCCATAGGCCCAAAACCCTCAGTCTCTCATGATTTTTGTTCTCATACTCCTCAGGATCTGGGATTACAGGATCTGCCTGTGTGCCAGACAGCCGAGGGATTGAATGTAGTGGACAGCTGCTGTTTTTGTCAGCCTATCATCCCTTCCTTGGGGAACTAACCTTTCCCCTCCTTGTGGTTCTGGAAAGGGCTGCAAATCACAGGCACTCATTCCCTGATGCCAAAAGAATGCATGTGACCTCAGCTAGGCCAATCTCCCAGGAATTTGAATTGAGAACCCACACAATAGGGCCAGAAAACAGCTGAAGTTGGTTAATTCTAGAGAGCCATTTGAAGAGTTCCAAATTGGAATCTCCTGCACTGCCCTGCCCCATGTCTTTCCTGAGGTATAGAATTCCCCAACAATCTACTATTAATCTCTTCTTGCTTAATTTAGAGTTAACTTTTCAGTTCCTAATAACCAAAATATCCTGAAGCAAGATTCAGCAACACAGAGCTTAAGAACAAAGGTCAGATCATCCTTGTTAGGGTTGTTTAAGACAAAGGTATTGCAAATTTACACACATAACCAGGGTTCTGGATTATACTGTATTACAGAATCCCAAGGACCACACATGCCCTGACAAAGAGGAAGTTCCAAGGAAAAGCTTTATAACTTGGGCTGTATAATTATATTCTTAGATATATGGTTGCAAAGTAACTCATAAATTTTATTAGTCATTTAACTAATATTGTAAAAAGTATTTTTTACTAAGGGTGCCTTTAAGCTTTAAACTTTTCCCTTTAGCCTGCTGATCTTTGTAAAATGGATAATGGTTTTTCTTTTCACGCTTATTAGTATTACAGCCTATTTTACTATTAGAGATAATTTGCTTGCTGATGGAAATTTTCTGAACATACACAGAGGTATATAAATATAGTAATAAACACAATACTTACAAATAGTTTATTCTTATTTGATACACTTGTTTTTCAGCAAAAATGCATAGATATATATTATTTATACAGAACTTCATATTTAAGACAGAATGGAACAAATGTCAGAAAAATTTAAATAGTAGTAAACTACACAAGAGAGTCACAATTTATTCAGCTTCATGCACAGAACTGACCAAACTAGTATCTATTCCTATGGATTATTTTACTCAATCTATCAGGTAATGTGGAATTTTGATTAAGTAATGGCTTTCTGTCAATATGCACAATTGATTTGAAACCACATCATAGTCCATGTGTAGATGAAGCTGAAAAAGCCTCTCTAGCTATCTAAATACAGCTGTTTAGGACATAGGTGATGACAGGAGTCAGGGTAACCTAAGAAGAATTAAGCAAACAGTTGGAAATATCACTCATTTCTTCATGCCTGCATCATCCTTTACTCCCTTCTTCCTCCATTGTCACCATTAAATGAGCTAAAAACAAAAAACAAAGCAAACAAAAAAACAGACATAAAGAGGTCTGTTTGGTCGCTGTGAAACCCTCCCTCTGCCTCTGACCTGAGGAAAAAAATGAATGTGGCCCTTCAGTTAATACCCTTGACTACAAAAGGGGACTTGCTGGTGTATATTCTTGTAAATCTCAAAATAGTCATTTAAATCCATAGTTTGAAATGGATGAACCTCATAAGGCAGATGGTTTGAGAAGGCCTAAATTACACATAGAATTCATTTAGAAACTCATCTGTATCTTCAAGGAAAATTTGTGGAGAGTGAAGGCTTCAAGGGTGCTGTAAATAGATGGCTGGGAGAAGGTTGGACTGAAGAGTGTTCAGGGCGACCACAAACCTGAAGCACATAGAAGATCTGCCTTAGCTTCCTTCTCCAGCCCTGCAATACTGAATGCCTTGTCTTGCTCTATGTAGAAATGGCATGGGGTTCTGTTCTTCTTTCCACTCCAAAGAAGAAAGGGGCAGATCGGCCACGGTGTGCATTTTACTGTTCATGCTATCCACAGTGGCTGTACTGTCATCATGAGAAACGTGCCTCACCTCTTGGTAATCAGTTGCTTAGAATAATTTTGCTCATAGCCTCCAAAAAAGAAAACCAACAGAATAGAAAAGTATAGACATTTCGTGCTGAGCCTTCCTGGGAGAGTGAATTAATTTAAGGAGGCATCCAACCAGAATAAAAAAGATTTTTAAGTTTAGCCTTGTTACACACCTAGAAAACACATCTTGTCTGTTTTCTTCCTTGTGGAAAAAAAAATTTTTTGTCCTTCTTTAAACTATACATTATTTACATTGTTTAAAGACCTCATGGTCTTTTGTCATTTGGGTAAGAGTTCAAGGGGATTTAACTCCCAGGACAAAGATGAGGCTTTCCAATAAGTGCTGGTTCTCATCTATGTACTAAGGACTGACTTTTATAAACAAATTGCTATTATAAACATTTAAAATATAAAATTAAAATAGTTGTTTAAAAAACTTTTCTGTTCTTTTTTGCATCTAGCATATTAAAAACAGATGTTTTCTAACTAGAGATGGATCCCAAAGAAGGAATGAGTCCCTATGCTTCCTTCATCTAGAAATGAGGGTTTATTTACATAGTGTCCTTTCACAATGAGCTTCTGTTAACCAACCAACTGAAGGCTTCCTAGCCTGACTTGAGTGCTTATTGCATGTTTTGGGTGGAGCTTAAGGCTTGAGAAAGGTGACCTGCTACTTTTACACATTAGAGAATTACTTTGCACATTCAAGAAATTTGAATTTCCTTGAGAAATGCCATGTTTGGAATAGCTTCCGGAGATTGTTCAAAAACAGAAAAACATAGAGCTGATATATTACATTTAGAAGCATAATACCTTGGGGGAACATTTTCAAAAACTCAAAGAAAAGACTGTGTTTCTACGGAGCTAAATAGTAAATAAGTGAGCGTATTGATGCCTATAGGTGTGTTCAGGGCTTTCCAAAGTCACATCTGGCCACAATTAACAGCCAAATGAACATTGTTGACTTACAAATACTCTAATTTTGCAGCTTGCTCACAAATCCTTAAGAAACTGTTCTAAGATAAAAGTCTACAAATGGATTAGAAATCTGCAAATTAAAAAATCTAAAATTTGTCCTTTCTTAATAAAAAAATGACTCTTGTATTAGTGTTTTGAAATAGTGACTAAGAACTGATGTTCATTTTCACAGTGAAAAACATACTTATAATATTGAGGTAACTAAATATGTAATAGGAAGGCATGTGGTTTCTCACATAGGAAAATAGCAGAGCTCAATAAATGTTTCCTTTTTGTTAGGTGATATACTTCAGAAAATATCAGCGATTTTCAAGAAAGTGGTTCAAAAGGTGATTTACTATTGATGGGTGCTATCCTTTACTGCCTTTTTTGCATTATGCCCTAATTATATTAATTAAGGACAACAAGCCAGGGGAAAAGAGTGCTATGCAACGTAACACCTTTGTGCTAGTACTCAGGTCAAAAGCTACATGATGTGGTTAAGCTGCCAATTACAATGCTTCACCTGCCTACTAGAATGCTAACACTGTAAATGATCATATGTCTTTCTAGGGACTAAATGTAAAATACAGGCACAACTGTCCATAGTTTTTAACTTACTGCCCCATTCTGGCAGTTTGATTCAAATCCTCTTTATTCTTCCGTTCCCTTACCTTCTTTGTATCCTTTTTACATTTGATATTTTTATGATTTTTTTCCAGGTATCACAGGTTATATCACGAAGATTTTAAGAGAAAAAAACAAAGCTTTAAAACATTCTTTGGAGATTTAAGCACTTAAACTTTTTTTTTTAAGTTTGTTGTTGTTATGTGTCGTGGAGTGGGTTCCGACCCACAGTGACCCTGTATAGGGTTTCCGAGGCTGTAAATCTTTACGGGAGCAGAAAGCCTCATCTTTCTTCCGCGGAACAGCTGGTAGTTTCAAACTGCTGACCTTATGGTTCGCAGCCCAATTCGTAACCACTACACTACCAGAGCTTCAGACACAATAACATCATTAATGTAGGCACTTTGAACGAACCATACTTTTTAATGGTACAAATACTATTAAGCTTCCAAAAGTTATTGTCATTTGTATCTTTATTAATTGTGATAATAGATTTTTAAAATCTTTCCATGTACATTTATGCCCACTTTCCCTTCACCTGGATTGTACATTAAATTGGCAGGTTATTTTTAACCATAATATTTGAATAGGCCCAGGAGCACACAAAAGAAAAATATGCAGGGAGGGAAGGAAGGAGGGAAAGAAAAGGGGAAAGGAAATGGGAGAAAGAGAGAGAAACTGAAAACTTTCTTGCCCAAAGGCAAGTTAAAATGTTAACTGAAGACTCTGTATATTGCTATTATGCTAATGTTGTTTGTTGTTAAGTTGGTTCTGACCTACAATGGCCCTGTATATGGTTTCTGAGGAGCAGCTGGTGAGCTTGAACCGCTGACCTTGCAGTTCAAATGACTTTGCAGTGTGGTGCATTAACCCACAGTGCCACACCAGGAAGGAGAAAAGACTAAATTCAGTAGCTTAGGGTATTCTGCTCATGGGCAAAGTCAGATTTTGGTCCCTGGTCATAGGGCCTTTTGGGTATTCCTGAGCTACCAGTACACAAAAGGGGAGAAGCTATAATAACAAGGGCAGATCCTTGTCCAATGCCTTTTATGAGTACAGGTAGGTGTTCAGTGATCATAAAAGGAGTTACACGAATGAAAGAAAATCAACTCAAAGGCACTGACAGATGATACAAGCTATTTAAGTAGCTGGTTACATTCTGAGATATTTATAACGTAATTTCATGGACAGCCATACCTTACTTTGTTGTATTTCAAAATCATAAGATAAGTAAAGGCCAAAAGAAAATAGCGAGTTAATGTCCTTGGGCTTGTTCAGGCATCCACTGTGCAAACCACTGAACACAATTGAACACAAAGCCATCCCCACATTCTAATGAGAGTTTGAAAACAATTCTGTCACCTTGAACCAGTGGTGAAAGCTTAACTTGAATTATAACTTCTACTGTACCTGTCTCCTACTATATCTTTGTGAAGATTAACGAATTAAGAGATATGAAGATAAAAATCCCTGTTTATTATTGCTGTTAGCTCTGATTCAGCACCAAATTTTTAAAAATAATAAAAATCACTTCCCTACCTCAATTTTACATTCTCAGAAATTATTCCCATGAAGCAGCACGATGAATCAGGCTAAATGGTTTTTGACTGCAAGCACTTACAGGCACAATTTATGAATGGAAACGTGAGGGCATGCTGGCCAGTTCTGAAGCCCCATACTTACTCCCGGGCTATTTATAGAAAGTATATGGCCCGTGGAAAAGATCACATTTATTTTCACATTATGACATGACCAAAAAACTTGCTTCCTCTCTCTGGAAAGGTAATTTTCATTAGCTTCAGGAATGGCAGAGAAGAAAGGAATCCCCTTTAGCCAATTAAATTAGCTAAATCCACCCAAGGGACCAACCGATAAGGTGACAGGTACTGAAGTCAAACACCCTCACTTCCCAGTAATGACTATATGATGTTACTCCTTGAGATGTCATCTAGATCATGACTAACGCGTAAAAAGAAAATACATTACATAATATGCTTCCAAATGCTACTGCTAAAATAGGTTGTACGAGTATAATGGAAGGAATTTTCATGTTTAATTTGTTTTACATTTCAAACAGCTGAGCACAATAAAGCAAAACTGAATTGCGATGATGTGGCAAAGTAGAGATGGTGAAAAATATTTAAAAAATTTTTTTCTGATTTCAGTATCACTCCTGAAGTAGCAAATATACCTGATAGTTCCAAGCATATGTGAAGACTT
Source organism: Chrysochloris asiatica (assembly GCF_000296735.1). Classification (NCBI taxonomy): domain Eukaryota; kingdom Metazoa; phylum Chordata; class Mammalia; order Afrosoricida; family Chrysochloridae; genus Chrysochloris; species Chrysochloris asiatica. The sequence continues at coordinate 3,405,303 of NW_006408654.1, forward strand.
AGTAAATATTTGCCAATTCTAAAATATCATTTATTTTGCTAGAAATGTTGTACTTCAGCAAATAACAGTTTAACAAAATCATCCTGTTCTTATATAGTTGACATGGGACTTATTGGCACACATGAAGTATACCCAGACCACTGTTGTCAACTAAAATGTTCTATTGTCAATGTTACACATGGTATATAAAATCTACGATTGTGTAGGAAAGGAAAAGGGAAAATGACAGTAAGTGTCATTGTCTCTGAAACGTACTGGGTGCTGAAACCTTCACGGGGAAAAGTGTGTCATCTTACTGGGCTCATGCATCATTATCACTTGAAAATGATATGGGTATAAATTTTATCCTTGAATGGCCTCTGCTTAAGGACAAAGACATAGGGCAAGGAGAGAATTCTGCTTATAGACCCAGAAGTTCTCCAACAAAATTTAAAATGGTAAATACAAGGTTTTTTTTTTTCTTTTTCTCAACTCATTAATCCTCTATAGAAGTTTGTATTCTAAAAATTCTGTCTGAAAGAGGAGGTCCCATGTTACAAGGAAGCTACAAAATACTCAACCTGTTTCTCTAGCTTCCAAACATGTCTGCAGCTCTAGATGAGGCATTAATCACATGTAAGTAAGTTTGCATGTGGAAATACCCTGGTTTCCACAATTGTACTAGAATACATGGTACTGAATTATGTTACAGATGAGAAATAACATCTGTTGTAGGCACAAATTATTGGTTTCTATCTGGTAGCGTAGTGGTTACGAATCGGACTGCGAACCTTAAGGTCAGCGGTTCGAAACTACCAGCCGCTCCGCGGGAGAAAGACGAGGCTTTCTACTCCCGTAAAGATTTACACCCTCGGAAACCCTGTACAGGGTCGCTATGGGTCGGACCCGACTCGATGGCACTCAACAACAACAACAACAACAATAATCTAACAGGAACTTCCCTGCACTTCACAAAGGATGAAACTCTTGACACCCATCCGCAACTGTGCGAAGCGTGCTTACCATTCCATTCCAAAAGTTCTAAATTAAAATACTTTTTTTTTTTAAATGAGTTGCCATCAAGTTGATTCTGACTCCTGGCAGACCTCAAGTGTGTTATAGCACAATTGTACTTGATAGGGTTTTCAATGGCAGATTTTTTCAGATCACCAGGCCTTTCTTCCAAGGTGCCTCTGGGTGGACTGAAATCATCAGCCTTTTGAGTGCAACACCCAGGGCTCCAAATTAAATATGTTGTTTAAATATAGTCAAGTCAGTTCCGACTCATAGGGACCTTGTATACAGTTTCTAAGGAGTGGCTCGTGGGTTTGAACCATCATCACCCTTGCAGTTAGCAGTTGAATGTTTATCTTACAATGCTACACCAGGACTCCAAATTAAATATAGACACATATATATATATTTAAATTCTGTGTGCAAATTAGCATACAGGATATTGGTTCCTCCGGGAATTGCATGAGCCTTTCTGTTGACAAATAAAGTGTTGTTGTTAAGTGCCATCGAGTCGATTCCGACTCATAGCAACCCTGTATCTTTTCTAAAGATTTCCTGAAATCTTTTCTAAAAACCAGATTGATCAATGTTAGACATTTCTTACAAATACTAATCTGTAATTGAGATGGCAACTCTAGATGAACATAAACCACTGAAATGACATATGTGAATAGTTACCACACTTCTGATAAATGTATTTTGTGAGAACCAGTGATAAGTCTTGACTTAATGGTAAAACTTAGATCAAGCATTATCAGGTTGATAAACACCTACCGCAGTACTGGTACGCTGATGCACTTAATCATTCACTACTGTATATGTCCTGGTGTGGCGCTGTGGGTTAATGCGCCAGACTGCAAAGCTGTTTGAACTGCAAGGTCGACGGTTCAAGCTCACCAGCTGCTCCTTGGAAACCCTACACAGGGTCGCTATGGGTCAGAATCGACTCCACGGCACTTCACAACATACTTGGTCAACCATTTACTTTGTTGTTGCTATGTGTTGTAGAGTCAGTTGCGACTCTATACAGTTTCTAAGGAGCGGCTGGTGAGTTTGAACTGCCAACCTTGCAGTTAAAATTGACCTTGCGGGTGAGTGCTTATTCTACATTGCCAAACCAAGACTTAACTCAACCCTAATGTGATGGCTGCAAAGCCATTTGAATTGCAAGTTCAGCGGTTCAAGCTCACCAGCTGCTCCTTGGAAACCCTATACAGGGTCGCTATGGGGTGTAATCTACTTGATGGCACTTAACAACAACAACAATGTGATGGCTAAGGAGTTTTGGTAGTGTAGTGGTTACGAGATAGGCTGCTAATCTCAAGGTTAGCAGTTCGAAACTACCAGCTGTTCCAAGGGAGAAAGATGAGGCTTTCTGCTCCCGTAAAGATTTACAGCCTTGGAAACCCTTTGCAGGGTTGGTATGAGTTGGAACCGACTCCATGGCACACCATTACCACCACCCACCAATGTGGTGGCTTGGAACTGCAGTTGTCATGGCAGGGTAAGATCAAATGAGTTCATGGACCTTATGCAATTCAAGGAGCTCTGGTAGCATAGTGGTTATGAATCGGGCTGCGAACCTCAAGGTCAGCAGTTTGAAACTACAAGCTATTCCAAGAGAGAAAGATGAGGCGTTCTGATCCTGTAAAGATTTACAGATTCAGAAACCCTGTGCAGGGTCGCTATGAACAGCACACAGCCACCACCACCACCATGCAACCTAAGGGCCTGACATTCCCCACCCTTGCTGTATAGGGTTTTTAAGGAGTGGCTGGTGGGTTTGAACTGCCAACCTTGTGGCTAGCAGTCCAATGCTTTTTCTGCAGGGACATGTAAAACTGATTTGCAGTCAGTCAAGAAAAACTTACTCCTGCTATTCCCCCATGCAAGAAATTGTATTTGAGGACCAGTCACTTGGGCATTGCTTCAAAAGGCACATTTATTCCAGTGGCAATTTAAGTAAGTAGAGAAGGAAAGAATAAGATTAAAACAGAATAAAACAAAAACCAGAGTGGCTTTTGTGGACAACATTAAAGTAAATAGGAATCTGGGGCTCCATACAAACCCCTGAGCTCCTCCTCATCATTAGCAAGAGTTCCTTAGGTAGAATAATTCAAAGTTGTATCATGACACACACAGACTTTCAGAAAACACTGTTTAAAAAGTATTTGAGAACTCTGAAGCAGCTTTGCCCTGATGTCCAGTTCAAGTGTTCGTGAACGCAGAAGAGCTGCAAAATCCAAAACTATGTGACAAGGAAAATCAGTGCATATTACAGGCTTTGTATAAATTATGAAAAAGTATTGTATATATTATGATTTAAATAACATCTGAGAAATATTTTTAAATCATTAACGTGTGTTCGCTTTCCATGCATTTTCTAGCAGGTTAAGCCCTAGGTTTGTGTCTCTTTGTGCCCTTTTCCTACAAAACGCCATTCTTTTGACAAATTCAAGCACTCCTCAGACTGAAATGGAAAATAACGGGAATTTCGTCTATTTACCTTCTTTATGGCATTACCTGACTCACGAGGGCTACTTGTTATTGCCGCGGGCACAGAAGATGATCGCAAAAGCGAACTGTTTGGGATTTTATTCGCTGCTTTTGAGAATCCCTAGATGTCACAGCCTCTCCAAATCACCCTAGATTTTTTCCAAGGGCAACCATCAGTGGCTTTCTCCCTCCTGCTTGACCCTTTCTTCCAAAACCCCACGAGCCCTAGAATCCCCCTGCAGCAGTTGGACTTTCCCTTCCTGTGGTTTTTGCAGAACCCTCCTCAAACAAAGAAGGCAACACAACAAAACTTGAAAACAAACCAATACAACAGTAGCTCCAAACAAACAGGTGGGCGAACCAGCGGCCTCCTCCAAGGGGAAGGAAGGTCGGCTCACTTCTTACAGCAGAATTCAGAGACGTTTAGGAACTTCCGGATGACCAGCCCCAGGCAAATCACCAACAGCAGCATGTAGCCCACAGTGCCCAAGAAGGTGGGTGCGGCAGGCGGCGCCTTGAGGAACTGGCTCAGGCCCTCCTCCACGTAGTACACTTGGTCATAAATGCTGAGGAAGGTAAATATGTGGAAGAGCTGGTGGCTGTGGCCGATAATGTCGAAGAGGCCCGGCTGGATGCGCTCGGGGATCTTGCTCACGTTGAAGAAGGCGGCCACCACCAGCCAGAAGTAGCGGCGGTAGAAGTGCACGAAGAGTGTGGGGTTTTCCCCGCGTAGATCGAAGAGCCAGCTCTCAAGCATGATGGGGCAGGCCATGCTGAGCGGCATGACGAAGACAAAGGTGCGCAGCGCGAACGGATAGGCACACCAGTCGGTGCGGCTCTTGCAGCAGGCCACAGTGCAGGCCACCGCCAGCACGAAGGCTACAGGCAGCACGAGAGCGCGGTACGCGGCGATCAGACGTGAGCAGTCCACGTGCCAGCCCAGACGTTGCTGAACGTATGGGGTCATGACTCTGGCGTCCAACAAACTCAAGCCCGGCAGCAGGTAGTAGTAGTAGGCCACCGTGCTGCCGAAGCCATAGTAGCTGATGGACGCGTAGTCCAGATAGAAGAAGGCGGCGCGCAGGCGCAGCGACAGACAGCTGAACACGTGCGCTGTGCAGCTCATGGCGAAGGTCAGCAGCACGCCCGACGCATAGCACCACAGGGGCAGCAGCCACGGGTGGTGAAAGGGCACGTCCCGGCCGCTCAGGAAGAACAGGCGGCAGAACTTGCTCAGGAACAGCAGCAGCGGGATGAAGTGCGTCCAGAAGTTGAGCGTTTCGTTAGTTGGCTTCAGCACCGAGGCCAGGCACTCCTGCGCTGTGCAAGGCAGCCGCCGGTAGCCGGACAGGATGAAGCACTCCACGAAGTCGTCTGGCACCTCGTCCCAACGCAGCAGCGGCTTGGCCGACACTGCGGGGTCGGCGGGGGCGCGGCGGGGACGTGGAGTGGCCCCTGAAGCAAGTGCGGCCGTAGCGGGCGGGCCCTTTGTGCCCGCGCCCCGGGGCTGCAGTCGCCGCGGCATGGTACCCAGGGCTCTACTAGGGCGCGTGCAGGCGACCTCTGGCGCCGGCTCCAGCGTGCTCGGCAGCCCCCGCCGGTCGCCGTCGGAGCCTTTGTGCCCGCGCCGGGGGCGTCCCTGCAGGTTCAAGAGAAGACTTGCGCCTCTGAGCAGCCGCTCCTGAAAAAACAAAATAAGAAATTAATAAGCAGTGGAGAGCGGACGCCGAGGCGACTGGCAGAAGAGCGCGGGGTGGCGGCGGGGCTTCGCGGCCCCTTCGCCAGCCTCTTTGCTCCCGGCTCGCGGCCGCCCGCGCTGCGGCAGCAGCGGACTGCGGCGGTGGCGGCGGCGTGGCGGTGACTGGGCATCAGTGCGCGCGGTGCGGGCGCCTCCGCCGCCGCCCCCGGCGCAAGAGGCGGGGATGTGCGAGCGGAGGCGCTGGAGGGAGGGACGCGCGCACCGAGGGAGGGCAAGGGCCTCCCCGGCTAGGGTTTCTCAGCCGCCTCGGGGGTTAGAGTTGTCCCCGGTCTCGAGTTCCGTACCATCCCCCTTCTCGGGCTGCTGCCGGAGCGGGCCCGTTAATGATTGATGCGAGGGCCAAAGGCTGCGCCAGCGACTCGATCACACGCGTCGAGGGCGAGGGTCGGCGCCAGGGTTCGAAACTCCACTGCCGCGTCGGCGTTCGGGAGGACACTGGGGAACCGCATTCGCGGCGGGGGCGGGGGGGGGGGGGGGGAGGGGGGGATGCGGGGGCGGGGGGGGGCGAGACACAGGGGGATGGGAGAACTGCGGGTGGGGGCGGGGCGGGCGCGCCGAGGCCGAGCAGAGTGGAGATATCGGGATCACAGTAATCTCCGGAGGTTAGGGGGTGCACTCAGGAAATTGGAGGGGCTTAGGGATGTTCGGATTGGTGCCCTGATATTGTCTGATACCTGGGACTGCTCCCCCACCCCTGTAATTTTTTTGTGTGTGTATATCTGTATGTGTGTCTGTGCCTCTTTCACACTCGGCAGCACAACAAGCTTGGTTTATCTCTTTCAGTCCTGCAGACTTATTCAGGTGCGTCACTACTGTTCCTTATCCCTCGCCCATGCCGAGTACAAAGGAACCGTCCGTAACCGATCTCCTGCTGCGCTCACCAGCCTTTGGATCACCCCCCACTCCCCACACACACCCACACACACAACGCGTTATCCATCCTCTTCTTGTGTCTTCAACTCGGAATCTTGTTTGAAGCCCTGAGTCCCACAACTCAGGGAGGGCTGCTCAAACTCCACAATTCAAGGAGAAATTTCAGTTGATGACCAGGTGATTCTGAATGTCTCCGTGAGGTTGCCAGAGCTGTGCCTTTGTCAAGGGCTAATAATAGTGGTGGGCATTAAAAGGAGTTGCATTCTAACATATCTGGAAAAGAGCATGAAGATCAGTTCGTAGGGCAGCGAGGTGGGTAGCTTGGATAAAAGCTTATGCATGTGAATCGACTCAACAGCAACGGATTGGTTTGGTTTATAACTAACCAGAAATAACCTGCCAGAATAGATTGCTGGGGGTCAGGAGAAAGGAAGACTGGAGAATCTTGAAAATGGTTGCTGTACACTGTGGTGTGAACATACACCCTTGAACTATTTGGAACGGGGGTCTATTTCTCAGAACTTTTTCACGGGTGCCCTGGGAGCTGTAACTGAGCTAATTTGCATCACTGACCTTACAAGATAGTTGTTAGCGACTCTATATAGGGTTTCCAAGGAGCAGCTGGTGGTTTTGAATCTACGAGATAGTGCTGAGATAACAAAAGCTAATGTTTAAGGGACCCAGCACTTTCCTAAGTGCTTTTTGTTGTTGTAAGTAACAGTGGAGTCTGTTCCTAGGGTTTCCGAGGAGCACCTAGTGGGTTTGAACCTCCCACCTTTCGTTTAGCGGTCCAGTGCCACACTAGGACTCCAAGTGCTTTTTAGGTTTCTGGAATTGTTTATTAGCATCAAACTTTGTTTGTTTTTCTACTGTCTATGGTCTTAAGTGAAGTCTAATTTGGTTTCACATGTGGACTAGGAATGCATGCTAATTTGTAAACGAGATTAAGACTACGGCATTTATAAGTCAAACCTAAGAATGATAAACATGAATCTAGGACTAATCAGAAAATAATTTTTAATATTCTCTTTATTACTTCATAGACATTTGGAGCTGTAGCTGCTAAAAAATGATGACATACTAATTCCCATATTTTTCCATCTCTTAGTTACATTATCAGCTCACTTCCATAATTGGGGAAAATATAATAGAAAGTTCACTTACATTATTATATTATATTATGTTATATTAACAAGATAATGGAATTGACTAAATAAATGTGCAAAAACTCTAGTTAGATGAAATTTGCTGTTGTTAAGTGCTGTGGGGTTGGTTCTAATTCATAGTGACCCTGTATAGGGTTTCTGAGGAGTGGCTGTTGGACTTGGACAACTGACCTTGTCGTTAGGAGTCCAGTGTTTATCCTAGCTTTATTACTAAGTGATGAAATTGACTATAATAAAATACGGTGTTTAAAAACAAAACAAAAAAACACATTATTTTGGAAAGTCAAAATATTTGTCATAGCATTCTTATAATTCAACAAGTCTTTTTTATTTCTGGCTTTCTCATTCATTCCCTTCCCCCTGCCACCAGAATAAAAGCAATAGATGCCAAGTCAGGAAAGTTCTGTGGTGCCAAATCCAGACAGTTGTCCTTGCTTGCACCTTGATAAAGCCAAGTCAAAAAGGAACCAAGGAAAGCAGCAAAACTGACCTAAGTTTATAAAATAAAATAGTAAGGCTTTCCTCAATTACTACTAATCTACAGAATTAATTTTTCTTAAATTCTTTTTCTATTATAAAAATAAGTTTTCCTAATCCCACACGGAGCCCTGGTGTGGCTCTGTGGATTAATGTGCCAGACTGCAAGGTCGTTGGAACTGCAAGGTTGGGAGTTCAAGCTCACCAGTCGCTCCTTGGAAACCCTATACAGGGTCGCTATGGGTCAGAACCGACTTGATGGCACTTAACAACAACAACAATCCCATACAGACTGGCTCTTGTAGTTTGTTTTCAATTTCAGTAAGTTAACTGCCTCTTGTCAGTGAGAACCAGGCTCACATCCACAGGGCTTGGCTGCACAGATAGAAGCAATGGGCTGGCTGCCATTGCCTGGAAGGTGCACTGGGAGATAAAGCATCACTAAGGTAACCATTTCTTCCCAGAGAAGAATCACCTGGTATTACACTGGAAAGCCAGTGCCAGAGTTGAGAGGCAAAAAGAGCTACCCAAATATAGCTCTTCAAACCAGGCCACGGATGTGGCTTTTCACAATCTGTTCTTGTAGACCAACTATAGGTGTATCTGTGTCTCTCACTACAGTAGTAAAATGAAGCATACATAGAAATCCCACAGAAATTTTTCTAATAGGGATAATTAGCTATCTGCAAAATTTTGCAGGAAAATATGCTATATTTGCTAAGAATACACCTGTTTTCGAAAGAAATACTTTTTCCTAGTCTCATTTATCTGGGGGTGAGGGGTGTCATAAAAAATACCCAGTCAACCAAACAAAAAGTCCACTATGGGCTTAGTCCTTCATTGCATCCAAGACTATAAAGAATTCTATAGTTTCCAGTATCTGCCCTCAGAGTAGGTGGTCTAAAGAAAGTGCTTTCTTTTTCATCATATAGGAAATAGCCATATTATCATCCAAACTCTTGTAAGTCACTACCAAAATATAGGGTCTGTGCTTCCTACTAGTGGAAAAACCTCATGACTGTGGAGTCAGATGTAACTATGGCAGCCTCTGGGGAGAAGTTGTGCAATCCAAAGCCAGAAGATGCCTAGAAACTGAAGAGGAGTGGTGAGAGATTGAATTCTTACTGACAGAATTCCTGCTGTGCATTTTCTTGGTTACAGGGTTACCTTTCGAAGAAAAGCTGGAGCGTTGTAGAGGGTGATTCTGTCTTGTCGTATGCAAGAAGAGATGACTCCACAATCCCTTGCCTTGATGTAAAGTCATCTATTTTCTACTAGTGAGAGCACAAAAAGATTGATTAAGGAGCACACAAAGAATAACACACTTAGTAGGGTAAAGAACAAAATATCACAACGTCTGTTTAAATATATGTCATCCTTTTAAATGTCTATATGTTGTGTTGTTGTTATGTGCCGTCAAATTGGTTCCGACCCATAGCAACCCTGTGTAGGGTTTCCGAGGAGTAGCTGGTGAGCTTGAACCACAGATCTTGTGGCTCAAACCAATTTTGCAGTCCAGCACATTAACCCACAGCACCACAGCAGGACATATGTTGTGTAGGTTTTACTATATAATTAAATTAATATGTAGTACAAGGATCTCTGGTAGCGTAGTGGTTATGAATCGTGCTGCGAACCGCAAGGTCAGCAGTTCGAAACCACCAACTGCTCCGCGGGAGAAAGATGAGGCGTTCTGCTCCCGTAAAGATTAACAGCCTCGGAAACCCTGTGCAGGGTCACTATGAGTCAGAACCGACTCCACGGCACATAACAACAACAACAACATGGAAGTCATTTATAAATATATGTAGGGTGTGGGAATCAAAACATTTTAATAAAGGTATGTAATCAACTCTTGGTTGACCATTGCTCTTGTTTGTCCATCCCCTCTCCCAGATACAGGATGGACTACCTTCCTCCTCTTACCTGTGAGGTCCCTGGGAAGGGTGTGGTGCTGTCACTATTAGTCAACTGACAATCCTCAAACTCTAACCAGACCTTCCCTAGTACTTGGGCCTTCAGCCCCTCCTCTAACTTCCAATCTGTCCTTCCTGTTTCCTGGCTAGAGCTCATATTGTCTTCCTACAAAGGCCTCATGTTTACTTGTTACAGTCACCCTCATTTAGAGCTAATCTTTGGGAGGAGACTGTTTTGTTTTAGATTGTTGATTTTTTGAGTAGAGTGTTTTAGGTAACTTGCATTTATTTAAATTTAGAAATATCTATACAGACTTACAAGGTAGGCTACTGAGTTCCTGCACCCCATTTTTAATGGAAGATTTTCCATGAAACTGTGCTTTGCACATAATGGGCACTCAACACATTTGTGGTTGGAGTAGGAGTTTAGAACTTAGAACTCTTAAGAATCTTAGAATGGAAATGCCAGTTAATTCGTAAGTTCACTTACTGTAACTCTCTTCTCATTTATGATGATAGTTTTTACTTACTGATTATTTGTGATAGGTACTTTATATATATTATCTCTAATTCTCAAAACACTCTTCACAAGGTAAATACACTAGCCGCATTTTCAAACAAAAAAACAGAAGCTCAGAGGTGTTACACAGCTGGGTAGCAGAGCCAAGAGCCAAATCTTACTAATTCCAAAGCCCTCACACTTTCCTTTAAAGGGTGCTGCCTCCCAGGAAGCTGTTGTGCAAACAACTCTGAGAATCTGTAAGAGACTTACTACCACACATAACCTCCCCTTCTATTTTAAGTTTTGGTGTTGTTGGAAAACTATGTAAATAATTAAATGAGCACAACAAATGAGAACAACTCACTGCTGCATCCTTGGCCCAAGGTAATCCATAAATTAACATTAGAATGTAGTCACCAATTGGATCTGGTTAGAAAGTCCCTGAATGATGCCAAATAAGGTGTGTGGGCACTAAAATGTGATGCTGGGTATTACTTAGGCATGGCTGGAAAGTACGTTTAATATAAAGAACATCTTCCTCTAAATGAGTAAAATATGTGTATTATTACCACTGGACTCTGTAGATAACCAGATAGAAGGTTCTGTGATTTCCTAGATGAGCCCTGCACTTAGCACAATGTTATTGATTACAGTGATTGATTAATGCAGAAAGGAAAATATTCAGCTACTGGCTTCAATTTGGGCCTGACTTGCCCAAACTGTTCCATTTAGAGCTTTAATGTAATGATTTTCCGTCTCACTGGTGTTTAACATCTGTTTGTTGGTACTACTTATCAACATAATTATCTAAGTGCAAATCGCTAAATGAAGGGTGTCATATGCCATGTGTCCTGCTGTTTTAAGTGTGTTTTAGTGACCTCACTTTCATTTTGTGCCCACTTCATGTGAAAGCCACAAGAATTCAGAGTTATCAATAAGAGTATCATCAACATGATTAATTCATTTCTGCACAATGAACAAGGTAAATTTTTTTGCTACCAAAATAATTATTCGTACGGCCACTCATTGACATGTTTCGTTCGAGCCTTGCGTTCTGAGAATTCTATAGTCAAAATGCATTAGCTTTGTTTTATTCTTGATTCCTCCCTGTCCCACCCACCTCCACCACCACCACCACCCCACCAACATTCTTATACACACTTAATTTCGCTATCTAGACAGATTAGCCAGTACCAGGTAGGGGTTATTGACTACAGCTACAATGAGCATTCAGGAGAAGGTCCCCAGTTTTAATCAACAAGCAACGATAAACATCAACGATGTGCACAGCACTAGGAACTCATGGCATGGAAAAGCAGAGGAGCGGGGTGGAGCAAAACAAAGATAAATCCCCTGTTGTTAATTGCAGGGGAAATAAATAGGTCCACAATGTCTTGGTGCGGTGCTGTAGAATGAGCACTGTAAAAATGAGCCTATAAAGTCAGCAGTTCAAACCCACCAGTTACTTCTCAGACACTCCACACAGGGTCGCTGTGAATAAGAACCAACTTGACAGCACTTAACAACAATGTCTTAATACAACCATTTTGTGGTTACTTGATGCAGCCATTTAGAAACCAGGAGTATTTTAATATTGCATCAAACACCATCATGTTTCCAATAGCCTTACTTGTAAGATATGTGCTAAACATCATGTACACTCTAACCTGTTAACAGTAGATAGAAGCACAACATAGTCTCAAATTATTAAAAATTAATACCAGGTCCAGTGATTGGACATGGGATCATAAAAGCAATGCATTTGTAAATCTAAGTTGCCTTTTCCTGATTCAGCGGTGGCCTGCTAGCTTCCACAGGATTCTTGCACTTGCTATTTCTCTCTGCCTCAGAGGCATTCTCCTTCCTTCAGTCAGGTCTCTCATCGATGCCACCACTTCTCAGAAACCATTTCTGCCCCCCCCCCCACCTCTTACTAAAATGGCAGTCCTTGTCACTCTGCCCTATCACCCTGTTTTATGCTGTTCTTGTCACTTCACTACTGACATTACAGTTGTTGAGTCAGTTATAACTCGTAAAGACCATGTATAGGATTTCCAAGGAGCAGCTGGTAAATTTGAACCAACATTAGAGTGTGTAATATATTTAGCGTTTCTTTCTCCATACTGAAAAGAGGGCAATGGCTTTGCTCAATATTCTATCCCCAACCCCAAGCCCCTGTCAGAGTACCTGGCACATAGTGGGTACTTAAATATCTGTGCAGTGGCTAGAAGACCCTCACTCAGAGCTTTCTAAGTCCAGAGTTGTGGTCAGTTCAAGAATACGTGTGTTGACTCTGCTCGGGCAGTATCTTCTCTAATTAACTGACCTCCACACCCCAGAAATGCTAACCTCAAAATAGAAAACACAAAAGCTGTTGGCTATGGACTGCACTTCAGTGTCAATGACTTGGGGATCTTCAAAACAAAACAAAGGATGTGTGCCACCCCACACCACCACCACCACCACTCCCACTCTGCTAAGCCTATGAAAGAAGGCATGTTGACTGGGTGGACTAGCAAATTATCGAGATATTGGGCTGTTGTGATAGGAAAGAATTTCAAAGCCTTAATTTGAATTTTAAAGGTCAATCCTAACAAAGTAGTTTGTATCAAAGAGAATTCCTAAAATCTCTTCTATTAATAGCATCTCTTAGCACCCCTGCAGCACAGAGGAGTCTGTTTAGGATTCTGTCTCACCATGTGTTCACCTTAGCTGAAATACAGAGAAGCAAATGTCAATGCTGGTATAGTACCTGATAAGCATAAAAACTTTACACCCTCTTTGACTATGGCCTGGGCTTTTAGAACTGAACAGATCTTCCTCCTGATACTTAGAGTTTTGGCAGTGTGGCAAGAGCTTTTCAAACCTCTGCACACCAATAACTAACCAGCTGGTGAGAGCACAGCGAGCCTGCAACTGCAGAGAGACACTTGAGCTGGCACAGAGGCCCATCATTACTCCTGGCACGAACATGTGGGTGTCCTGAAGTTTAAGGCGCACACATAGCCCCAAGCCTGATCCCCTTTGGGGAGACCAACACAGGGAGCAGCCAGGAGTGGGCTGCCATCAGGGTTTGTTAAGGGTCTTCTCCAAGTGCCATTTCCTGTGCTCTCCCTGGGACTTGGCAACTCCTGCAGGAGCCAGATAGCCTGCCAGTCTCCCATGGAAGGTAGAGGTGAAAGGCTGAGGTTTTAGATTTGTGTCTGATGACACTGGAAGGATGCACCTACTGGTTGTTGTTGTTAGGTGCTGTTGAGTCAGTTCCGGTTCATAGCGAACCTATGAACAATAAATCGAAACACTGCCCAGTCCTTCATCTCACAATTGTTGTTACACTTGAGTCCATTGCTTCTGCCACTGTGCCAATCCACCTCATTGAGGGTTTTCCTCTTTTTCTTTGACCCTCCACTTTACCAAACACGATGTCCCTCCTGATAATATGTCAGAAGTCTGAGAGTCAAAGTCTAGCCACTTTGACTTCTAAAGA
>NW_006408654.1:3420511-3422665 GCF_000296735.1 Chrysochloris asiatica
TATGTACAGGTTCCTCATGAGCACAATTAAGTGTTCCAGAATACTCATTCACCGCAATGTTGTCTATAGCTTGTTGTGATCTATACAATCAAAAGCCTTTGCATAGTCAATAAAGCACAGGTAAACATCTTTCTGGTATTCCCTGCTTTTAGCCAAGACCTATCTTATGTCAGCAATGATATCCCTCATCCCACATCCTCGTCTGAACCCGACTTGAACCTCTGGTAGTTCCTGTCAATGTACTGTTGCAGCCATGCTTGAATTATCATTAGCAACATTTTACTTGCATGGGATATTAATGTTGTTGGCTGATAATTTCTGCATTCCATTGGGTCACCTTGCTTTGGAATGGGTACAAATATGGATCTCTCCCCATCAGTAGGCCAGGTATCTTCCAAATGTCTTGGCATAGATGAATGAGTGCCTCCAGCATTGCATCAGTTTGTTAAAATATTCCAATTTGTATTCCATCAATTCCCAGAGCCTGTTCTTTGCCAATACCTTCAGTGTACCTTGGACTTCTTCCTTTAGTGCCACTGGCTCTTGATCATATGCTATCTCTTGAAATGACTGAACATTGTACTTTTTTGGGTATAGTGACTGTGTATTCTTCCACTTTCTTTATTAATAAACATTTGGAAGTAGTCTGTTTCAGACTAGGAATCTCAGCTGAAACCTGTCCACCATGGGTGACCCTGCTGGTATTTAAAATACCGGCGGCATAGCTTCCAGCATCACAGCAACACTCAAGCCACCACAGTCTGACTGATAGGTATCAATAAAAGTGTAGGTGTCAATAAAAGTGTAGGTATCAAAAAAAGGTAGCCGTTACTATCATTGCTACACTTCTTGCTCTCAGGCAAGAAATAATCCACCTAGCTTTGATATTTCCCAAACACCATCTTAAAACATTACAACTTTCAGGAGTATTTATCTCTTATTAGGGATCTTTGAAAATAAAAATCCATAGAGATATAAGGGAATGAACTCTTAGTAATGGGGTAGACATCCAGGCATGATCCAGTTAACTGTAGTTGGAAGGGAGAACTTCTCTTGAAGGTGTGGGATGAAGTCCTTGGTGTGAGAACACAGAAGTATGTTTTGTGTTCTCACACCAAGTATCTGGTCTAGGCAGGCACACAGCCTCTAGTGGGAGCTGTGGCCATAGTGGGGAATGACAGCTAGGTGGGCTGAAAGGGAACAACAGATCATAGGAGCCAGAAATACTGAAGTTCAGATACGTAGGTCTGAACTTCAGTATTTCTGGCTCCTATGATCTGTTGTAGGTCTGAGTAGCTGACATCAGAGTGAACTGGCCTGTGAGATCTCACACCCTGGTCTCCTGTTCAGGACCTGGGAGAGGTTGGAGGTGGGAACAGACTAACAATTCCTAACATACAGGCAACTGCTTATGCTCTTTACTTTTAATTCTGGCAAAAATAGTGTTTTATATTTCAAAATGTCAGTTGTTATTAATATTTGCATAAAAGTGCATTGTTGTTTCTTAATAGACAATATCTTGGAGAAAAAGAAATTCTAAGCCATTGACAATATTCTAAATTCTCTTCCAACATTGGTTAATTTACCCACAGATGTTTCATATAATTATAGTACATGTGTGAATTCCATCTTATGTTTTGTATTGTATGTAGCTATTTTCATGAATTAGCATAGTGCACATTATTTCCATTTAAATATACCTTAGGGTACAAATATAAACGTATTAGAAGCAAAAGTGAAGAAGACTTACATTACTTACTGATGAAGATTGAAGACTACACCCATCAGTGTGGATTGCACCTCAGTGTAAAAAAAAAACAAAAATCCTCACAACTGCACCAATAAATAAATGGAGAAAATACTGACGCTATCAAAGACTTCATTTAGTTCTTATCCACAATCAGTGTTCATAGAAACAACTGTCACGAAATTGCATTAGGCAAATCTACTGCATGTTAAAGAGCAAGGATGTAAGTTTGAAGACTAAGGTATGCCTGACTCAAGCCATGGTATTTTTGGTCATCTCATATGCATATGAAAGTTGTACAGTTAGGAAGACACATAATGCATTTGAATTACGTGTTGGTGAAGAGTATTGCAAGTACCATAAAATGCCAGAAGAACAAACAAATCTGTCTTGGAAAAATTACAACC
>NW_006408654.1:3423020-3428229 GCF_000296735.1 Chrysochloris asiatica
GCCTAACAGCTAGTAGTTTCAAACTGTTGACCTTGCGGTTCGCAGCCCGATTTGTAACCACTACGCTACCAGAGCACCTAACAACAATAACAATGACAAAATGGTGCAAATTGTTTACTCTCAGCTACTAACCGAAAGGTTGGGGGTTCAAGTCTTCCCAGTATCACTATAGAAGAAAGGCCTGATGATGTATTTCATAAAGATTACATACAGCCAAGGAAACCCTATGCAGCTCAATTCTAACCTTATCAAGTAGGGTGGCCATGAATCAGAATCTGCTCAACTGCAACAAGTTTGAGATTGAAGTGAGTTTTTTTGTTGTCATTTATAATATTCATCTGAATTACCTGAATATTCCTTTGGAAGTATTTGAGATGGTAAGAATTTATCATGATTACCAATTGTACTGCTATAAAAATATCCTTGAGAAATTTCTTTTCTTTGTTTTCGTACTGTAAAATATCTTTTGAAAAAAAAACAGCATGTTTCTCTTCACTACCCTATCAAATCCAAGCCAATGTAGGGCTCCCAACTCATATACCCCACAGGGATCTAGCAGACATACCCCCACCTTTGACCTGCACCTGGGATACACCCACTACATGTACACCTACATTTTAGCAAGAGCAGCCCAGAGGCAGGGGTGAGAGCTGGAGCTGGGCAAGCTGACCCATGTTGGCCTCTGCCAAGACTGACCTCAGTCCCAGTGAGAGGCGGAGAGGAAATGCTGCTTCTCTTTATGGTAGTTAAGGGAAGAACTGACCAGGAAAAGGAATTTTCTATATGCTATTGATGTTTTCATGATAAAAGACCTTATTTGCTCAATTACAAATGTAGATAACCAAATCTTCATTCATCAATTGCTCTCCATTTTGCTCAAAGGGATGATTTTGTCATGATCTCTGCATGGCTGTCTTCACGCAGCACTGGCCTCAGCTCACTCGCCTATCTGTAAGCTCCATGAGGACAAGGACCTGCCCCGCTGCATAACCACACTATCCTCAGCACTGGTATAGTGCCTGGTGTGCAACAAATATTTGTTCAATGAATGAATGTAGTCTGCAAGATAGGAAATGTCCAATAAATGTGGCAATCCTTCTTTGTCTCTTGGGGACTTCCTATCTAAACTACATAAACCAGAAAAAAACAACTGCATTTAAGTCTAACTCATAGCACCCCCGTGTGTATGTGTGTATATATACACCTTTGCTCTTTAGAGTTTTAAATATCTAACTTTTAAAAAACAAACAAATCACCTGGCTTGCCTTCCAAGGAGTCTCTGGGTGGAATTGAGCTGCCAACCTGGTGGTTAGCAGCTGAGCACATTAACCATTTGTACCACCAGGGACTCCTGTGAGCTACGGACTCCTAAGACAAAAGCTACTACCACCACAATGTTGAACAGACTACTATAACAGTGAACATTAGCCGTGGCCTTAATGTAAAAACCGGTCTAAATCAAAGGAACTGAGTTTCAAGAATGTTCTTGTGAAACACATCTTAATCAGTTATTTGTGTGTGTGTGTGGAGGGGGGAGGGAAACTAAAGGGTTGTTTGAATTGGGCTGGTGCACATGCCCCCCGATGAAGGAATGAAAACGTGGGCAGGGAGGCTAAGGGATGAGTCAGCAGTGCATTCAGGGCTCGCTCTAATTCTAAAGTGTCTTCCATGAATTAATCATTAGAAAACACACAGTGCTCTGCCCATGGTTATTTTCCATTTTTCAATTATGCTTCATAAATCCTCTAGTAATACCAAAGATCAGTTTTCTTCCAAAAATTCTGTTTAAAAAGAACTATGGCATAAACAAGTTTCCCCCCGTTGTCAATTCTAACTAGTTGTTAGCTTACAGAAATGTCATTAATTTTCTAGCCATTTTTTATGTCCTTTTATTTTCACATTTTATTTTGGCATTAGAAAATCTCTTATGTTTTCTAATTATATGCTCAGCACTTGCTAATATTATTTTAATATACTATTGGGTTTAATTCACTAATTTTTTATTTAGAATTGTTTACTTCTAGCTTCTTAAATTATTTTATAATTTTTGTGTTAGGATTTGGTATTAAGGATAAGATAAAGAAGTCCTGGTGTGACACTGTAGAATAAACATTGGACTGTTAAATACAAGGTCGGTGACTGAAACCCACCAGCCGTTCCTCAAAAACTCTACACAAAAACCCTATGTGTGTCGGAACCAATTTGACGGTACTTAACAACAAAGTCAAGCAGTGAATTAAGGAGTTGTTTATCTTTTCCCACATAGCTTAAAATGGTTTGAGAAACATAGAAATGATCATGTAGCATTTAATACAGAATATGGTGGCGGTATTCGGTGCTGTAGAGTTGATTTTCAACTCATGTGAAAGTGGAAACGACAGTTTTCTAGGCTGTAATCTGTATAGAAGCAGACTGCAAGGTCTTTCTCCCACAAAGTTGCTGGCTGGGTTCCAACTGCCAAGTTTTTGGTTAGCAGCAGAGCACTTAACCATTGTACCAACAGGTCTCTTTTCCCACAACAGGGTATAATAATATTAGAAAACACACCAAAATAATTTAGAATATTACTAAATTAAAGGCAAAATGTATGTGATAATGGCAATAGATTAAAAAAAAAATAAAACTGAACATATTTTCTAGTAAAATAGGAACAGAAGGCAGCTACCTAAACCACCTGATGGTCTTAATCTTGGTTCTCTAGAGAAAAAAATACCAGTGAAGCATACACACACACACACACACACTCACAGAGATTTGTATCAAGGAAATGGTTCATACAGTTGCAAAAACAGGTTCCAAGTTTGTGGGTCAGATGATGAACCCAAGATCTGGAGATCGGATGGCAGGCAAATGAATCAATCCAAGGTTGGTAGGTAAGATGGCAGGCTCCTGATGA
Source organism: Chrysochloris asiatica (assembly GCF_000296735.1). Taxonomy (NCBI): domain Eukaryota; kingdom Metazoa; phylum Chordata; class Mammalia; order Afrosoricida; family Chrysochloridae; genus Chrysochloris; species Chrysochloris asiatica. The sequence continues at coordinate 3,425,917 of NW_006408654.1, forward strand.
CTCCCAGGATCAGCAAGTATTAGAGCAGTGCACTGGCTGGAAGTCAGATGACAAGCCAGATGCAGGATTGTAACTCAGCAAAAAACAAGCAAGTGTTACCTGAGTGTCTAATATGATGCAAGCAGGCCACAGCCCTAAGGGAAATTCCTTTCAATTGACTGGCTGTTCATACCAGATTTCATCATGGGGGATTACTACATCTAAACTGGAAAACAACAGAGAATCTTGACCTAATCAAGTTGACATAAAACCTTAATTATTAGAGTCAATCTCTTGCCAACTAGGCTCTTGTGCGTATCTCCTTAAATCATGTGCATAATCTCTAAACAAAGACAATTGTAAAGTCATACTTGCACCTAAGTGCTACAACTAATATGTGCACAACCAAATAGCACTAACTTACAACTTGTATTCTATAAGTGAACAAAAATATTTGATGAACACATGCCTGGAAAAAACACACATAACAATTACAATCCTCATTTTTGAAACTGGTCATATAGCTGTAGTTGGTATTTGGAACTACCTTCTTCTACTCTGCCCTTTGCAAGCCCCTCAGTGGTTGTGGCTCTTTGCATGGTGGGGTGACCCAAACCTTCATTCTTGAAAGATCTGGGCCATTAGTAGTCATTTGGAATTGGGTTGCTGTAGTTTACTATTGAGTTTAATCACAGGGCTTGTAGTACTAAGAGACATCCAAAGGAGTCTCTTGGACTCCAAACAAAACGAACAACCAGGTGTAGTGCTTGAAGTTCTGCCCATTGAAAGGATTTGCCTTTGCCACAGCTTTACCTCCCTTATGTAATATCAGTCTGATTTCACACTGGTAATCAGGATCAATTACACCACCCAATAGAGTAACTCTCTTCTTTGCCTCTTAATCCAGAAGTATGAGGAGCCCAAAGTAGTCAGGGGACATTCTTAATTTCCAGTTCAATGGAACCAATGTTGTGTCTCCAGATGCGAGTATTCTTCCCTTTGGAACTAAACATCCAGACCAGAAAAGCATAGGATTGCAGTGACAGAAAGCAAAAAAAAAATTTTGAGTGATCACTAGGAATAGTAGTGAGTGGTGCCACTCCTGTTTCTACCCCCATTGGCTCCTGGACCTGAGGATCCTGGCTATTGGAGAAATAGCACCAGATATTAGATCCTGATTTAGAGCATATACAGCAACAGTGTTCCTAAAGAACATTGCCCCAACCCTGCAAGGTATTGTCACCTAGCTGTCACCATGATTGTACCTGTAGAAGGCCATTCCATCATTTGATGAAGCCAACTGCTTTAGATGATGAGGAACATGGTTGCAGTGCCTTCTCTTCTTCTGGACCTCACTCAAAACTATCAACTTTTAAAATCACTTATGGTTAGGATTACATATTCTTTTGAAACTAATCATCCTTTTTCCCCAGCCACTCCTGTCATTGCCCAATGGAGCAAAGTGGACATTATGGCAGATATGATGGGTTCGGCAGCATGGACTTCCACTCAAAGGCTAACTTTGCTACAGCTACTTCTGAGTGCTGTATCTGCCAGCAGTAAAAACTAATACTGAGTCCACAATATGGGACCATTCCTCTGGAAGATCAGCCAGGAACCTGGTGGCAAGTTGATTCTTACTGAATAGACACTTCTATAGATATGGGTTTACCTTTCCTGCACTCAATGCTTCTGCCAAAACTACCATCCGTGGACTTACAGATTGCCTTATCCACCATGATGGTATCCCACAGAGCATTGCCTTGGATCAAAGGACTCACTTCACAGCAAATGCAGTGCCACAATGGGCCCATGTTAGCGGAATTCACTGATCATTAGTAACTGCATAGAAAGAGGGAAGGTTATGCAACAGGAGTAGAGCCCATGGGAACTTGGACCACTTCTTCATGTAATTTACTTGTGCCTTCAGGTCCTGCTCTAGTCTGGTCTCATATTTACCACTTGCATTAAACGATGGAGTGCTGTTGTGCACATCCAACTTTATGACTCTGTGGGTCAAATAATACCTAGTTTATGATGGGTACCTCAGGTTACATGGTGATTTGGTGACCCATGGCTAGACAATTCAGTCTCTACTAAGGTCCAGTAACAAGCCAAAAGCTATTTCTCAAAAGGAGAGTAGTTACCTGCATAGGATGACAAGATTTTTGCTTCAACATCCTAAGGGATTCACTAAGAGGGGTCTGCAAAGACTCCAAACTGAATCTCTATCTGCTGCTGACACTTCAAGCACCTCTGGATCAGCTGGATCATATGAGCCAAGTGACAGAGTAGCTTGCATGGCAACCTGAACCTGTTGAAGATCCTTCTCTT
>NW_006408654.1:3429819-3435596 GCF_000296735.1 Chrysochloris asiatica
CTATAGGGTCGAATTAGTCAGGCTGGAATCTATACTGGAGAGCTTTTGACCTGTAACACAGACTAAAACTCTAGCCCCTTGGTTAGTCACTTTAATGCTGCTTTCTTACTAGGTCCTTTCTTACTAGGTCCAATATAATGTCATCAATGTAATGGACCAGTGTGATGTCTTCTGGAAGGGAAAGGCCATCAAGTTCCCTGTGGACTAAATTGTGACATAGTGCTGGAGAGTTGATGTGTCATTGAAGTAAGACAATGAAGGAAGACACACTGCTTCTGGTGATCCTTTGAATCTGAAATTGAGATAAAGGCATTGGCCAGAACAATAGCTGCAAACCAGGTAGCAGGTGATGTATTAATGTGTTCAAGCAATTAAACCACATCTGGAACAGCAATGGCAATTGGTGTCACTACCTAGTTAAGTTTATGACAATCTACTGTCATTTTCCAAGATCCATTTGTGGCATAGGCCAAAAAAGCTAGTAAAATGGAAATGTAATGGGAATTACCACACCTGCATCTTTCAGGTCCTTGATAGTGACATTAATCCCTGCATTCCCTCCAGGAATGTGCTATTGCTTTTGGTTTACTATGTTCCTAAATAGAGACAGTTCATTCTAATTGCTTCCACTTGGCTTTTCCTACCATAATAGCTTATTCTACATGTCAGGGAGTCAATGTGGGTTTCTGCCAGTTGCTGAGTATGTCTTTTCTGATTATGCATTCTGAAGCTGGGGAAATCACTACAGGATGCATTTAGGAATTCACTGAACTATGAGGTGGGCCTTAGCAAACGCTACATTAAAAACTTGATCTCTATATGCCCCTATCTCCATTCTGACTGGTGGGGCACATGATGTTTAGGGTCTCATGGAATTACTGTCAGCTCAGAGCCAGTGTCCAGTAATCCCTGAAAAATATCACTATTTCCTTTTTCCCAATGAACAGTCACTCCTGTAAAAGGCCCTTTGGTGAAGGCCAGGGGAAAGAGTAAGACTGTGAATTTTTGGCCATGTAGTGGGATTCTTCCTCAAGGGGAATTGTCTGTGAATCAGATGTCAGACTGACGGCTTCTCCTGACTCATGGAGTTCCAGGAGTGAATGAATGCAAGATTGACAGGTTGGATGGCAGACTTCTGACTGTAGAAGCCAATGTATCCAAGATTTTAGGTAAAACGGCAGACTACTGACAACTCCAAGGATAGACAAGCAATACAGCAGGTCACTGGCTTGAGTCCAAAAAACCAGAGGTCAAATGATAAGTTTAATGCAGCATTCAGACACCCCCCCAAAAGCAAGAAAACACTGCCTGAATGTTCAGTACAAGGTTGTTATGGGTCAGAACCAGCTTGATGGCACTTAACAACAACAACATACTTGTGTTAGCAATTCCCATTCACGATATTGGAAAACAAAAATAAAATAGCTTAGAACAATGAGAAAGGTACAAAACGGGCTGGTTCCTCCTGATAACATGTCTAGTACATAGATGAAGTCTTGCCACCCTCACTTCTAAGGAGCAAAATGGCTGTACTTCTTCTAAGACAGATTTGTTCATTCTTCTGGCAATCCATGGTACTTTCAGTAATCCTTGTCAACACCATAATTCAAATGCATCAATTCTTTGGTCTTCCTTATTCATTGTCCAACCATCACATGCATATGAGGCAATTGAAAATACCATGACTTGGATCAGACATATTTTTTCCTTGCTTTTTAATACTTTAAAGAAGTCTTTGTAACAGATTTATCCAATGCAGCATTGTTTGATTTCTTGACTACTGCTTCTAATGCCGTTGATTGTAGATCTAAGTAAAATGAAATCCTTGACAAAGTCAATATTTTCATCATTTATCATAATGTTGCTTTTTGGTCCAGTTACAAAGATTTGTGTTTCGTTTATGGTGAGGTGCAATAGTCCTCTGCATATTGCTGGCTGTTAGTGAGTCTCCAATCCTGATACTGTACTCTTCTTTAAATAATCGAGATTATTTGCTCAGCATCTAGATAAAATAAATATGGGTTAAAACATAACAACAATCAAGAGGATGATATAAGACTCGGCAATATTTTGTTCTGTTGTACGTAGATCGGGCCACCATAATTTGGAATTACCTTGACAACCTCTAATAACAACATCATAAATTTTGTATTTTTATTAAACAGGAAAGGATGTTTATTAAATGTAGTGGGCATAATTAATTGTCAATCTGGATATTTAGGAGAAAAATAGTGCTACATTGCCTGGGTCCAAATTCTAGTTTTCTGTCTTAGTAAGTATGTAAATTTGGCTAGTCTTTTTAAGTTCTCTAATCATCCATTTTCTAAGGAGCTCTGGTAGCAAAGTGGTTACGAATTGGGCTGTAAACCTCAAGGTCAGCAATTTGAAACTACCAGCTGTTCCGTGGGAGAAAGATGAGGCTTTCTGCTCCTGTAAAGATTTACAGCCTCGGAAAGTCTATGCAGGGTCACTATGAGTCAGAACCGACTCCATGGCACACAACAACAACAACAACAATCATCCATTTTCTACCTATGTGACATTGCTTACAGAGTTCCTAGCATCTAGAAAGTGTTCTGTAAATGCTAATTATTACTCTTGATATTATATTTCTATGTTGTTGTTGTTAAGTGCCATTGAGTCAGTTCTGACTCATAGTCACCCTGTATTGGGTTTCCAAGGAGTGACTAGTGGGTTTGACCACCAACCTTGCCATTAGCAGTCCAATGTTTATCCTATAACCAATGCTATATAAAAATAAATTCCAAAAGGATTAAAGATCTAAATTTTTAAAAAGCAAAAAATAATAATGACAGACAAAAATATAGGAGATTATTTTTATAATTTCAGTTTGGGAAAGACTTAGAAGACAGGAAATCCAGAAGTCATAAGAGGAAAAAGGAAAACAATATAAAAATCAGAAACTTCTGTTTAGCAAAAAATTGTTATCAAAGTCAATATAGAATGAATAGGTGCATTGTCATGATGGGAAAAAATTCCTTGGCACAACATTCCTGGCCTTTTTCTCACCAATGCAATTTTTTTATTTCTTGAAATGTCTTCCTAATAAATTCCCAAGAGCATCCTGTGTCCTTCAAGAAAATCTACCTAGTTTTGCTTTTCTTAGGTGCCATCCAGTCAGTTCTGACTTATAGCGACCTTAATGCACAGCAGAAGGAAACACTGCCTGGTCCTGAACCATCCTCACAATTGTTATGCTTGAGCCCATTGTTGCTGCCAATCCATCTCATAGGAGGCGGGAGGGGTCTTCCTCTTTTTCACTGACCCTTCACTCTACCAAACATGATGTCCTTCTCCAGGGACTGATTCCTCCTGATAATATATCTTGGGAATCCCCCAAAACTGTTGCCATGACCTTCTGAGCTGATCTCTCTGTCTTGAATTTAACTAGCCTACCAGATCTCTTCAGGTGCCACTGTTTTGGTTGGGTCTTTTTATGAAGGCACCCTAAGAGACTAAGACAAATGTATTACTGAAAGAAATTGCTTGCAACCATCCATTGATCCCATGTTTTGCTTGAAATAACCCATGATGTATGAACTGGAACCTTTATAGCAATACTTTTCGACTAACTCTTATTTAAGGAAGTTTACTGTACCCTCTTTTTGTAGACTGCCCCTCCAAAACAAAACAAGAAAGAAAAAAACCTGCAAGTATTCGTTGATTCTGTAACAAGGAAGTATGTGAACAAATTGTGGAACATTGTACTCTTTCACCCTATTTATTCAATCTGTATGCTAAACAAATAATCCAAGAAGCTGAATTACATAAAGGAGATTGTAGCACAGAATTGGAGGAAGACTCATTAACAACCTGCAATATGCAGATGATATAACTCTGCTTGTTTAAACCGAAGAGGACTTAAAATAATTATTAATGAAGTTCAAAGATAACAGCCTTCAGTACAGATTGCACATCAATGTAAAGAAAACAAAAATCTTCACAACTGGGACAATAAATAGCTTCATGATAAATGGAGAAAAGTTGAAGCTGTCAAAGATTTCATTTTGTTTGGATCCAAAATCAACAGTCATAGAAGCAGCAGTTAAGAAATCACTAGGCAAACCTGTTGCACAAGACCTCCTTTAAAGTGTTCACAACAAAGATACGAGTTGGAGGACTAAGGTGTGCCTGACCCAAATCATGGTATTTTCAATAGCCTCATATGCATGTGAAATGAACAAGGAAGACCATAAAAGAATTGATGCATTTGAGTTATGGTGTTGGAGAATAATACGGAAAATACCATGGACTGCCAGAAGAACAAACAAATCTGTGTTGGAAGAAGTACAACCAGAATACTCCTTCGAAACCAGGATGGCAAGACTTCATCTCTCATACTTTGGACATATTATCAGGAGGGGCCAGCCCCTGGAGAAGGACACCACACTTGGTAAATTGGAGGGTCAGTGTAAAAGAGAAAGACCTCCAACAAAATTGATTGTCACAGAGGCAATGGCAATGGGCTCAAATGTCCCAATTGTGAGGATGGTACAGGACTGGGCAGTGTTTTGTTCTGTTGTGCATAAAGTCGTTATGAGTAGGAACTGACTCAATGGCATCTAACAACAAGAATAACATGCAGTTCTAAAAAATCATTTTTAAGAAGTATGAATGGCATTTATATGCATTGACCTGGAGAAACAAAAGAAAATTCTAGAGTAATGACATAATAAACCAATTGTGTTAAGTCATTTCTGATTCATGGCAACTTCATATGCCTCATATGCTCTATGGAGTTTTCAATGGCTGATTTTTTTCTTTCTTTTTTTTTTTTTTCAGTAGTAGATTGCCAGACCTTCTTACAATGTCTCTCTGGCTGTAACTAGAGCCTCCAAACTTTGGTTAGCATCCAAGCATGTTAAGTGTTTACACCACCATAAATAGCTAACATTTACTGAGAATTATAAATATGCTAGACCATTCACATGTGACAGTCTAGTCAAAAGGGGTCCCTCTTACCTATCTATATTCTTTCTGTTAGCATATGCTGAGCTTTAATGATGTCTGCTCTGTTTTTTCTAATTTATCTTCTAGAAATATATTGTCCTTTGATGACTTCTCCCATTCTCTTTGCTCTTTTAATTTTATCCCCTTTATCCTTTGTAAGGTAAAAAGAGGAGGCTTTCTACTCTCATAAAGGTTTATAGCTTCAGAAACTCTATGCAGAGTAGCCATGCACATAAACCACCTCCACCACCACCCCTTTCTTAGGGTAGCGTGGTGGCTCCATAGGATATGCATTGGACTTCGAGCCATAAGGTCAGTGGAAGAAAGATGAGGCTTTCTGCTCCCGAAAGATTTACAAGCCTCAGAAACCATATACAGGGTTTTTATGAGTTGGGACAGATTCAACAACATATAACAACAACAACCCCCTTCTAAAAATATCTATACAGTGATGGTCTCTGAGACAATAGGAGACAGGTATCTGTGTTTGGTCCAATCTCTTGACCATTTAACTACATTTTGTTATAACAAAAAAAAAAAAAAATAGGGAAAGTACAGCCCTGAATATGTATACATGGATTGATAAGTATTTGTATGAGGGCATGTTGTTGTTAAGTGCTACTGATTCGGTTCTGATAGGGTTTCCAAGGAGCAGCTAGTGGGTTTGAACTGCCTACCTTATAGATAACAATACTTATTCTATAGCGCCATACCAGGACTCCTGTGTAAGTGTTGCAGACCGTGTAAGACTAGTCAGAGGTTCGAGGCCCTCTAGGGCCGAGTGTAACAAATGAGGCCACTGGCAG
>NW_006408654.1:3436326-3441990 GCF_000296735.1 Chrysochloris asiatica
CTTTCGCTATCCCTATCGCCGCTGGATCTCCCCTCCTCGTGAACCAAACACTCGTGAACAACACAACTATGTCGAGGTCAGACCCCGACATGTAAGGGCAAAGGCAGGTATGAAAGGGTGCACAAAAGAGTCAACATTTTTACCTTAGCAAGGTAGGATCTTGATGATTTTGATCTAGGCAACCTTTATCCTGAGTGGAAGGCCCGATGACTTTGTAAGCAACATTGTTTCACACTGCAACTGTGGATATAACCTGAATGAACAAGGCACTATTTTATTATCATATTACATTGTCACTTTTTAATTATTTACTCACAAAGAACACAAAATACTGCAACTGCTAAAACAAATCATCTTAATTTAGGCCTCCAAGCCAAACAAAGTCTTTTGAAGTCCCAATCGCTAGGAATAACTCATACTGTTTAAGAATTTAAGAGCACCATTTGTCAGATTTCTATTTAAAAATTTTAAACGGTCAATAGAGAAAAGCAGGTAAGAAAAGAAAAAGGAATTTACATTTAAGAACATCTTTGTGACATGTTCTGAGAGTTTAAGATTTTAAAACTGGGACATCATAGTGGTGCAGTGGTTAAGCACTTGCCTGCTACCCAGTTCAAACCCAACAGCTGTCTGTGGGAGAAAGATGTGGTAGTTTGCTGCCCTAAAGATTACAGCCTTGGAAACCTTATGGGGCAGTTCTGCAGGGTTGCTATGAATCCAAATAGACTGGATGGCACCGGTTTAGTCTTCTTAACATGTTTGCGTTTGTAGAATTGTTTTCTTTGCTTTCCTGCTAGTCAGCGGAGTAAGCTCATTAAAAGTCCATGGAACAGCGTGTTCCATTATCAGCACACTAAACCACGGGATTAATGAATTTTCTAGCAAAAGTAATCAGATATATTAATTTCCCCATGAAACTGCAGCCTAAAATGATAAATTTAAATGTAATAATTTGATATCCATTAATCAAATGAATTAATTCCTAAATCTAGTACTTTAGTATACTTCAAGTTCCCTGATAATAAAAGAGGAATAAGGGGAAAAGAATATTTTATTTATTTTTTAAAGGATAACTTCGGAAGAATAAACTAAAAGGAATGTAAACAAGTAATTTGCATGACTTGGTAATTCATGGTTTTGGCAAAACCACATGGAAAGAGTTAGTGAGTTTGACTGACTGTACAGGCAACTACATTGTGTATTTGGGAGAATTTACAACCAAAATGATTGCCTGGGAAGACCACAGGAACACAAAAGGACAGATGGCAGAGAAAGGGGATTTCCTCCGACATCATTTACCAAATATAATCAAATACCTTTTCCTCCAGAGTTGGAGTCCCGGGGAACAGTTAACACTCTGACTTGTAACAGAAAGGTTGGCATTGGCATCCACCCTGAGGTGCCTCAAAAGAAAGACCTGGTGACCTACTTGTTAATGTATCAGCCATTGAAAACCCTATGGATCACAGCTCTGTTCTGACACATATCAGGTCACTATGAGTCAGAACAGACTCCCCGGCAACTGGTGAGTATAAAATACACTTCACATATTACAGACATAGTGCAAAAAGAATGTAAACTATCTCACTAATAGTTTTTAGTATTAATTACATGTTAAGGTTATAATGTTTTGGATTTATTACATTAAGTAAAATACGTGAATTGTTGTTGCTGTTGTTGCTAGGTGACATCAAATCAGCTTCAATCCAAAGCAAACCTATGCACCAACAGAACAAAACACTGCCAGATCCCGTGCCACCCTCACAATTGTTCTGTTGGAGCCCATTGTTGTCGCCACTGTGTCAATCCATCTCGTGTGGGTCTTCCTCTTTTTCATTGACCCTCCGCTTTAAGGACTACTTTAGTGATTACTTCTTTAGGGACTACTCCATTCTGATAACATGTCCAAAGTATAAAAGATGAAGTCTGGCCATCCTGACTTCTAACTAGCATTCTGGCTATGCTTCTTCCAAGATAGAGTTGTAGAGTTGTTCTTCTGGCAGTCCCTGGTACTTTTAATAGTCTTCTCCAACACCAGTAATATATGATTCAAGGTAATTTTATTTTCCTTTTTAAAATGTGACTACTAGATACATTTTTAATTATTTATGTGGTTCATTTTATATTTCTGTTGGAAAGAAATGATCTAGAAAGTGTTGAGTGAAAGGTTGGAAGGGGATTAAAATGGTCAGAAACCAGAGAAGGGGATGAGGCAGGGGTCAGGTTAGAGCAGAGCTGAGGAATTTCCTGTAAAATCTTGGGATCTCAGCAAAATAGGCAGTTACATGGGCCTCGTTAGCTGACTAGAAAGGCTAAGGTACCCTGGTTATGAACCTTGCTATGAAGACAGTTCAGGTCTTCCTCCAATCCTCCCTTCCCCATTAAATGTACTTCTTCTGCTGAACTTTACTTGATTGTCAATACCTTATTGTTTTAATTCTTAATAAGTGAGTAATGTGGGAAGGGCATTGGGATATTTGGAGGAGGTGATCTCTCCAGATTCTCCTTACTTTTTTTTATATAATATAGCTCACCTCTGACTGAGACAAACTTTTCTATTAAATTCAGAAAAGATGCTCAATTCAACTGTAATAAAAGAAAGATAAAGTAAATATAATATACCATTTCCCACTGAGAAGATTAAACCAAAACACCAGTTGCTGTCCAAGTGGACTCTAACTCATAGTGACCCTATTAAGTCAGAATAGAACCGTCCCATAAAGCTGTATAGGAACAGACTGTCACATCTTTCTCCCACAGAGCAATTGGTGGGTTTGAACCACTGACCTTTTGGTTAGTAGACCAGTGCTTAACCACTACAGAACAAGGACTCTTTCCTAGAAGACTGGTAAAGATCATAAAGTTAATTACATTGTTGTTGTTGTTAAGTGCCGTCGGGTCGGTTCTGACCCACAGCGACCCTGTATAGGGTTTTGGAGGAGCAGCTGGTGAACTTGAACTGCAGACCTTGCAGTTCAAAGGGCTTTGCAGTCTGATGCATTAACCCACAGCGCCACACCAGGACTCCCCACCACTCACTATCATGCAGAATAGTTTCACAGGCCTAAAAATCTTTGTGCTTTACCTTTGTATCTCTTCCCCACTCCCCCTAAACTCTGGCACTGATCTTTTTATTGCCTCACCGTTTTACCTTTTCCCAGAATGTCATATAGTTGGAGTCATACAAGTATGTAGCTTTTCCAAACTGGCTTATTTAATTTAGCAATATACATTTAAGACTCCTCCGTGTATTTTTTGTTGTTGTTAAGTGCCATCGAGTCAGTTCTGACCCATAGCTACCCTGTACAGGATTTCCAAGGAGTGGCTGGTGAGCTTGAACCTCCAACCATGCAGTTCAAACTGACTTTGCAGTCCAGCTCATTAGCCCACAGTGCCACACCAGGACTCCCCGTGTATTTTAGTGGCTTGATATTTCTTTCTACTGCTGAAAAATATTCTGTTATATTATATAGGTACATCACAGTTTATCCATTCACCTATTGAAAATATTTTGATTGCTTCCAGTTTGAGGCAATTATGAATAAAACTACTATCAATGTTGGTATGCAAGTTTTTGTGCAGACATAAGCTTTCATTTCATTTGGGTAAATACCCGGGAGCATGACTCTGGATGACATGGTAAACCTAAGTTTTGTTTTACTAGAAACTGTCAGATTGTCTTTCAAAAGCTGTTCCATTTTTCAATCCATTTCAATGCGAGGATTCTTGTTGCTATAGATCCTCACCAACATTTTGTATTATAAGTGTTTTGGATCTCAACTCTAAGGTAAACCCTGGATTTGGTTAATAATGTTGTTAAGTGCCACTGAGTTGGTTCCAACTCATAATGACCCTGTATAAGGTTTCCAAGGAGCGATGGTGAGCTTGAACCTCTGACCTTGTGGTTCAAGCCAACTTTGCAGTCCAGTGCATTAACCATACCATACCATTGATGATATCAAATGTACAACACTAATACAAAATAATAATAAGAGGGGAAACTGAGCACTGAATGGGAGAGGAGTATGTAGAAACTGTATTTTCTGTGCAAATTTTCTATATACTAAAGCTACTTTAAAAAACAAAGTATATTAAAAAAATAATAATAAACTATACGGGAATGAGAAAACTGGGTGGTGGGGATTTAATTAGCACAAGCTTTCTGGAAGTAACTACTAGAACTTTAGTTCTCCATTGGGTGCTGTAAATGGTTCAGTGCTCAGCTACTAACTGAAAGACTGGTGGTTGGTTTGGCAATCTACTTCCCAAAAGTCACAGACAATGAAAGCCCTAGAGTGCACTACTATTCTGGAATACAGAATCAACTCAATAGGATTTTTTTTTTAAATTGTACATATCTTTTGACTCAATCTTGCTATTGATCCTATGTTGCTTCACAATGTAAAATGATATAGATACACACATTTTCATTGTAGTATTGTTTCTAAAAGCAAAAGATTGGAAACAACTTAAACATCTATTAATAGAGTTTGTTCCTGGTGTGGTGCTGTGGAATAAGTATTGGGCTACGAACAACAAGGTTAGCAGTTCAACCCCACCATCTGCTCCTTGGAAACTCTATACAGGGTCACTATGAATAGAAACTGACTTGACACTCAACAACAACAAGATAAATTATGGGAATGAATTCAATACAATTTTAAAATAATAAGGCAATTTTAATATCAGGCAACTGGCAAAATAATAAAGTAGATCTAAGGAGCTCTGGTAGCATAGTGGTTATGAGTCAGGCTACCCACCTCAAGGTCAGCAGTTCAAAACTACCAGCGGTTCCACAGGAGAAAGATGAGGCCTTCTGCTCCCGTAAAGATTTACAACCTCAGAGACCCTGTGCAGGGTCACTATGAGTCAGAACTGACTCCACAGTGCTTAACAACAACAACAACATATTATAGATATATAAATATCTTTAATACATATTGTTAAATAAAAAATAAAAGCAAGGTGATAACAGCTGAAATATTTATGTGGGAAATTCAGTTTATTTGCTGAGGTATATTTGTAAATGTATCAATTTTTTTTAAGGATATACAAGAAAATAGTAATAGGGTTGCCTCCAAGGAGCTGAACTATGTGTCTATAAGGAGAAGAAAGATTAACCTTGAACAGTATGCTACTTTGTACTTAAAAACCTTTTATGATATATGCATATGAAGACGGGATATCATTGCTGATGTCAGATGGATATTGGATGAAAGTAGATAATACCAGTCATATATTTCTGTGCTTTATTGATAATGCAAAGGAATTCAATTACGTGGATTATAACAGACTATATGAACAACGGGTATTCCAGAATATTCAATTGTTCTCATGAGGTACATAGACCAAGAGGCAGTTGTTAGAGCAGAACAAGGGCATACTGAGTGGATTAAAGCCAGGAAAGCTGTGCTTTAGGATTGTATTCTTTCCCATACTTATTCAATCTGTATACTAAGCAAATAATCCGAGGCGCTGGATCATAAGAAGAAGAACATGGAATAAGGATTGGAGGATGACTCATCAACAACTTTCAATATGCAGATGACACAACCTTGCTTGCTGGACGCTTTGTTGTTGTTGTTGTTATGTGCCATCGAGTCGGGTCCGACCCATAGCGACCCTGTACAGGGTTTCCGAGGGTGTAAATCTTTACGGGAGTAG
>NW_006408654.1:3442090-3456315 GCF_000296735.1 Chrysochloris asiatica
AATAATAAACTATACGGGAATGAGAAAACTGGGTGGTGGGGATTTAATTAGCACAAGCTTTCTGGAAGTAACTACTAGAACTTTAGTTCTCCATTGGGTGCTGTAAATGGTTCAGTGCTCAGCTACTAACTGAAAGACTGGTGGTTGGTTTGGCAATCTACTTCCCAAAAGTCACAGACAATGAAAGCCCTAGAGTGCACTACTATTCTGGAATACAGAATCAACTCAATAGGATTTTTTTTTTAAATTGTACATATCTTTTGACTCAATCTTGCTATTGATCCTATGTTGCTTCACAATGTAAAATGATATAGATACACACATTTTCATTGTAGTATTGTTTCTAAAAGCAAAAGATTGGAAACAACTTAAACATCTATTAATAGAGTTTGTTCCTGGTGTGGTGCTGTGGAATAAGTATTGGGCTACGAACAACAAGGTTAGCAGTTCAACCCCACCATCTGCTCCTTGGAAACTCTATACAGGGTCACTATGAATAGAAACTGACTTGACACTCAACAACAACAAGATAAATTATGGGAATGAATTCAATACAATTTTAAAATAATAAGGCAATTTTAATATCAGGCAACTGGCAAAATAATAAAGTAGATCTAAGGAGCTCTGGTAGCATAGTGGTTATGAGTCAGGCTACCCACCTCAAGGTCAGCAGTTCAAAACTACCAGCGGTTCCACAGGAGAAAGATGAGGCCTTCTGCTCCCGTAAAGATTTACAACCTCAGAGACCCTGTGCAGGGTCACTATGAGTCAGAACTGACTCCACAGTGCTTAACAACAACAACAACATATTATAGATATATAAATATCTTTAATACATATTGTTAAATAAAAAATAAAAGCAAGGTGATAACAGCTGAAATATTTATGTGGGAAATTCAGTTTATTTGCTGAGGTATATTTGTAAATGTATCAATTTTTTTTAAGGATATACAAGAAAATAGTAATAGGGTTGCCTCCAAGGAGCTGAACTATGTGTCTATAAGGAGAAGAAAGATTAACCTTGAACAGTATGCTACTTTGTACTTAAAAACCTTTTATGATATATGCATATGAAGACGGGATATCATTGCTGATGTCAGATGGATATTGGATGAAAGTAGATAATACCAGTCATATATTTCTGTGCTTTATTGATAATGCAAAGGAATTCAATTACGTGGATTATAACAGACTATATGAACAACGGGTATTCCAGAATATTCAATTGTTCTCATGAGGTACATAGACCAAGAGGCAGTTGTTAGAGCAGAACAAGGGCATACTGAGTGGATTAAAGCCAGGAAAGCTGTGCTTTAGGATTGTATTCTTTCCCATACTTATTCAATCTGTATACTAAGCAAATAATCCGAGGCGCTGGATCATAAGAAGAAGAACATGGAATAAGGATTGGAGGATGACTCATCAACAACTTTCAATATGCAGATGACACAACCTTGCTTGCTGGAAGCTAAGAGGACTTAAAATACTTACTGAAGAAAACCAAAGACTATAGCCTTCAGAATATATTGCTCAATATAAAGCAAACAAAAATCCTCACCACTGGACCAATCACATCATGATAAACGGAGAAAAGATTGAAGTTGTTGTCAAAGACTTCATTTTGCTTGGATCCACAATCAACACGCATGGAAGCAGCAGTCAACAAATCAAATAACATATTGCATTAGGAAAATCTGCTGCACAAGACGTCTTTCAAGTGTTCAAGAGCAAAGATGTCACTTTAAGATCTAAGATGTGCCTGACCCAACCCATGGCATTTTCAATAGCCTCATATGAATATGAAAGTTGGACAATGAATAAGGCAGAATGTAGATGAGTGGATACATTTGAGTTATGGTGTTGGCAAATAATATTGAAAGTACCGTGGAGTGCCAGAAGAACAAACAAATATGTGTTGGAAGAAGTACAGCCAGAATGTTCCTTAGAAGTGAGGATGGTAAGACTTCGCCTCTTGTGCTTTGAACATGTTGCCAGTAAGACCCAGTCCCTGGAGAAGGACATCATGCTTGGAAAGTGGAGGGTCAGCAAAAAAGAGGATGGCCCCTCTTTTTCATTGGATTGTTGTCAATCCAATTAAATGGATTGACAACAGTGACAGCAACCATGGGCTGAAACTTAATAATTGTGAGGATGGTGCAAGAATGGATAGTGTTTTGTTCTATTGTGCCTAGGGTCTCTATGAATGGGAACTAACTCGAGGACACTTAACTGACAACAACAGCATATTTGTATGTTAAGGCTATCGAGTCAATTCCAACTCATAGCATCCCTGTATAGGGTTTCCAAGGAGTGGCTGGTGAGTTTCAACTGCTGACCTTTTGATTAATAGTCAAGTGCTTACCCTATGGTGCTACACCAGGACTCATATATACTACAGCCAGTGGAAAAAGAGTAAATAAAAAATATAAAGATTTCTGTTTAAGTTGGAAATTTCTTCTTATCACAATTCCATAGAGCTTGTTTGTTTAGACTACACATCACAATGTACCTCTTTGCTAATGCTGCAATTCTGTTTGCTTCCTAATGAGTCAATTACCCTAGTTCCACTTAGTAACTAAGGTGACATTTTTTCTTTTTATTGTCAAGTATAGCATCCAGATTTACCGATTTATAGGTCCAAGAACTTTGATTTTTTTCTCTATCTTGTCCTTTTTCATACCTAGAAACATCACGTTATAATTTTTTCTAAAACATTTTCATTGAAAAAAGAAAGCATTTCTCTTATTCGATAATCTCTTAAAAGCTACTTAATGATGAATTTTAAAAACAAACAACATGTGCCCTCTAGTGGTTAAAGAATTTCTGTCAACTGTTTCTTTCCCTATTCATTTTCTGAAGAAAAATGGTGTTATAAAAATCTGAGTGAAAGTTAAGTTTAAAGTTTAAAGTTAAAAAACAAAAGCCATGAAGAATATCAGCATATTAGGTGATATTTCTTAAATCATAAATAAATAATCAGCTTAATGAGACCAAAAGGAAGCATTTGCCCAAAAATAAAGATCATAAAGCAGGAAAGGGCAACAAAGTTGGGTGAATGGAAATGGGGAATCCAGGGAGAAAGTTGGGTGAGTACTGCTACATGGAGGGGCTTATAACATGAGACAAACGTATAAACTGCCGAATGGGAAATGAATCTGCTCTGTAAACTGTCATCTAAACCATAAAATAATGTAAACATTATGTAATATATAATGTAAACATTAAATATTATATATTATATTATACTAGTTGATAATAAAATTATTTACATCTTAAAAAGAAATAAATAGTGAAAAAAGGAAAAAAAAATATTAAAAAGTATTTTATTTGCTTTGCCATCCACCTCTCCTGAGTCAATTACACAGATCAAATGTGAGTTTCCAAACTCTGGATAATTTAATTAAAATAGAAGTAGGAAATTAAAGTATGATATTCATTTGCCCACAACACCCCCCCCCCCAAAAAAAGATGCATCCAAAGCAGCCATTTAAATTGATTAATTAACAAATGCCTGATATGGTAAATAATCTAAGAACGAAATTCATGGAAGTTTTTCAAAAAATTGCATCACAGAGGGTCAGCATCAAAGCCCTTTATTTGTATAGTTCATTGATCTGGTCCTGGTAAACCAGAATCTCTTTGAAAGAGTTTGGTGGCCTATGAAGAATTGGGATGTGGTCTTCTGAGAGCACCTTTGTCCAATAGGATTAGAAGGTCAACTTGAAGTGGGATGAGTTGCAGTGGCAGGTCTCCCTGATGAAGATGTTTTTGTTAAGTTTCATCAAGTTGATTTAGACTCATGGAAACCCTGTATTGGGATTCCAAGGAGTGACTAGTGGGTTTGAATGACCGGCCTTGCAGTTAGCTTTGTTGTTGTTAGGTGCTGTCGAGTCAGTTCCAACTCTTAGTGACTCCATGCACAACAGAACGAAACGCTGCCCAGTCCTGTGCCATCCTCACAATTATTGTTATTGCTGTTGTTGTCATTGTGCCAATCCATCTCATTGGAGGTCTTCCTCTTTTTTGCTGACCCTCTTTTTTACCAAGCATGATATCCTTCTCCTTCCTGATAATATGTCTGAAGTATGAGAGATGAAGTCTGACTGACCATGCTGGTTTTTAATGGGAATTCTGGCTGTATTTTTTCCAAACACCGATTATTTATTCTTTTAGCAGTCCATGGTAATTTTAATATTCTTCTCCAACACCATAACTCAAATGCATCAATTCTTCTGTAGTCTTCCTTATTCATTGTCCAACTTTCACATGCATATGAGATTATTGAAAATACCATGGGTTGGGTCAGGCACATCTTAGACCTCAAAGTGACATCTTTGCTCTTGAGCATTTTAAAGAGGTTTTGTGCAGTGGATATGCGTAATGCAATATATAATTTGATTTGTTGACTACTGTTCCCATGACTGTTGATTGTGGATCCAAACAAAATGAAGATAGCTGTTCAGTGGTTATCCTACAATGCCACAACAGGACTCCTTGATCAAGGAGACTGGCAGTTTTGCCAGGGTCTGTGATATGAAAACAGAATAATTTTGAACTATTCAGATGAGCTTTCAGACTAAGGCAAACTAGGAAGGAGAGCCTGACTACTTCTGAGTATTTAGCCACTGAAAATGTTGTGAATAGCTGTGAAACACTGTCAGCACCAGAATATTGACCATTGAAACAAGATGAAGAGCACCAGAATATGGTCAAAGTGTCAGAAAATGAGCCCCTCATATTGGAAGGCACTCAAAATACAACTGGGGAAGAGCTGCTTCCTCAGAGTAGAGTTGACCACGATAGCTCAACTGGAGTAAAACTTTCAGGGTGTACATTTGCTCATGGGGCACAATTCAAAATGAGGAGAAACAGCTATAAACATCTATTAACAATTGGAACATAGAATGTATGAAGTATGAACCTAGGAAAATTGGAAGTTGTCAAAAATGAAATGGAAAAAAAAAAAAAAGGAATGCCTAACCATGGCTATCCCATACATTAGGGAACTGAAATGGACTGGTATTGGCCATTTTGAATCTGACATGGTTTACTATACCGGGAATTACAAATGGAAGAGGAATGGCATCACATTCATCATCCAAAAGAACAATTCAAGATCTATCTTGAAGTACAATGCTGTCTGTGATAGAATAATATCCATATGCCTACAAATTGCTGTTTCTGCTAAATGCTATCAAGTTGTTTCCTACTCATAGCCACCCTGCATAGGCTTTCCTATGAACAGCAGGTGAGTTTGAACCACAGACCTTGTGGTTTAAACTGACCTCATGGTCTAGCATATTACCCTGCAGCACCACACCAAGACTCCTGCAAGAAAGACCAGCTAATACAACTATTATTCAATTTATGCACCAACCACTAAAGCCAATGATGATGAAACTGAAGAATTCTATGTACTGATCCAATATGAAAGACCAGTTAATACAACTGTTACTCACATTGACCCACCAACCACTAAAGCTAGTAATGATGGAACTGAAGAATTCTACCAACTTCTTCAGTCTAAAATGATAAAAAATGTAATCAAGATGTATTGGTAATTACTGATGACTAGCATGCAAAGGTTGGAAACATAAAGGAAAGATCAATCATTAGAAAATATGGCCTTTGTGATAGAAACAATGCTAGAGATGGCATAATAGAATTTTGCAAGACTAATGACATCTTCATTGCAAATACCTTTTTAAACAACAAAAAAGATGACTATACACATGGATCTCATCATAGGGAATACACAGAAATAAAACTGAGTGCATCAGTGGAAAGAGCTCTATATTATCAGTCAAAACAAGGCCAGGGGCAGACTGTGGAACAAACCATTAATTGCCCATATTCAAGTTCTGGCTGAAGTGGAAGAAAATTAAAACTAGTCCATGAAAACCAAAATTTGGACTTGAACATATCCCACCAAATCAAGAACAGATTTGATGAATTAGACATTAATGATCAAAGACCAGAAAAGTTGTGGAATGACATCAAAAATATCATACAGGAAGAAAGCAAAAGATCGTTAAAGATACAAGAAAGAAGAAAACGACCAAATTGGATGTCAGAAGAGTTTCTGAAATTTGCTTTCCAGCGTAGAGATGCTAAAGCAAATAGAAGAAACGAGGAAGTAAAAGAACTGAATAGAAAATATCAAAGGGCAACTCAAGAAGACAAAGTCAAATATTATAATGAAATGTGCAAAGATCTGGAGTTGGAAAACCAAAAGGGAAGAACGTCCAGCATTTCTCAAGCTGGGAGAACTGAAGAAAAATTCCAATCTCAACTTGGAGTATGGAAGGATTCTATGGGCAAAATATTGAATGATGCAGAAAACATGAAAAGGAGATGGAAGGAATACACAGTCACTGTACCAAAAACATGGTTCAACTATTTCAAGAGCTAGCAAATGATCCAGAACCAATTGTACTGAAGGAAGAAGCTCAAGGTGCACTGAAAGCATTGGCAAAGAACAAGCCTCCGGAAATTGATGGAATACAAATTGAAATCTCTCAACAAAGTGATGCAGCACTGTTTTCTGCCTGTATTTTTTCTTGCCAAGAAATCTGGAAGAAAGCTACCTGGCTAACTGATTGGAAAAGATCCATATTCGTGCCCATTCCAAAGAGAGGTGACCCAATAGAATGCAGAAATCGTCAGACAATATCACATTCAAGTGAAATTTTGCTTAAGATAATTAAAAAATGGCTGTGACAGCACATTAACAGGGAACTGCCAGTGGTTCAAGCCAGATTCAGATATGGACATGGAACAAGGATACAATTGGTGACGTCAGACAGATCTTAACTAAAAGCAAAGAGTACCAGAAAGATGTTCACCTGTGCTTTACTGACTATACAAAGGCTTTCAATTGTATGGATCATGACAAGCTATGGACAACATTGAGGAGAATGAGTATTCCGGAACATTTAATTGTGCTCATGAGGAGCCCGTACCTAGACCAAGAGGCAGCTAGCTGTTCGAACAGAACAAGGGTTTACTGAATGGTTTAAAATCACGAAAGATGTGTGCCACAGTTGTATTCTTTCATCATACTCATTCAGTTTTTATGCTGAGCAAATAATTCGTGAAGCTGGGCTATATAAAGAAAAATGAGGCATCAGGATTGAAGAAAGACTCATTAAAAAACTGCAATATGCAGATGATACAACTTTGCTTGCTGAAAGTGAAGAGGACTTGAAATACTGATGAAGATCAAAGACCTCAGCCTTCAGTAAAGAGAACAAAAATCTTCACCACTGGACCAATAAATAACATCAAGAAAACAATGTAAGGAAAACAAAATCTTCACCATTGGACCAATAAATAACAACAAGATAGATGGAGAAGAGATTGAATTGTCAAAGACTTCATATTGCTGAGATCAACCATCAACACTCATGGAAACAGCAGTCAAGAAGTCAAACAACATATTACATTAGGCAACTCTGCTGCACAAGACCTATTTAAAGTGTTGAAGAGCAAAGACGTCAGTTTGAGGACTAAAGTGTGCCTGACCCAAGCCATGGTATTTTCAATAACCTTATATGCATGTGAAAGTTGGACTATGAATAAAGAAGACCATAAAAGAATTGATGCATTTGAGTTATGGTGTTGGAGAATATTGAAAGTACTATGGGCTGCCAAAAGAACAAAGAAATATGTGTTGGAAGAAGTACCACCAGAGTACTCCTTAGAAGCTAGGTTGGTCAGACTTCATCTCTCATATTTTGGACATATTAGCAGTAGGGGCCAGTCCCTGGAGAAGGACATCATGCTTGGTAATGTGGAGGGTCAGTGAAAAAGAGGAAGACCCCCAACAATATGGAATGGTACACTGGCTGCAGCATTGGGCTCAAGTGTAGCAATGATTGTGAGGTTGGCGCAGGACTAGGCAGTATTTCACTCTGTTGTGCATAAGGTCGCTATGAGTTAGAGCTGACTCGATGGCACCTAAAAACTAACAACAACTTTTTAAGGAAGAACTCAGAGTAACCATGTCATGTGGGAAGAGAATTCTGGTGCCTCAGCTTCTTTGGCTAACTCCCCAGACATGTGTGAGCAGAAAGCAGTCTAATCAGAAGGATTGCCCGCCTGAGCTTAACCCAAATTGCAAACCCACAGAATTGTGAGCTAAATAAGTCCCACCAGCAGAGTGTGGTTGTTTTTATTAAACACTGTTGAGTCGGTTTTGACTCATAGTGACCCTGTATAGGGTTTCTGAGGAGCAGCTGGTGAGTTTGAACTGTTGATCTTGCAGTTCAAACCTATCTTGTGGTCCAGTGCATATCTCTAGTGCCACAGCAGGGTGTGATACTTCATACCAATATGTGGCATTATCCAGCTTTCTGATTTTTGCCAATCTTTTAGTTGCAAAGTGATTATCTTATTTTAATTTAGATTTATTTGGAATTACTAATGAAACTAAATATCTCCTCATGTGCTTGGTGGACTTTGAGTTTTTCTTCTTTAACTGCTTGTTGATATCCTTTGTCCATTTTCTTATGAAGTTGCTGGTTTTTTTAACATGTAGTTTCTGTATATTCTAGATGCTAAAAACATCTCATAATTAGATACTACAAGTACCATCTATTACCCTCTCATTCATTCATTTTATCTACGACATCCTTTGTTGAATAAAACTCCTTAATTTTTTTTGTATAATAAAATTAATTTTTTGCCTTGTTTGTGTTTTGGAATTCTGTTTAAGTAGTGCTTCCCAACTCCCTTGGTGACAAAGATATTCTATTGTATTTTCTTCCCATCTTTAGAGTTCTCCCTTGCACAATGATAAACCACATTCATTTTGAAACCATTCTTGTGTAGGAAGTGAAGAGGACATTTTTCTCTACAGTCCCATGTCCCTGTATGCTGATAGTTAAGGGTCCAAGTTGATATTTCTTACTAGTGAGCTAGTTTCCATTAAAGAATTCACATCTATTTGTGATGGTATCTTTATTGTATATTAAATTCCTGTATACTGATGGGTCTATCTTTGTTGTTGTTGTTGTTGTTGTTGTTGTTGTTGTTAGGTGCTGTTGAGTCGATTACTGACTCATAGTGACCGTATGCACAACAGAACAAAACACTGCCTGGTTCTGTGTCATCCTCAGAATCATTGTTAAGCTTCAGCCCATTGCTGCTTCCATTGTGCCAATCCATCTCATGGGGGAGAGGGGTTTTCCTCTTTTTCGCTAACCCTTCACTTTTCCAAGTATGATGTCCTTCTCCAGGGACTGGCCCCTCTTGACAATATGTCCAAAGTATGAGAGACGAAGTCTGGCCATCCTGGCTTCCAAGGAGCACTCTGGTTGTACTTCTTCCAACACTGATTTGTTTGTATTTTTTGCAGTCCATAGCACTTTTAAAATTCTCCTCCAACACCATAACTCAAAGGCATCAATTCTTCTATCATTTTCCTTACTCATTGTCCAACTTTCACATGCATATGAGGTTATTAAAAATATCAAGACTTGAGTTAGCTGCAGTTTAGTCTTCAGACTATCTTAGAAATTTCTATTTCATTGGCCATTTGGTCAGTTCTTCTGTTATGACAGCACTTTTTAAATGGCAGTAGCTTTTGTATTTTATTCTATGTGCCAGGCATTCTGCTATATGCCTTTTTTTAAGGGATGAGATGGGTAGGAGTAAGGAGCGAGGATTAGGGCTGAGACTATGGTTTGGTCTTGGCTAAGACTAGTACTTTGTTAGAGTTGAGGTTAGAACTAGGGTTAGTGTTAGGGGTAAGGGTTGGGTTATGACTAGGAGTAAGGGTTGGTCTAGTTTTCATGGCTCCAGTTAGGTTTGCTTGGTTTTTTCTTTCTTGAAATTATTTGATTTCCTCATCATTTGGAAATTCTGTAACTGAATTATTCCCTCTTTATGTTTTGTTTTGTTGCAACAGCATCTCTGATTCTCTCTTTTCGGTCCTATAGGTCTGTTTAACTTTGCATACTCCTAGATCTGTGTTGGATCTAGGTGATATTGTCATGTATGTTAGCCTCAATTGTCATCTGCTGTTGTTGGTTCTCTGTCCAAAGAACTAGTATATTTTGTAAGGTTGGTGTGGTTCTTACAAATTATTTTAATTTGTTTGTCTGAAATGATCTAATTTCATTGTCTTATTTGATGGACAGTTTTGCGGGATATATGATTCTTGGTTGTCAATTTGTTTCTTTCAGAATTTTATAAATGTCATTCCATTGTCTTCTTGCTTGCATGGTTTCTGATGAGAAATCAGAGCTTAGTCTTATTAGCTCTCCTTTGTACATAACATTCCATTTTTCTTGAATGGCTCTCAGGATTCTTTTCTTGTCTTTCTTTGGTTTTGAAGAGTTTGATTATATGTTTTGGTGGGTTTCTTTTGGGGTCTATCCTGTTTGAAGTTCATTCAGTTTCTTGAATGGATATCTTCTTGTCATTCATGATGTTAGAGAAGTTGTCTTCCCAAAACTCTTAGACAATACCCTCTATAGATTGTCTCTTTCTGTTCTGGAATTCCTATTATACAACACACACACATGATAATCTTCTTGATGGTGTTCCATATAAATTTTAGGTTTTCTTTGTATTGTTTTGTTCTTTTTTCTGATTCTCCCTCTAGCAGATGATTATTGGGAGATTTTTCTTCAAGGTCAGTAATTCAGCTTTCCTCTGATTCAATTCTATCTTTGCGCTTTCAATAAAGCATCCATTTCTGACATCTTAGTGTTAATCTTCTTGCTTTCTATTTGCTGTTTTTGTATGGTTCTCATTTTTTCAATTCTTTTACCAGTTTGCCTCCTGATTTTTTCCCTTAGTATTGTCCATGGTTTCTTTTATTTCATCTATAGTTTCCTTGATCTTTCTCTCAATCCTTTGAAGTTGCCTAAGTAGCATTCTTTAAAATTCCTTCTCAGGTAACTCCAGTGTCAATTCTGATGTTATATTTTCTAATTCTATATTTTGGTGACTTGTTTGAGGTACTCTGTCTGCTTCTTTGTGTAATTGTCTGCTTTCTCCGAGACATTTTGATGTTGTACTTATATTTAGTTGATGATTATATCTTGGTGTATTCTCAGGCACACTACCTGTCCTCTGTGGTAGATGTGGTACAGGAAGTGTGAACTAAGTTCTCTGTTCACTGTTTGTGTAGCATAGTTTAGGGTGGGTTTATGCAACTCCAGAAGCAGGGGCGCTATGCCTGATACCCAACCCCAGACAGAACAGAGACTGGCCACTATATTGATGAGGCTGGGGACTAACTATACCTCTGGCCACTCAGAGGGCCCGGGAACAAAAGAGAACTGCACCTCTTGTTGTCAACCTCCAGTTATACCCTGTGCCCTCATGATGCTGTATCAACAGATGCTAGCAAAAGCTCAAGATGGTTGCAACTCTCCACGCCAGCCCACAGTCCACATCTTTTTCTTTTCCCTGTTTAGCTTCCTCTTCCATCTGATACTCCATCCACCTTTTTGGCCTATCTTCTGATTCTTAGAATCCCAGGACCATCATCTGTATCTGTTTCCCTGGATCTCCCATGTCTTTGTTGCAGAAGGTTGGCTCAGTGCATCTACTTACTCTGCCATCTTGCCCTGGTAGGTTCTTTTGATGTCAGATCCTCCTTTAATGCTTTCAGAAACTCTGCCAGGTTTATATTATTATCTATTTACATGTATGGAAATGGATGCCCAGAAAGTTTTAAATCATTACCCCATGTTCAGATGCTATTACCCTAAGTTCCAATGTCATTAGACCAAAGATTTAAACAAAGTCAATTTATATTGAGATCTTTGTGTTTCCTATTCCACAGTATGCCCAACTCATGTCCACTCATGGCCTGGTTGTTCTTCAAGCTCATTGAAGGGTCCTGTCCAGCTGAGAAAGGGGGAAAACTTATCATTTCCATGGATTGGCAAACACTGTCATGATTCCAGATTTAACTGCCTCACCCTTCTTACTCAGACCCCTGTCATATCTTCTTCAAGCAAGAAGACTGGTACTAACAATGCTCAGAATTTTTAAAGTCCATGTTCTAAGCTGGATTTAGAGTCCTAGTGTGGTGCTGTAGGATAAGTTCTGGATTGCTAACTGCAATATTAGAGGTTCAAACCCATCATCCGCTCCTCAGAAATCCTATACAGGATCACTATGGTTGCAACCAACTCAACCACACTTGACAACAAGAAGTTGGATTTGGGTCACATATGCAATAATTTTAAAAGCAATTCTGCAGGTGCTACAAGTGATGTCATGCTTTATAATTATGTACATTTTAGCCAAATATTAATAATAATATTTAAAAGTCAGTGAGTCTGAGTCCTGACAAAGTAGAAGGCAATGCTGGTTATGACCCAATCTCTTTATTCCTTTAATAGCATAACACAGATTTTATTTAGGTAGTTCATTCTCTAGTCAGTCCTCTGTTCAGATAAGTTAATTATTGTCATCAGGATATTTCTGGCCTGTGAGACAATTTGGGAAATCTGCTAGCACAGCTCCTAAGAAATTTTACTCAGTTGTGAAGACAAGTATACAGGTTTCAGGAAGAAATAAAATTTTCTTCCTTTCATCTGATGTTGAGAGCTGTGGTAACCATTTTGTGACTGTCAGAGGAATTAGTCTAAGGATAAGGCTGACACTTTAAATATTTCAAAGCAAAAAGATGGAAAGAAATGTGTCCTTGATGTGGTCAAGCTGCTGAATTGACCAGCCTTGGAACAATCTTATTTCTGAACTTCTTGAAAATTTCCCTATAGTTTAAACCACACAGGTGGAGAGCTTCCATCAATTGTAACTATCAACATTCTTCTTCTTTTTTCTGTTTTTTTTTAATGTTTTTATTGTTAATTGAGTGAAGGTTTACAGGGCAGATTATAATTTTACATTCAACAAATCATATTTCATATCATTGCAGTGATTACAACCCCCTCCATGTACTGTGAGTTTACAGTATTCACCTCTATTCCACCCCACCCCCCTTTTTTTTGATGCACACATGCAAAACAAAACAAAACAAAATATTCATTTAAATGTCCAAAGGGCACTTTTTGCAAGCCAGCCTCCTGCCCACAAGCACACAGCCTTTTTCAGTCCATGGGCCTAGAGTCCTCAACTGCTCCATCTCTCTATGCCATTGCCTCTGTCACTCTGTTTGCTGTTGCCAATTTTCTGGTTAGGATCTCACGCTTCACTCATGCTCTTCCCTCTTGATGGTCCTAGGATCTTCTTTTCCTGAAATGAAAAATGAACTACTCCCTGCTTTTATGTAACTATCAATATTCTAACTGATGCACATTCTGTGAATAATGTAAATGACCTCCATGTGGGCCAAACATGTCTACTCCGCCTGCTGAGTAGAAATGGGAAAGTGAAAAAGACATGTTGTACCACAGTCATTTATTTCTCCTTTCCCTTTACTCCATCTCTTCCCATCACCAAGGAGCTTAGTGTCTACTGTTGTTGATGTTAAGTGACATCAAGTCGGTTCCAACTCATAGCAACCCTGTATAAGGTTTCCAAAGAGCAGCAGGTGGGTTTGAACTGCTGACCTTGTGGTTTTCAGTCCAGTGCTTCTTGTGCAGTGCCACACCAGGACTCCTAGTGTCTACGAGGAAAGACAAAATGACAGGACAATAGCAGGATACTTATCCTAGAACTAATATAAAATGCAGGGATGACTCAAAGGAGTGAGGGACAAACTTATTTGGGGCACATACCCAGCAACACAATTGCTGGATCATAAGGTATGGACAGGAGATGAACTGAGATCATCAGAGGAAGACCCTGGAGTTGGGTGTTACATTTTACATAGCAATTAGTAGGAGGAAGGGCCTGAGAGGGAAAATATCCTAAGCAGAGAGGAGGTATCAGTTAAAGGACAGAGCCCAGAAAATAACAGGGCACAAAAAAAAGAAATATAACACACAAAGACAAGCAAATCAGATTAAGCTCGGATTTCTCAACAGAAACCATGCAGGCAAGAAGGCAATGGCGAGAGATATATAAAACACTGAAAGAAAAAAAACTGCCATCCAAGAATCCTCTACCCAGCCAAGCTGTCAATCAAATACAATGGTGTAATCAAAACATTCCAGGATAAGCAGGAGCTAAAGGATTTTGCCAAAGCCAACCCTGTTATGAAAAACATCCTAAAGGAAGTTTTGTGGACTGAGAACCAACAAGAACACACAACAACTACAGAATGACGTACATGGCAGCATCAACCTGAACTCAGT
>NW_006408654.1:3457445-3462930 GCF_000296735.1 Chrysochloris asiatica
CGCACAAGTAGAATGCGGGACCTTATCCAGAGAAGCAGCAGCACCAGAGATGGAGGCAGAGATGGGGCATGGAGAGGGGGAGCAGCTGAGGACTCTAGATTCATGGAATAAGAAGAGAGGGAAGCTGGTGGCCAGGAGCAAACTTGCAGAATGTACCCTTTGGAGATGTAAATTATTATATATGCCTGAATGGTTTGTGTGTGTATGTGTGTGTGTGTGTGTTTTTAAAAAGCTAAAGTGGATAGAGAGAAATACTGTTAACTGATGGTATATGGAGGGAATTATAGTCAATATAATGAAACAAGGTATATGAATTGTTGAATGTGAAACTAATGATGTGCCCTGTAAACTTTCACTCAATCCATAATAAAAATCCTTAAATTAAAAAAAAGAAATAACAGGGCACAGTGGGGAAAGTGGAAGTCTGAGTGTAGCTGGAGTCAGGCCAGGAGAGGCAGATAATGAGGCTGACAGAGAATGAGGTGTCCTCGAAAAGGTGAAGGGAAACAAATCTCTTTTTGATATGAAGTGATGTGATAAAGGAAGCATGCAAACTCCCCTTGTGAATAGTGTAT
Organism: Chrysochloris asiatica; assembly: GCF_000296735.1. Lineage (NCBI taxonomy): Eukaryota > Metazoa > Chordata > Mammalia > Afrosoricida > Chrysochloridae > Chrysochloris > Chrysochloris asiatica. The sequence goes on from NW_006408654.1 coordinate 3,458,021, forward strand.
GTGTGGAGACATAGATAAAAATTCATAAAAGAATTTCAAGATAGATTCTTGGAAATATTATTGAAGAATATTTAAAACATTCTTATTTGTCTGTGTTTTGTTGTTACTTTTGAATGAGCATTACATTCAAATAGTCCAAAGGGTATATAGTGGAAAGTAAGCTTCCTCCTCCAGAATCCTAAATTCCCTTCCCAGTGGCAAGTACAGTTGCCAGGTTTTAAGAAATATATTATGTATCTGTGTAAAGAAATATACATGCTATATTAGTTATAGTGTTATTAAGTGCTGTTGAATAGGTTCCAACTCACAGTGACCCTGTATAGGGTTTCCAAGGCTGTAAATATTTGCGGGAGGAGAAAGCCTCATCTTTCTCCTAGGATTGTATATTAAGCTGCCAGAAGAACAAACAAATCTGTCTTGAAAGAAGTATAGCCAGAATGATTCTTAGAAGCGAACGTGCTTTGGACACGTCATCAGGAGAAACCAGTCCCTGGAGAAGGATGTCATGATTAGTAAAATGTTATTGTCAAGTGCCATTCAGTCAATTCCAACTCATAGGGTTTCTGAGGAGTGGCTGGTGAATTTGAACTGCCAACTTTATGATTCAAATGACATTGTGGTCCAATGCTTTTCCTATAGCACCACACCAGGACTCCTTAGTAAAGTAGAGGGTCAGTGAAAAACAGGAAGACCTTCAATGAGCTGAATTGAACAATGGGCTCAAAAAAAGCAATGGTTTTGAGGATGGCATAGAACTGGGCAAAGTTTCTTTTATACATACATAAAGTTGCTATGAGTTGGAACCAACTAGAGAACATCTAACAATAACAGCAATAGTTGCCTACTGCTGTGTAACAAACGACCTCAACCCTTAGTGGCTTAAAACCTCAAACATGCATTGTCTCATCACTCCTGTGCATGGGAATCCAGGTGCAGCTCAACTGAGTCGTCCGGCTCAGGGTCTCTCACAAGACTCTATGTTAATTCAAGTGTTGACTAGGACTGCAATAAGATGAGCACCAGACTGCTAACCACAAGGTTCAAACCTAGCAACTGCTCCTTGGAACCAACTCCATGGCACTTAACAACAACAACAGAGGGCTGCAGTAATATCAAGGCTGACAAATGAAGACTGCTTCCAAAAGCAGTCTGCTTTCAAATTCACTCAAGTAGTTATTGGCAGGAGTCCTGGTGTGGTGCTATGGGCTAATGTGCTGGACTGTAAGGTTAGTTTGAACTGCAAGGTCAGTGGTTCAAGCGCAGCAGCCACACCTTAGAACCCTACGCAGGGTTGCAATGAGTTGGAACTGATTCGAAGATACTTAACAAGAACAGGTGTTGGCAGGATTCAGTTCCTCACAGGCTCTTGGTCTAATGGTTATCCTCAGTTGCTTGCTGCACAGGTCTCTTTGTAGGGCAGCTCGCATGGCAGCAGGCTTCAGCAGAGAGAACAAGTGAGATAACAAGGCAAGAAGTCAAAGCTTTTTTTTTTTGTAAGCTAGTCCCAGGAGTTCTGGTGTGGAACTATGGGTTAATGCACTGGACTGCAAGGTGGTTTGAACCACAAAGTCAGTAGCTCAATTTCACCAGCATATTCAGGGTTACTATAAGTTGGAACTGACTCAACAGCACTTAACAACAACAATCTCAGAAGTAACATCCTATTACTTTTACTATATTCAATTCATTAGAAGGGAGTCTCTGAGTGATGTAAATGGTTAACACATTTGGCTGCTAACCAAAAAGCTGGAGGTCTAAGTGTATCCAGAGGTACCTGGGAATAATGGCGTGGCAATTTACTTCTGAAAGATTCCCATTGATAACAAACAGTTCTATGCTAACAAGCAAGGGTTGTCAGCAATTGGAGTTAACTCCATGACAACTGGTAATTTATTAGAAACAAGTTGCTAGGTTAAGCCCACATTCAAGAGAAGAGAATTACAAAAGAGCATGAATATCAGACTGGAAGAATCATTGGGAGCCATCTTAGAAGATTCTTACCACACATGTATATGTGGTGGTGGTTGTTGTTAAGTGCCATTGAGTCAATTCTGACTCATAGCAATCCTGTATACAGTTTCCAAGGAACAACTGGTGGGTTTCAGCTGACGACTTTGTGGCTACCAGTTCAATGTTTATCCTACAGCACCGCACCAGGACTCATCCCTATTGTTAATGTTGGTAAGTGCCATCGAGTCAGTTCCAACTCATAGCAACCTGGTATAGGGTTCCTAAGAGAGGTTGGTGAATTTAAACCACCAACCTTTAGCAGTCCCTGAAACACAGTCACACACACAAAAAATTTCACACCTTGCTTTTGTTAGATAGCGAGTTCCAAGTCAGTACATACTTTGGGAATGTTACATCTTTGGTAGTTTTATCATCTTTTCTATGTCTGCTTCAGGCATTAGGTTGTGTTGGTTATGTGTCATGGAGTCAGTTCCGACTCATAGTGACCCTGTACAGGGTTTCCCAGGCTGTAAATCTTTACGAGAACAAAAAGCCTCATCTTTCTCCTGTGGAACAGCTGGTAGTTTCGAACTGCTGACCCTGAGGTTAGCCGCCCAATTCGTAACCACTGCGCTACCAGAGCGCCTTTAGAGAGGTGAGAAATGTTGGCATAAAAGAAGTCTTAAGAACCGACTCAATAGCACTAAACAACAACAAAGCCTAGATAGAGCTCAGATAGTCCTACAGCATTCCTTGTTCTTTTAAAAGTGGCAAAGCATTTCAGCCGTGCCTCTGCACAGATCATGCTTTTGAGCATGCCCCCGAAACAAAACCCACTGCCATTGAGTTGATTCCAACTCATAATGACCCTATCAAATAGAATAGACTACTCCATAGGGTTTCTATGGCTGTTAAGTCTTTATAGACGCTAACTGCTTCATTGTTTTCCCATAGAGTGGCTGGTGGGTTTGAATTGCCAACCTCTCAGCTGCTCAATGATTAATTCACTACACCACCAGGGCTCCTTTAAGCATACCATACCTTATTTAACAGTACCATCCCCTACCAATGGATGTAAAATGCAATTTTTTAATTGTTTGCCTTGATGACTTTGGCTGCACGTATTCTTTACCTGTCTAAGACTTTATCTAGAAGGTAAATTCTGACAAGTGGAATCACTGGACTACACTTAACATTTGTTAACTGTGGCCAAATTGCTAACCAAAAGCGGTTGTGCCAGTGTATTTTCCAAGCCTAAAATATTAGAATTATCTGCTTCCCTACACCTTTCTTTTATTTTTCATTTAAATTTTCACAAGACTTATGAAAAAGAAAAAGAGAAATTAAAAATGTAAAACTAGAAACCAAAGTCTAATAGTATGGAAAGATTAGTGTAGTTAATTTTTTAAATTGTTTTATTATGATAAGATATATATAACAAAGAAGGAGCTCTGGTAGAGTAATGGTTATGAGTTGGGCTGCTAACCTCAAGGTCAGTAGTTCGAAACTACCAATCATTTCACAGGAGAAAAAAGAGGCTTTCTGCTCCTGTAAAGATTTACAGCTTTGAAAACCCTATTTTGGGTCACTATGAGTTAGAATTCATTCCATGACATACTACCACCATTATCATATATAACAAAACATTTGCCACTTCAATATTTGTATATGTACAATTCAGTAACATTGATTACATGTATCATGTTGTGCTTGTATCTCAACTACCTGGTCCCATGTTATCCCCCCATCACTAAAAGAAACTCAATGCCCCTAATTAAGTCATTAACCTTTATTAATCAAAACTGGAACAAGGTTCTGTTGACATCATTCATTTAATTTGATGTAGATTTACCAGTGTGAACCCCTGAGTTTACACTCCAGTACACCTGGTGACCTGCCCTGGCATAATCTAGGAACACTGTTGTTGTTAAGTGCCGTCGAGTCGGTTCTGTCTCATAGTGACCCTGTATAGAGTTTCCAAGGAATGGCTGGTGGGTTCAATTTTGCAGCTAGCAGTCCAGTGCTTATCCTATAGCACCACACTATTTGTCAACTGTTTTAGTGGTTAAAATATTATTTTCTATATTGAGTTAAAATAAAAAAATCTGTTTCTCCATGCCTCCATCCACTGCTTCCTTGACTGCCTTAAATTACCAAAAGGAAAAAGCCTTTCTTCTGCAAAAAGTCCCATTGTTTTCTCAAGTCTGTGCTTCTTTAGGTTGACAATCTTAAACTGCATCATTTCTTCTTACCAGGAATGAATTTTCTGATACCTGACTCTACTGATGTGCTCCTTTTCTTAGGTCTAAAAGGATGCCAAACCTGAGGAACACCAGTTTTTCTGCTGATCTTCACACGATAGATAGTAGGTGTACCTTTATCTAGTAGGACTATTGAATCAAAATATATGTGGTGACAAAGAGCTGTTGTAAATTCAAGAACACTGATGGAAATTGTCTTATCAATCACAGCAGCATCTCCAAAACATTTGAAAAATAGTTACACATGTGTGGGAGACTTGTTATTCATTCTATAGTTATTTTTGGCTTACCACCCACCTACCACTCCTGAAATCCTCACTTCTCCCACAGGCAGCCTCTGGGAGCCATTTGTGATATGTGGCTTCTTTTGCCCTAGATGGTTGATTAGACTAGGAATGAGCAGTTAACCCAAGCTGAACTAGTCAGCAACTCACTCCTGAGAATTTGATATCAGAGATTTTTGTTAGTTTCTGTGTATGGGTAAAAATGAGGGCATATATAATTGAGAGCATTAAGGTAATTATTGTTCTCCATGTACATTGATTATTCAACAAATATCTATTATTTGGCTACTATATACAGGGGTAAGGAACTCTGGTAACGTAGTGGTTACGAATCGGGCTGCGAACCGCAAGGTCAGCAGTTTGAAACTACCAGCTGTTCCGCGGGAGAAAGATGAGGCTTTCTGCTCCTGTAAAG
>NW_006408654.1:3466885-3479734 GCF_000296735.1 Chrysochloris asiatica
CACCACAATATGACAAACTGACAGACGAGTGGTGGTGATTATTGGGTAATCTGCCCCAATTGTGGTGCCAGGCATGGTGATAGGTGCTTGGATTCAGCTGGTTCCGTGATCTCCTGGAGATTCCATTCTACTGAGAAGCAAAACAAACCTGACTCCAGAGAAATAATCTTCAATAATACCATCACTAATATTTTTATTATCTCCAATATTTTACACGCCTCTTTCCTAATTCAACAGCACAATTCACTGTGGGTTTTTTTAATCGTAGTTGGCTTCCACTTATAAGTTGTTTTTGAACATGTGTTTCAGCATCAGGTCCATCACTTAAAAAAGCAAAAAACAACTTGGTTGATAAAGACAGGGAAGTAAAGAGGTTTTTAAAATTATAACAATGAATGTAGAAAGAGCACCAAAATCATTCACAGAAATTGCGTGTGTGTTTACAGGCTACCTAAAACTTATGGTTGGTGTTTTTGTTTACCAACTGTAACAGTGCTGCCATGTGGCAGAATAGTAAATGACATAAACGATGGTATTTACACAATTAAAAAAAATTTTTTTTTAATTGGGGATAAGAAACGACTCAGATTATTTCAAAATCTGTCTGTGATGGGAGATTTTTCAAACTGCATCACATGAGTGTAGTTTGAATTGTCTTTAAATGGGCCAATATTGTGGTAAGGTCTCCATCTTGCTCTCTGAGCAGCTTTTAGAGCTCTTGGGAGTTAGATCAAAGTGAAATCTTGAGAACTGGACAGAACCTCCTAAAACCTTTTCAGCATCCTTCATGAGGTCCTTCCTGCCTCTTCTCAAGCAGTGCCATTTGTCTCAAGTGTCCTGGTGTGGTGCTGTAGGATAAGCACTGGACTGCAAAGTTGGTGGTTCAAACTCACCAGCTACTCTTTGGAAACCCCGTATAGGGTCACTATGAGTTGGAACAAACTCAATGGCACTTAAAAATAACAAGTGTCTGTTTTATGCTCACTCTGGTCTGTTCTAAGCATTATGGATAGGACAGTGAACAAACCAGATTAAAATTTCAGACTTCATTCATTACTTTTATTGTGACACATCTGCATCTTTTGTTGCCCTTTGAGCCCTTTGACAACAGGGTCCTGTCTATTTTTACTGGATCCATACCTTCCACCTGCAGAGTTCCCAGCAATAATTTCAGAACTCAATTTACTAACATGACTGCATGTATTAAGATTATTCCTTTGTCAATTTTCTTCTGGAATCAAAATTGTACCCTGCCAGACAGAAAGTCCATTATAGATCTGTAGTCAGCAAAATAATGGCCCTCCAAAGATACCCACATCTTAATCTCTAAATCCTGAGAATATGTTACCTGGCGAGGCAGAAAGGACTTGTATATGTGATTAAGTTAAGCATCTTGAGGTAGGGAGATAATTCTGGATTTTCCTGATGTGCCCGATGTAACCCCAAAGGTGTTATAAAAGGAAAGTAGTAGAGCTAGAATTCATCACTAGTCTGTCAGTTTGTCATATTGTGGTGGCTTGCATACTGCTGTGATTCTGGAAGCTATACCATGGGTATTTTAAATACCAGTAGGATCACCCATGGTGGACAGGTTTCAGCTGAGCTTCCAGACTAAGAAAGACTAGGAAGAAGGAGAGACAGACTACTTCGAATATTTAGTCACTGAAAACCTTATGAATAGCAGCAGAACACTGTCAGCACCAGAATATTGAATATTGAAATATGATAATGAACACCAGAGTATTGTCAGATATAGTGCTAGAAGATGAGCCCTTCAGGTTGAAAGACACTCAAAATACAACAAGGAAGTGCTGCCTCATCAAAGTAGAGTTGACTGTGATGGCACAAATGGAGTAAAGCCTTCAGGACCTTCATTTGATGATGGAGCACAACTCTAAATGAAGAGAAACAGATGTAAATATTCGTTAATAAACATGAAATGTTCAAAGTATGAATCTAGGAAAGTTGGATATTGTGAAAAATGTAGTAGAATGCATAAACATCAATAATCTAGGCATTAGTGAGCTGAAATGGGCTGGTACTGGCCATTTTGAATCTGACAATCACATGGTTTACTATGATGGGAATGGCATTGTATTCATCATCAAAAAGAACATTTCTAGGTCTGTCTTTGAAGTACAATGCTGTCTGTGATAAGATAATATCCTTATGCCAAGAATAGCATATTCCAAGGAAGGTCAGAGTCATGGTGTGGCGCTGTGGGATAAAGCACTGGACTGCAAGGTTGTTTGAACCATGAGGTTGGTGGCTCAAACTCAGCAGCCATTCTTTGGAAACCCTATACTAGGTTCTCTATGAGTTGGAACTGACTCCATGGCACACCAACACCATCATGAGTCAGAACTGACTTGACGGCACTTAACAATAACAAGGAAGACCAGTAAATACCACTACTATTCAAATTTACACATCAACCACCAAAACCAGTGATGATGAAATTGAAGAATTCTACCAACTTCTTCAATCTGAAATTGATCAAACATGCAATCAAAATGTATTGAACATTACTGGTGATTGGAATGCAAAGGCTGGAAACAGAAAAGAAGTGTCAGTCATTAGAAAACAGGGCCTTGGTGATAAAAACGATGCTGGAGAATTTTGCAAGACAAATAACTTCTTCATTGTAAACACCTTTTTAAACAACATAAAAGATGACTATATATATCACCTAACCAGATGGGATACACAGAAATCAAATTGACTAAATCTGTGGAAAGTGATTGTAGAAAAGCTCCATATCATCATCTGAAACAAGGCCGGGGCAGACTGTGAAACCGGCCATAAATTGCCCAAATGCAAATTCAGTCTGAAACTGAAGAAAATTAAAACAAGTACACGAGAGCCAAAATATGATCTTGAACATATTCCACCTACATTTAGATATAATCTTTAGAACAGATTTGATGTATTAGACACTGAAGATCAAAGAACAGAAGAGTTGTGGGATGACATCAAGAATATCATACAGGAAGAAAGCAAATGGTCATTAAGAAGATAAGAAAGAAGAGAAAGACAAAATGGATGTCACAAGAGACTCTGAAACTTTCTCTCCAGAGTGAAGATGCTAAAACAAATTGTAGAAATGAGGAGGTAAAAAGCTGCATAGGAAGTTTCAAAGGGCAATTCAAGAAGACAGAGACACATATTTTTAACAAAATGCGCAAAGACCTGGAGTTAGAAAACCAAAAGGGAAGAACATGTGCAGCATTTCTCAAGCTGAGGGAACTGAAAAAAGATTCAAGCCTCGACTATCAATATTGAAGGATTCTAAGGGCAAAATCAGGAGCTCTGGTAGCATAGTGGTTACGAATTGGGCTGCTAACCTCAGGGTCAGCAGTTCGAAACTACCAGCTGTTCCACAGGAGAAAGATGAGGCTTTCTGCTCCCGTAAAGGTTTACAGCCTCGGAAACCCTGTACAGGCGCGCTATGAGTTGGAACCAACTCCACGGCACGTAACAATAACAACATGGGCATATTGAACGATTGCAGAAAGCATCAAAAGAAGATGGAAGGAGCCCCTTTCTTTGCAGAATCACCTTGGCGGCCGGAACCCTGTACACATATCCTGAAAACTGGAGAGCCTTCAAGGCCCTCATTGCTGCTCAGTACAGCGGGGCTCAGGTCTGCATGGCTCTCCACACCACCCCACTTCCACTTAGGCCAAACCAACCGCACCCCTGAATTTCTCCGCAAATTTCCTGCTGACAAGGTTCCAGCATTTGAGGGTAATGATGGATTCTGCGTCTTTGAAAGCAACACCATTGTCTTCTATTGTGAGCAATGAGGAGCACTCCAGAGGCAGTGGCTCAGGCGGTGCAATGAGTGAGCTTTGCTGACAAAGCTTTCAGTACCTGGGTGTTCTCCACCTTGGGCATCATGCATCACAACAAGCAGGCCACAGAGAATGCCAAGGAGGAGGTGAGACGAATTCTGGAACTGCTGGATGCTCACTTGAACACGAGGACTTTCCTGGTGGGCGAATGTGTGACACTGGGTGATATCACAGCTGTCTGTACCCTGTTGTGGCTCTACAAACAGGTCCTAGAGCCTTCTTTTCGTCAGGCCTTCCCCAATACCAATCGTTGGTTCCTCACCTGCGTTAACCAGCCCAGTTCCGGGATGTCTTGGAGGAGGTGAAGCTCTGTGAGAAGAGGGCTCAGTTCAACGCTAAAAAGTTTGCCGATAGCCAGCCTAAGAAGGACACCCCATGGAAAGAGAAAGGTCAGCGGGAGGAGCAGAAGGCCCAGGCTGAACGGAAAGTGGAGAAGAAGGCGCGACTGCTGCCCCTGAGGAGGAGATGGACGAATGTGAGCAGGCACTAGCTGCTGAGCCAAAGGCCAAGGACCCCTTTTTTTTGCTCACCTGCACAAGAGTACCTTTGTGTTGGATGAATTTAAGCACAAGTACTCCAACGAGGACACGGTCTCTGTGGCACTGCTGTATTTCTGGGAGCACTTTGATAAGTATGGCTGGTCTTTGTGGTATTCTGAGTACCACTTCGTCGAGGAGCTCACCCTGACCTTCATGAGCTGCAACCTCATCACCGGAATGTTCCAACGATTGGACAAGCTGAGGAAGAATGCCTTCGCCAGTGTCATTCTCTTTGGAACCGATAACAGCAGCAGCTTCATCTCTGGGGTCTAGGTCTTCAGAGGCCAAGAGCTTGCCTTCCCGCTGAGTCCAGATTGGCAGGTGGACTACGAGTTCTACACGTGGCGGAAGCTGGATTCTGGCCAGCGAGGAGACCCAGACGCTGGTGCGAGAGTACTTTTCCCGGGAGGGAGCCTTCCGGCACATGGGTAAAAGCTTCAACCCAGGCAAGGTCTTCAAGTAAACACCATTGTCGTTCATCACCTGGCTGCCTATGTCTGCCCCTCAGGGAGATGGGGGTCATTAATGAGAATTGAACATTGAAAAAAAGGAAGAAGAAGATGGAAATAATACACAGAATCACTGTACCAAAAAGAAATGGTCGGTGTTCAACCATTTCAAGGGGGACAGGTTAAGGTAAATTTGTTGTCATTATTTACAATGATATGATCATATACCTCAAAGTCCAAGAAAATCAACTGAAAACAAAACAAAACAACTCTACAAAGAATAAAAGAACTCAGCAAGGAGGCTGGGCACAAAATTAATCAGTGCATAATAATTATTGTTGTTGTTGTTGTTGTTATGTGCCATCGAGTGGGTTCCGATTCATAGTGACCCTATTAGGGTTTCTGAGGAGCCACTGGTGAGTTTGAACTGCCAACTTCATGGTTCAAACTGGCCTTGCAGTCCTGTGCTTATCCTACAGTGCCACACCATAATATATATAAATAACAGAAAAAAGAATTCTATTTATAGTAACAACAGAAAATATACCTGCTACGGATTGAACTGTGTCCCTGAAAATGTGTTGGCATTTTAGTTCATATACCTGAAACCCTGGTGACACAATGGTTAAGCAGTTGGTTGCTAACTGAAAGACAAACAGTTTGGTCCAGCTGCTTTGTGGGAAAAAGGTGTGGCAGCTGCTTTTGTAAGGGTCACAGCCTTGGAAATCCTGTGAGGCAGTTTTACTCTGTTCTCTGTTTGGTAGTTTTTATGAGTCAGAGTCAACTCAGTGATGATGGGTTTTGGATACCTATGGCTGTAATCCTCTTTGGGAATAGGGTTTTTGTTATGCTAACAAGGACATATCAATAGAAAATGTGCCCTAAATTTAAATCCTTCTGAATTATAGACACAATATGGCGCTGTTGGATAAACACTATATGGAAAAGTCAGTTTAAACTGCAAGGTCGGCTGTTCAAACTCACCAGCCACTCCTCAGAAACTCTATAGAGTTGCTCTGAATCAGAACTAATTTGATGGCACTTAACAACAACAACAACAATACAAATTTAACCCCTTCTGAATTATAGACACAAAGCTATCTGATGATGATGGAAGCAGATGAATCTACAAAACAGGGGCTCCAAGAATTTCCAGCTACTAGAAATTGAAATAGACAAGGACATCTCCCTATAGCAGGTGCCCTGAATTTAGACTGCTTGTCTCCTGAATGGTGAGAAATAAATTTTTATTATTTAAAACCACCTACCTGTGGTATTTCTGTTATAACAGAATAGAGAACTAAGGCAATACCTCAGAATAAATGTAACATGAAAATCCAAGGTCAAGTGGAGGGAACAGAAAAATCTTGGAAAAAAAGAAGAAAGGTATACCATATTCTGTGATAGACTCAATGATGTCATTTTGGGTTTCTGTTAATAATAACCAAATGAAATTGTTAAGGGAGGTTGTTGTTCCATTTTCTTTTCAGAACTGCTTTCTCCATCAGTCTTTTATATTACCTGGTCTTGTTTTAAGAGTCCAATCTTCATGGGATTCCCACAGGCAGAAGGACAGATCACAGATTAAGAAAGGCCATATCTCTGATTGGTCCAGGCAAAGTCTACCTTTGGACTGCAGGTGAAGTTTCCCCCAGGAGATTACTGCCCTCTGCTGGTTCTTCTGATTTTCCATAAACACCTTTGTTTCCACACACACAGAAACGTACACTCACGCACACACCCACACTCACTTAAGAATACCCAGTTCCACAATATTCCACATGGACCATTCTAAGTTTTGTTAATTTATTGATAATAATTAGGGTACTATTCTCAACAGCAGAACACATCCTTGTTAGTTTAGTGGTGAGTATCCTAACCTGTCACACGTGAGACCATGGTTCAATTCCCCAGTGGAGGTGTCAACGTATGTGGAGTCCTGTTAAGGCACTGTAGAATAAGCACTGGACTGCAAACCACAAGGTTGGTGGTTCAAACCCTACTACCACCATGAGAGAAGAGCCAGTGCTTTGGACCTGAGATCCCTGAACTGTGAAGCTCCTAGATCCATTGGAAGATCAATGCTAAGATACATTGAAATTTCCAAGGAATGTTGGGCCAATAGCTGCTGAAAGAAGACAAAGACCTTTCCCCAGAGCCAACAAAGAGAGACTGTCTCCCCCTAGGCTGTACTCTGAATTCGGACTTTTAGCTTCCTAAACTATGAGAGGATAAATTCCTGTTTGTCAAAGTCATCCACTTGTGGTATTTCTGTTATAGCAGCAGCACTAGATAACTAACACAACTATCAAGTGTTGTTGTTGTTAAGTGTTGTTGAGTTTATTCCAACCCATAGTGACCCTGTATAGGGTTTCCAAGGAGCAGCTAGTGAGCTTGAACCGCCGACCTTGCAGTTCAAATGGCTTTGCAGTCTGGCACATTAACCCACAGTGTCACACCAGGACTTCCAGACAACTACCAAGTAGGAACAGTCAATTGGGATAATATAGGAGATTTTAGTTTTAGGACAGAGTAGAACTGCCCCACAGTGTTTCCAAGGCTGTAATCTTTATGGAAGCAGACTGCTCCATCTTTCTCTCTTGGCATCTCTAGTGGGTTTGTCACAGGACATTTTGCTAGATTAAAGGTTCTTTTTCTATTAAGTAAGAATCACAAAGCAGGAAAACAGTATTATCATACAAGCAAGGAATTTATTAGTAAGAGTGAAAGTACCGTAACAAGGGGAGACACAATGTGGCACGTCTCACTTGAGCAAATTTTAAACAGGACAATTATACTTTTTACTATGAGAATGAGAAAAATGGGAGAGCAAAGAAACTAGGTGGGCTGTTCTACCTGGAATTTGCCAAGTTGGCGAGGTTATGGTAAGTAGATGTGTGCACAGGCTTCTTGCAAGATGGATTTTGTTGTCAAGGCTTCTGGGATGCTGATCTTCAATCATTATGAGATGTATTTGACAGCATCCCCTGCTGGAAGGTTATATCTTGGTTAGGGTTGGAGATTCTGTACAAACTCTGGATCACATTCAAGTTTGCTCTGGCCTCATGAGTTTCTGAAAGACAATTTTAAGGAAGTTTAAAGGTGTGGGAACAATGGGCATGACTACAGCGTGCCAGGATGTGGGTTGCAGGATGTGGACATGTGCTTTTGTGAGACAGTCTCTCCACCTGAGAAAGTGCCTGTATCTAGGGCAGGTTTATATTTAACTTGTTCAAGCAGACATACTGGACATGCTGCGTTCACACAGGGTCCTTATTTTAATTAATTGATCTGATGATTTCCAATGAACCCACCCTGCTTCAGGCTCTAACTGCAGACTTTTTGGTTAGCAGATGACCACTTTCACCACTGAATCACCATGACTCCTTAAGGTTCTTGGAATCAACTAGACAGCAGTGGTTTATTTTTCAGCATATAAAGGCACCACAGCTACTCATTTTGTTAAATAGCTACCTTTGTCCCAATCTCTCCATTTTCATTTTTTCTTCTTAGTTTAAGAGAAGCTGAAAAAAAAAAAATTTTTTTTTGTGTGTGTGTGTAGGGGGGAGGTGCCCTGAGTGTATTGTGGCCCTAGGCACTGGACCTTTTGTGCCCAACAGATAAGTTGGCCAGGTCTGGTGCCTGGGGCATTGGTTATTAAAGGTTTTGATCATCACCCCTGGTAACTTAGCTCTCTAGTGCTGCTATAACAGAAATACCACAAATGGATGACTTTAACAAACACATTTATTTTCTCACAGTTTAGGAGGCTAGAAGTCAGAATTCAGGGTGCTGGCCCTAGGGGAAGACTTGTTCTGTTGGCTCTTAAGGAAGGTCCTTAATTCTTTTAGCTTTTGTTCCTGACAGTTCTTCATATGGCTTTTGCATCTTTCTTTCCTTATCTCTTGTCTGTTCACTTGCTTAATCTCCTTTATGAGTATATCTCAAAAGAGTTTTACTCAAAATACACCCTACACTAATCCTGTCTCCTTAACACAACAGAGGGAACTCATTTCCAAATGGGATAATAACCACAGGCATTGAGGTTAGGATTTAAAATACATATCTTGGGGAAATGCAATTCAACCCATAACACCTAGTAATCCTTCAACTGTACACCACAAGTTGTAGTTGATAAGGGCCGTCGAGTCATTAAGGACCTTGGATAGGGTAGTGGTTACGATTCAGGCTGCTAACCTCAAGGTCAGCAGTTCGAAACTACCAGCTGTTCTGCGGGAGAAAGATAAGGCTTTTTGTGCCCATAAAGATTTACAGCCTCAGAAACCCTGTACAGGGTCGCTATGAGTCGGAACTAACTCCACTGCAGATTACCACCACCAACACCAAGGAGCGGCCGGTGAATTTGAACTGTCCACCCTGTGGTTAAAACCAGCCTTGGGGTCCAGTACTTATCCTACAGTGCCACACCAGGACTCCATACATCACAAATAGAAATCTCAAATGGCTACAAGCAGGCCAAGTGTGGTGCATTTGTGTACAATAATGGTGATGGTGAAGGTTGTGGCTAAGGAGCGCACAGCCCTTTTCCTAAAAGGTCCTTGCAGCTCACTTCCACTGGTTTGTCACCCAGTGTTGGTGGACCTTCTCAGCTAGAAATGCTGAATTTTATGTAAAAACTCTTCAATACTAACTCAAATTTCAAAGGACTTCCTTGTCCCCCTCCATACACACATACCACATTTGGCCCCCAAACACCTTGTGAATTCTGTTGAACATATTTGCAGGCAGAACCCTTACAAACAGATAACACAAAGAGAAAAATGACTTGATTTTTGGTGAGATTGTTAAAAAGAAATACTAATTGTAGTAAATTACATTTCCTACTATTTATTTATGTAAAAATGCAATTTACTACAATTAGTACTATTTATGTGGAGTCCTAGAGTGGCACTGTGGGCTAATGTGCTGGACTGCAAAGTCAGTTTGAACTATGGGGTTGGTGGTTCAAACTCACCAGCTGCTACTCAGAAATCCTATACAGGGTCGCTGTGGGTTGGAATTGACTCAACGGCACTTAACAAGATGATTTATGTGTAGTCCTTTTGTACAAATCTAGTGAAATATTTCAAGGAGCTCTGGTAACGTGAACCGCAAGGTCAGCAGTTCAAAACTACCAGCTGTTCCATGGGAGAAAGATGAGGCTTCTGCTCCCATAAAGATTTACAGCCTCGGAAACCCTGTACAGGGTTGCTATGAGTCAGAACCGACTCTACGGCACATAACAACAACAACAAATGAAATATTTCCGTTCCTGTAAAATTCCATTGAGGGACAATGGTGGCTCCACGGTAGAGTTCTCACTTTCCATGTGGAAGACCTGGGCTTGATTCCTGGTCAATGTGTCACAAGTGCAGCCACCCCCTTGCTGTTATGATAATGAGCAGGTTTCAGCAGAACTTCCAGACTAAGATGGGCTAGGAAGTAAAGCCTGGTGATCTGCTTTCGAAAAAGTGGTCAATGAAAGCTCTATAAACCAAACAGTCTAAGCCTGTTGTGCATGGGTTCACCATGAGTTGGGACCAACTTGACAGCAACTTACGATAACCACAAATTCCATTTGGGTTATTTTCCATGCTATCTCAGCTTCCCTAATTTCTGGTTTGAGCAATACGGCCAAGTTTACATTCCCACCAGCAGTGTATAAGGGTTCTAATTTCTCCAAATCCTTGTCAACTTTTGTTATTTTCCTCTTTTTTAAAAAAAATAGTCTGCCAGCCTTTCTGTAGGAGAAAAATGAGGCTTTCTGCTCCCATAAAGATTTTCAGCCTTGAAACCCCTATGCAGGGTCGCTATGAGTCGGAACAGACTCCACAGCACACCACCACCACCACCAATGGGTGTGAAGTAGTATTTCATAGTAGCTTTGGTATGCATTTCCTTAGTGACTAATGATGTTATTGTTGTTAAGTGCCATTGAGTTGGTTCCGACCCATAGTGACCCTATATAGGGTTTCTGAGGCTTTAAATATTTGCAGGAGCAGAAAGTCTCATCTTTTTCCCGTGTAAAGGCTGGAAGGCTTGAGCTGTGGACCTTGTGGTTCACAGTACAGTGCTTATCCTATGGAGCCACTGCGCTCCCTCTTGAGTAATAATATTGAGCATCTTTTCATGTGCTTACTGGCCATTTGTAAGGAGCTCTGGTAGCATAGTGGTTACGAATTGGGCTGCGAACCTTAAGGTCAGCAGTTTGAAACTACCAGCTGTTCTGTGGGAGAAAGATGAGGCTTTCTGCTCCTGTAAAGATTTACACCCTTGGAAACCCTGTGCAAGGTTGCTATTAGTTGGAACCGACTCCACGGCACATACAACAACAACAACTGGCCATTTGTATAACTTCTGTAGAGAAATGTTTATTCAAGCCCTTTACCCATTATTTTGATTGGGTTGGTTGTCTTTTTTGTTTGTTTGTTTGTCTTTTTGTTGTTGAATTGTATGAGTTATTTATACATCCTGGATATTAAAACCTTATCAGATATATGCTTTCCAATTTTTTTTTTCATTTCATAAGTTGTCATTTCATTTTCTTGATAATATGATTTAATATACAGTTTTGTTTCGTTTTTACTGTCAATTTATCTATTTTTTTCCTTTTGCTGCTTATACTTTAGGTGTTGCAGCTAAGAATCTGTTGCTCAAGACCCTGAAGATTTACCTGTTGTCTTTTAGAGATTTATAGTCTTGGTGCAAATGTTTGTCATTGACCCATTTTAAGTTAATTTTTGTATATATGAAGTCCAACTTCATTATTGGTGCATGCTGTTGTTGTTAAGTGTTCTCAAGCTGGTTTCAGTTCACAACAACCCTGTATAGGATTTCCAAGGAGCAGCTGGTGGTTTTCTACAGAAATCCATTTGTTGTAGCACCACTTGTTAAAAAAACACTTCTTTATTCATTGAGTAAACTTGGTACCCTTGAAGATTAATGTATGGGTTCATTTCTGAACTCTCAGTGTTATTCCTTTTGTTGTGGCAGTTAGGATGAGCACTGGATTGCTGTCTGCAAAGCTGGCAGTTCAAATCCACCAGCCACTCCTCAGAAACCCTATATATGGTCACTTGGAGTCCAGTTATCATTGTAGAATAAGCATTGGACAGCTAACCACAAGTTTGGTGGTTCAAACTCACCAGCCACTCTTTGGAAACCCTATACAGGGCTGCTATGAGTTGGAACCAAGTAAACAGCACACAATAACAACAACAAATCCTTATAAGCACTGGACTGGTAACCTCAAAGTTGGTGGTTCAATCCCACCAGCTGCTCCTCAGAAAACCTATACTGGGTTGAATGAGTTGGAACTGATTCAAAGGCACTTCATAGTAACAACAACATTTTGTAGTTTTCAGCGTACATGCCTTTCACCTCCTCGGTTAAATTTATTTCTAGGTATTTTATTCTTTCAAATAAATGAAATTCTTTTCTTAATTTCCTTTTCATATGGTTTCCAACTGATATATATATATATATTTTTTTCAGTCCTATCCCTCTTTTGGCCTTACTGCCTTGATGATCATATGAAGTATCAATCTGGGAAAATTGGAAGTTGTCAAAAATGAAATGGAACGCATAAACATTGATATCTTAGGCATTAGTGAGCTGAAATGGACTGGTATTGGCCATTTTGAATCTGACAACCACATGGTTTACTCTGCCGGGAATGACAAATTGAAGAGGAATGGTGTTGCATTCATCGTCAGAAATAACACATCCAGATCAGTCATGAGGTACAACACTGTCTGTGATAGGATAATATCCATGTGCCAACAGGGAAGCCCAGTTAATACCACTATTGTTCAAATCTATGCACCAACCACTAAAGCCAGTGATGATGAAATAGAAGAATTCTACCAATTTCTTCAATCTGAAATTGACCAAACATGCAATCAAGATTTATTGATTATTGGTGATTGAAATGCAAAGGTTGGGAGCAAAGAGGAAGGATCAGTAGTTGGAAAATGTGGCCTTGGTGATAGAAATGATGCTGGAGAA
>NW_006408654.1:3480424-3488185 GCF_000296735.1 Chrysochloris asiatica
ACCAAAAGGAAATGGTTGATGTTCAACCATTTCAAGAGGTAGCATATGATCAAGAGCCAATGATACTGAAGGAGGAAGTCCAAGGTGCGCTGAAGAAATTGGCAAAGAACAAATATAAAACCCAGTAATAGTACTGTTACCAACCTTCCTACTGAGTTTTGAATGTTAATCTTGTACCCTGCAAGGAATTGATGGAATGAAAATTGAAATCTTTCAAGAAAGTGAGGCGGCATAGGAGGCACTCACTCATTTCTGCCAAGAAATTTGGAAGACAACTATCTGGCCGACTGATTGGAAAAGATCCATATTTGTGCCCATTCCAGAGAGGTGACCCAACAGAACGCGGAAGTCATCGGACAATCTCTTTGATATCCCATGCAAGTAAACTTTTGCTAAAGGCATTACAGAAATGGCTACAATCATACATTGACAGAGAACTTCCAGAGGTTCAAGCTGAATTCAGAAGAGGCCATGGAACAAGGGATATCATTGCTGATGTCCAATGGATCTTGGCTGAAAGCAGAGAATATCAGAAAGATGTTTAACTGTGCTTTATTGACTATGCAAAGGCTTTTGAATGTGTGGATCATGACAAGCTATGGACAACATTGCGAAGTATGAGTATTCCAGAACACTTAATTGTGCTCATGAGGAGTCTGTACCTGGACCAAGAGGCAGTTGTTCAAACAGAACATGGGAACATTGAATGGTTTAAAATCAAGAAACGTGTGCGACAAGGTTGTATTCTTTCACCAGACTTATTCAACCTGTATGCTGAGCCGGCATCCGAGAAGCCGGGTTCTATGAAGACAAACATGGCATCAGGATTGCAGGAAGACTCATTAACAACCTGCAATACACAAGATGATACAATCTTGCTTGCTCAAAGTGAAGAGGACTTTGATGAAGATCAAAGAGCTCAGCCTTCGGTATGGATTACATCTCAATGTAGAAAAAACAAACATCGTCACCACTGGACCAATAAATAACATTCTTATCAATGGAGAAAAGGTTGAAGTTGTCAAGGACTTCATTCTTCTTGGTCAACTCTCAACACTCACGGAAGCAGCAGTCAAGAAATCAAACGGCATATTGCATTAGGCAAATCTGCAGCACAAGACCTTTTTAAAATGTTGAAGAGCAAAGATGTCAGCTTGAGGACTAAAGTGCGCCTGACCCAAGTCATGGTATTTTCATTAACTTCATATGCATGCGAAAGCTGGACAGTGAATAAGGAAGACCGTAGAAGAATTGATGCCTTTGAGTTTTGGTGTTGGAGGAGAATATTGAAAGTGCCATGAACTGTCAAAAGAACCAATAGATCCATGTTGGAAGAAGTGCAACCAGAGTGCTCCTTAGAGGCCAAGATGTCCAAACTTCGTCTCTTATACTTTGGACATATTGTCAGGAGGGACCGGTCGCTGGAATAGGATATCATGTTTGGTAAGGTGTAGGGTCAGAGAAAAAAGGAAGACACCTAACGAAATGGATTGGCCAAGTGGCAGCATTGATGAATTCAAGCGTGGCAACAGTAGTGAGGTTGGCCCAGTATTAGGCAGTGTTTCGTTCTTTTGTGCATAAGGTTGCTATAGGTTGGTACTGACTCAATGGCACCTAACAACAACAACATCCCTCTTTTGAAAGGAGCCCTGGTAGTGTAGTAGATTATGATTTGGGTTGCTAGCCACAAGGTCAGCAATTTGAATCTACCATCTGCTCCTCAGGAGAAAGATGAAGTTTTCTGCTCCTGTAAAGATTTACAGCCTCGGAAACCTTATACAGGGTTGTTATGAGTCAGAATTGACTTGGTGGTACATAAACAGCACTACCAACATGCGCTACTCAAAAAAAAGTTTTGTATGCTTTCTTTATTTTAAGCTCATATCACATCACTTCATGTCAAAAAGAGACTCCTTTTTTTGAGGACAGGAAAAGTACCTTCTTTTTCAACCTCATTACCTGTCTTTCTTGGCCTGGCTCCTGCTACACACCCAGGCTTCCAGTTCTCCCCACTGTTCCATGTTATTTCTGGGCTCTGTCCCTTAACTAAGAACCTCTCTCCACTTAGGATACTTTTCTTCCCAGGTTCCTCTTCCTACTAGTTTCTATGCAAAATATAAAACCCAATCATAGTACTGTTACAACCTTCCTACCGAGTTTTGAATGTTGGTCTTGTACCCTGCAATACTGCTGAAATTGCTTTCTTGTGAAGTCTTTGGGAGTTTTTATATATAGACCATGTCTCTGTGAATATAATTCTACCTTTTCTTTTCTAATTGGGATGCCTTTTCTTTTTCTTGCCTAATTCTTCTAAGACTTCCACTACAATGTTAAATAGCAGTAGTGAGCGTAGATACCCTTGTCTTGTTCCCCATCTTAGGGGGAAAGCTTTCAGTCTTTCACCACTGAGTATAATGTTGTCCTTGTTACTGTACACGAGTTGGGTCCGGTTCTTAGTGACCCTGTATAGGGTTTTTGAGGAGCCCCTGGTAGACTTGAACCATTAACAGAGCAGTGCTTATTTTACAAAGCCACACCAGAACTCACAGTATAATGGTGGAGGTGGTGTGCTGTCAGTCAGTTCTAACTCGAATATTCTGAGGCTATACATCTTTATGAGAGCAGAAAGTTTCACCTTTCTTCCATGGAGTGGTTAGCAGCTAAATGCCTAACCACTAGTACCAGGGTTCCTTAGTATAATGTTGTTGTTGTTAAGTGCTGTTGAGTCATTTCTGACTTACAGTGACCCTGTATACGGTTTCTGAAGAGTAGCTGGTGAGTTTGAACTGCTGCCCTTGAGGTTCAAACTGACCTTTCGGTCCAGAGCTTATTTTACAGCACCACACCAAGACTCCAGTATAATGTTGTTGTGTTGTTAGGTGCCATTGAGTTGGTACTGACTTATAGTGACCTTATGCAAAACAGAACGAAACACTCACTGCCTGGTCCTGCCCCAACCTCACAATCATTGTTATGCTTCAGCCCAATTCTGCTGCCAATGTGCTAATCCATCTCATTGGGGGTCTTCCTCTTTTTAGCTGACTTTCCACTTCACTAAGCATATGATTTCCTTATCCAGGGACTGGTCTCTCTTGATAATAAATCCAAAGTATGAGCGAGGAAGTCTGGCCATCCTGGTTTCTAAGGAGCATTCTGGCTGTACTTCTTTCAACACAGATTTGTTTGTTCTTCTGACAGTCCATGGTACTTTTAATATTCTCTTCCAATACCATGTTGTTATTGTTGTTGTTAAGTGCCATAGAGTTGGTTCCAATATTCTCCTCCAATACCATAAATGCATCAATTCTTCTATGGTCTTCTTTATTCATTGTCCAATTTTCACATGCATATGAGGTTATTGAAAATACCATGGCTTGGCTCAGGCACACCTTAGTCCTCAAAACTGACATCTTTGCTCTTGATCACTTTAAAGAGGTCTTGTGCAGCAGATTTGCCTAATGCAATACATCTTTGATTTGACTGTTGATAGCTGATCCAAGCAAAATGAAGTCTTTGACAACTTCATCTGTATAATATTAGATGTATTTTTTGAGTTTTAAATCTGATGATGTCAATACATTTTTATTTGTCTCTGTAAGTTCCACAACACTTGACAAAAGGCTCAAAAATATTTTGAATAAATAAGGGAGAGATGGTCCCTATTCCCAATTCTCTTCCATTCTTCCTTCCCACAATATTTATGTCAATTTTCCCTACTTAAATCTAACACCTAGAGCAATCTTTTGAAACAAAAATCCACACATCCCACCACAGTCCTACTCAACCCTGTTTAAGTCTACCCTTCATCCTCAGATACCTAATATATAGCTACTGTATGGAGGAGTCCTGGTGTGGCGCTGTACGATAAGCACTGGGCTGCTAACTGCAAGGTGGGAGATTCAAACTCACCAGTCGTCCCTCACTCAGAAACTCTATATACGTCACTATGAATCCGCTGTGGAGTACTGGTGTGGTGCTTTGGGATAAAATACTGGCAAGGTGGCAAGGTTGATTTGAACCACAGGTTAAAGCAGTTCAAACTCACCAGCCACTCCTTGGAAACCCTGTACAGGGTCACTATAAGTCAGAAATGACTGGAAGGGCAAGGGCACTTAACAGCAATCTGCGTCTGATGCATCCCATAGCACTTAAAGACAATAGTTTTCTAGGGTCCATGTGTGAACTTGCTCCCACCCACCTTCTCCAGCCAGGTACCCCTACACCTCTTGGTCTAAGAAAACTCCACCGCCTGTGGCGCCCTGCAAAACAGGTTGCCTTGATTCATTTTATTTCAGCCACCACAAGACTATTTCAACTGTTTTCTCTGCTTGGAATGCCCTTCCCACTTGCACTGCCTGGCTCAGTTCCAGCTTGACCTTCTCAAGCAGGATTTCGTTCTGTGAATTCAGATCCTGCTTAAAAACTTAAAAATCGTTAACTACCTAAAAAGTTTTGGCGCGTCCCCATTTTTGTAAAAAAGTGAAACAGTATTTAACAGTTAAATGTAATTTTAAATAACAAAATTTACGTGTATTCTAGGTTTAGAATATAGTCGTTCATTTATGCTCTCCATTTTGCAGACACCCTAAACACTCCTATCAGGTAACTGCACTGGGCAAACCTGGGTCAAATGCCCCTCTTCTGGGCTTTCCAGGCACAACTCAAGCCATTTGAAAGTAAGGTGAACACATTGAAGTCTGTCTTTCCTTGAACTCCGGAGGAGGCGCGAACAGCGTCTTTGTTCACGGACCTCCAGACTCTCAGTTGGCTTCAGACCTATTTTTTGACTTGAAATGAATGCTTTTCTCCTTTAAGAAGCGGCTTCCTACGTCCAAGAAATACAACTCTCTACCACCTATTGAGGGTTGGCCATGAGAAATGAGTGTGGAATACCACCCAGGCCTGAATGTTAGAACTAGGAGAGTCTCTACGTAAGCTCACCAACACAACGAGCCGAACAGTCTAGGAAACACCAAGAACTAGTGAAGAGGGCTGGGCCAGGGAATTACTGACGCCGGAAGTCATATGGCCAGGTCTGCCTGAACTCACTGTCTCGTCAGTCGACTGCTCAGTCTTGCAGGCGCCTCTGGCGGGCTCTTCAGAGATCTGCTCTTTCGGTACTCGACTTTCCCGTGCTGCTGCCGCGGCTGAAGGAGGGGCAAAACTCAAGATGGCGGACAAAACGCCAGGCGGCTCTCAGAAGGCTAGTTCAAAGGTAATTTCTTAGAGGACTTCGTAGGTCTGTGGGTCTGTCACTGTCATCTAGGTCCTCCAGACGCTTCTGGTCAGCAGGAGGCGAGCGAGTTTGGGGTGTGCGTTCTGGTCACGGCGGTAGGCCAGGGGGCCGCTGCACTGTGGTGCGCAGATTAAGAGGCCTTGTATCTCCCCACAGTCCCAGCCTGGATTCGGCTCGAGACTGGCGATCCCAGAGGGATGGCGTGAATAGTTCGTCCGGCCCTTGGCACTGGGATAAAGTGAAGACTTGAGAATGAGGTCCAAAAACCATGAAAACGCGCCTCTCTGTATCTCAGCTTGGTGAATCCGAGGCCGCCAGACAGCGCATGGGAGAGGCGGGAATCCCGGGGCTTGTACCGCCTCTTTTTCTTCAGTTCTTTGGTTTTGGAACTTACATTCTTCAGGCCTTCCTCAAATTGTCTCTTAGCCTCCAGGCACTGAATAACCTCTAGGACCGCGTAAGGGGCGGACTAATAATGGTGGGACGCATGGGAAGTGCAGAGGCGGGAGCACCTTTCCTTTGCAGCGCTACACCGCCAAGGTTAATGCTGCACTCCACACGTGGCCTTTACCTCACTTTAGAGGAAGTACTAAAAGGGCACTTCTATTAAGGGGTCGAGGGTTTGGAGTCTTGCTTCCTTACCATGGTGTGTGTTCCACTGAAAGGAGGCTTGGAAGCCATCTGAGATTCCATTGCATTTCGTTTTACCGACCCGTGCGCCAGTATTGTGAAACCCAGGAGCTGTGGTTTATCCTTAGTAAGGTTGTGATTAGCATCGGATCGTAGTTGCCATGTTGAATAGGTCATTTAATCGTTTTTGTTTTGTTGTGCTTTTTTGCTTTGAGTGTCTCACCTCGAACACTATATTAAAAGAAATAGGTATTTACTGCCACGAACGTAGTTGCTAAGCATTTTGATGCTGATGCAAGACATTGAGGAACTCTTAAAAGTTCCGGGGGACTGTTCCATCTTAAAAGCGAGTGTGTGTGATTGTAAGCCAAGGTGAACAAGTTTACAGTAGAAGGCGCAAGCCTTGGTTTTACCATTTGTTCTGAGAAATGTAACCCGCTTTATACTTTTTCAGTTTCTAATAACTCTTGAGTCTTTATTCCATATGGTGAATGATGCTCATAATTAGCTCATCATTACTTAAGACTTGACCAGTCAATTTTTCATGTAAAAACGATGGTCCCACCCACTGTCGTCGAGTCATTCCAACTCATAGAAACCCTGTAGGACTGCGTAGATCTGCTCCTTACGGTTTCCGAGGCTGTCGATCGTTATGTGAGCAGACAGCCTCATCGTTCTCCTACAGAGTGCCTGGTGGGTTTGAACCAACCACATTTCGGTTAGCAGCCTGGCGTTTTGCCCATTGAGACACCAGGGCTGCTTTACATCAGGGATGTTTAACCCTGTGTTCTCTCTTCCTTGTGAGAGAGTGAAATAGGTGGTACCTCATGACTCCCTCAACAGACACATGACAAAAATAGCTATTTGAGAGCCTTTAGTAAAGCCAGCTACATCCTTAATACTTAATAATCATGCAGAAGTTTCATGATTCTTGTTTATCTCTTATTTAAGGCCTTGGAGATATTAAAAATAATTCCATGTATATGATCAGCCTCTTTCTCATGATAGTGAGTGGCAGTTCCCTATACGTTATTGGATATTCCAGTAATTTTTTGTTTTATTACTTTAGGTTACATGTTGATGTTGTTCATAGGTTTTTATCAATATCTGTTAAATGATGGTGGTGGTTGTGGTGTGCATAATGTCAAGCCACCCTATCGGATGGATGGGTAGCATCCAGCCCGCAAAATCACTTGGTCTAGCCCTGCCAAGGCAGCTACAGTTCCAGCCATCACATTTCTTGTTAAGTGCTGTAAGTTGGTTCCAACTCATGGTGACACTGGACAACGTTCCCAAAGAGTGGGTGGTGTGTTTGAGCCACTGACCTTTCAATTCAAACAGCTTTGCGGTCTGGCACATCAACCCACAGTGCCACACTAGGACTCCTTGACTTTGTAGCCCCCCTCATTTTGGGTAGTCAATGTCCAAGTTGCCCATTCCTGTCTACCCTGTGTACCAAGTAGGTGGGAATGATCCTTGCTGTAAAGATATTTTTCCCTCTTTTGAGCTACTGCATCCATAGGTGTAGGTCAAGTTCATCAAATTGTATCAGATTACTCTCTTTTTTTCCCCCTCTTCCTTCTTCTTCTGATGGAGTTGTGATCATCCAGCCATTGAAGCCAGGTCAAGTGGGTATTTGCAAGTGTGGGTGTTCTTGTGCCTATCCCCTCACTTCTTAATCAGCTGGATGCTTCAGTCTTCACTCCAGTCCTCTGTGGCTATGTCACTGTCTCTGGGACTCCAGTTTTTTAACTTGATAATTTTATATGGCCCATGAATGATGTTTTAAATTTTGGCAGAAAAACCCACTACTGCTATAGGACATAACAGAACTGCCCCACAGGATTTCCAACACTATAATCCTTAAGAGCAGATTATCAGGTCTTTTCTTCACC
>NW_006408654.1:3488285-3523309 GCF_000296735.1 Chrysochloris asiatica
CTACAAGCCAAGTGCTTAACCATTGTGCCACTAGGAATCCTTCATCAATGTAGAGCATGATACATCGGAAAGGTTGTGGATTTTGATAATGGACAAAAGAGTTTTGGACTTAAATTCTGACTCGGCAGTTAGTGGTAGATTTGCAGTATTAAGGCACATTGCTTAAGCTCTTCAGCCTCAGTGTTTGTTCTCTTTTGTAATGTGGTATAATATGGATATAATAATTTTTTAAAAAACAGGGTTGATAGATTAAATAAGCTAATGTCTACATGTATACAAATTCTTAGCCACTTTCTCTTCTCTTTTTAGTTCTTAGAGGAAATTAGTAAACATTTTAATCCTGAGACATATAATCTTAAAGTAGCAGCTCTCATAATGACACCCAGACAGTTGCTTTTGATTTGGAACATAAATCCACAGTTTATTGGAAAGAGTCAAAGATCATTATGACTAATGCTGCAGTCAATATTTGGAATTTCTTGTTTTGATCTCTTATTTGATTTCCCTTTATCTGGGAGAGTAGATGTTGAGAGGTTTGTATTTTACAGTACAGATAGAATAGACAGATAACTTTTTGTTTCATGCTCATTCTGCCTCTTTGGTAGCTTAAATTCCTGTTGACATGTTAACATATTTCTAGACGTTAAAGAAGATGGTCATTCCAAACGTCAAATAAATATAAAACATTTTTGCTCGTGGCAATAGGCAAAATACTTAATATCTCTTAATTACGAAAATAGATTAAGTTAGATAAGCTGAAATTTCTTCTTGAGTCCCTGGGTAGACTCCAACAACAAATCAAAAGTCTTTAGAAAGCTAAATAAAGTATTAACGGCTGGTTTAATGGAGCAGAGAAAAGGCTTCAAGAGTATGTTGTTGTTAAGTGCCGTTGAGTCAGTTCCACCCATAGTGACCCTGTATAGGGTTTCCAAGGAGCGGCTGGTGAGCTTGAACCTCTGACCTTGCAGATAAAACTGACTTTGAATTCTAGTGCATTAGCCCATAGCCCCCCGTCAGGACTCAAGAGCATAGTGGAATTTAATTGATTGGGTGCTTTGAACAGTGAGCAGAGTTGTGAAGGGTAGATGTGTGTGCCTCTGAGTCCATTCTGACTTATAGCAGCCTTATAGGATAGAGTAGAACTGCCCCAAAGGTTTCCTAGGCTGGAATCTTTATGCCAGCTCTTTTCTCCTGTGGAGCAGGGCTGGTGGCTTTGAACTGCTAACCTTTCAGTTAGCAACTTAGTGCTTTTTAACCCTTGAGTTGCTAAGAGAAGGGTTGTTGTTAAGTGCATTTGAGTCCGTTCTGATTCATAGCGACCCTGTTTAGGGTTTCTGAGGAGCAGCTGGTGGATTTGAATTGCTGACCTTATGGTTTGCAGTCCCTTGATGATCCTACAGCACCACACCCTGAGAAAACGATAGGGTTCTAAAAGAAGAGGTGGATGAGGTGAGGAAATGGAAATATCTGGGAAATGGGTTTGTAAATGATTTGTTTTAGCCTGTGCATAGGGCACTTGTTAAAGTTAAGTGCTGTTGAGTCGATTCCAACTCACAGTTGAGCCCTGTATAGGGTTTCCCAGGAGCGGCTGGTATGTTTGAACCACTGACCTTGCAGTTAGCAGTCCAGTACTTGTCCTACCAGGACCCCATACGTACTTTATTGTTGTTATTGTTGTTAAATGCCGTTAAGTTGGTTCCGACTCATAGCAGCGCTTTATAGGGTTTTTAGGAGCAGCTGGTAGGTTTGAACTAGTAGTAGTCCAGTGCTTATCCTACAGTGCAACACCAGAACTCAACAATAATATAGTGATTATTGTTGTTAGGTGCCCTCAGGTTGGTTTTGACTCAAAGAGACCCCATGTAACAGAGTAGAACAGTCCTATTTCTAAGCTGTATTCTTTTTGGGGACCTGCTGCTGTTCTGACTCATAGTGACTCTGTAGGACAGAGTAGAACTGCCCCATAAGATTTCCAAATCCTAGTGGAGAAGTTCAATGAATCAAACCCAGTAACCTCTCCTTGGAAACCCTATACAGGGTCTCTATGAGTCGGAACAAACTCAGCTGCACTTAACAACAACAGTCTTTACAACAGCAACTCATAGTGATCATCTGAGGAGAAGCTGGTGGGTTTGAACTTCTGATAGTCTGGTGCTTATCTTACAGCACCACACCAAGACTCCTAAAGTATTAGGTGGAAATGCAGATTCTGATATCATAGGTCTGGATGGGTCTTGAGATTCTAGATTTCTAATAAGCACCCAAGTAATGCTGATGCTGTCGGTCTGATGACACTTTAAGTATCTTGCACTAGACTAGAACCAGGTGGATGTGGATGCATTTCAGGTGCGATTTAGGCAATTTCCTACAAATGTTTACTTAGTGTCTGTAATGTGTATGCACCAGCCTGTGCCTACTACATGCTAACATTAGGCCCAAGAATAAGCTTTAGGCATATATTACCCTTAAGGAAGTCATACTAGAAATAGGATGAATGGGACAGGACTACCATTTGGTTATGAAAGTAAAGGAATAAGTAAGCAGTCCAAGTTGACCTTGTTTTGCTGCTGCTGGCTAACACTTACCGACCAACTATTATGTTCTGAGCACAGTACTTGAGTCCTGGTGTGGTGCTGTGGGTTAGTGTGCTGGACTGCAGAGTTGGTTTGAACCACAAGGTGAGCGGTTCAAGCTCACCAGCTGCTCCTCGGAAACCCTATACAGGGTCATTATGGGTTGGAACCACCTTGAAAGTACTTAACAATAACAAGCACATTTCTAAGTATTTTTTACTCTATGTGCTCTTCACAATACACACACAGTAAAAACACTCAGAACTGTAATGCTGAGGCAGGATTTATTAAGTTTTACAGATGAAGAAATCAGGCTTAGAAAGCTAGTAAATGTTAAAATCAGCATTCATACCCACGAAGTCTGGCTCCAGCATCTTTGCTTTTAACCTTGTATTACTTGTAGATTGAAGATTGAGAGTTATAAGCCACTGTCAGATGTGAGAAGCTAGTTTGAAAGGTATTTTGGCTAAGATGTCCAGAGGCAGTTTAACAATGAATTGAAACTCATTGTTAATGGAAATGGGACTGAAGACCAGGAATTGGGAGTCATCTCAGTACAAAGAAAGTGTTAAGCTTTATTCATTTAGATTTTCTTTGTTCTAAATTACTTGCAAATGGATGCATTTCAAAGTGTGTTTCTTATAGTTAAAGTTTAAATATTGTGAAGAATATCTTGTGTATGCCATTTTGCCTGTTGAGAAAGGTTAGCTGGGAGCAGACAGCAAATGTTGGGTGCACCATAACAGGAATAGAAACAAGATGGACACAAAGAATGGGGGTGGGAGGTAACTCAGTGCGTGATTTTCCTGTGGGCTGATTTTTACCTTCTGCCCTGTGCATTGGAGTTCAGAGGAGTAAATTGATTCGTTTTGAAAGTCTGACTTGCTGTTCTTAGTCTTATCTTTAGATAAGGCAGTATTGTATAGACATATATGGAATTTTCCTATATTTGCCATTTTCTACAGCATCCAGACTTTCAACTTTCTCTTAAAAATTAATGTCTTATGCATTTACAGTTTGTTTAAAATTTGGAATTGGGAGCTAGGGTCGGGTGAGCTCTTTCAAGATTCTTTACTGCATTTTTAGCACTTAAATATAAATAAAAACACATGAAATCTCACTACACAGTACCTTCAGATATTAAAATTGCTTTTAAGTAAAAATTCCATTGTTAACCACGTTTTTAATGCCTTGTTGTTGTTGTTGTTATGTGCCGTGGAGTCGGTTCTGACCCATAGCGACCCTGTACAGGGTTTCCAAGGCTGTAAATCTTTACGGGAGCAGAAAACCTCATCTTTCTCCCGCGGAACAGCTGGTAGTTTCGAACTTGAAGGACCCTGCACCTGATCAACGGAACCAGTTGGCACTGAATCTTCCGGTCTCCGCAAAGCTTGGGTCTTTGTTACACCTGGAGACCCCCCCCCCCCCAATACCTCCTCTCAAATCTCCATACCCTTGCCCATTGTAAACTCATCAGAACTGTATCCAGACCACACCGCCTTAAACACCTGTCTGTTAGAGAACAGACAGGCTCTTGGTCTCCTTTGGTGACTTTTAAGAGTACCCCTCCCAGGTTTACTCTCAATAAACCTGCCTGCTGTTGAAGCCAAGACTCTCTCCTTCATCTCTTTTTTTTATGTGCCGTATGTAATCTGAAATGCAGCTCAATTAAGAAAAAAAAAAAAAAAAGATCAAATTGTAATATTAAGTACTGGATTGCTAACTGCAAAGTCTGCTGTTCAAACCCACTAGTGGCTCTATGGGAGAAAGATGGAAATTTCTGCTCCGGCAAAGATTTATAGCCTTGGAAACCGTATTCAGGTTTGCTATGAGTTGGAAGCAACTCTATAGTACGTAACCATCCAACCAATTAATAGCCAGTGTGTGGAATAGAAGCAGTCCCTAAAAACAAGTTCTGCATGTTTCCTGTTGGGGAATTTGATAATAAAACTTTCTTTTTCTATCTAAAGGCAGCCAGGGTTTATGTGCGGCTTTTCTTGCTGCTTTTTAGGAGGCTTTGGTATGGGAACGGAGGAGAGGCTTCTTTTTTTTGGATGTGGAGTTCTGGTGTGGTGCTGTGGGTTAACGCGCCAGACTGCAAAGCCGTTTGAACTGCAAGGTTGGCGGTTCAAGCTCACCAGCTGTTCCTTGGAAACCCTATACAGGGTCGCTGTGCGTCGGAACCGACTCGATGGCACTTAACAACAACAACAATGAGCAGTTTAAGGAGCTCTGCTAGTGTGGTTACGAATTGTGCTGCGAACCGCAAGGTCAGCAGTTTGAAACTACCCGCAGTTCTGCAGGAGAAAGATGAGGCTTTCTGCTCCCGTAAAGATTTATAGCCTCAGAAACCCTGTATAGGGTTACTGTGAATCAGAACTGACTCCATGGCACACAAAAACAACAATGAAAAGTTTAAGGAGCTCTGGTAGCATTGTGGTTACGAATTGGCCTGCGAAACACAAGGTCAGCAGTTCAAAACTGCCAGCTGTTCTGCGGAAAAAAGATGAGGCTTTCTGTTTCTGTAAAGATTTACAGCCTCGGAAACCCTGTACAGGGCGCTATGAGTCAGAATCAACTCCACTGCACATAACAACAACAATGAGAAGTTTGTATATGTTAGGATTTGAGAAGAGATTTTGCACAATAATTCTGTTGTAAACCTAGTGGTTATATTACCAGTTTATACTTTGAAGAGATAAATGCCTTTTTTTAAAATAACCTTTTAGCATTTGTATTGGAGTACTGGGGTTAATGTGCTGGACTGCCAGGTCTCTTTGAACTGCAGGTCGAAGGTTAAGGTTCAAGGTACCTCTGCTCCTTGGAAACCCTATAACAGGGTCTTACAAGTTGGTGTGGACTCAAAGGCATTTAACAACAACAGCATTTGTATCAGGAGCATGGTGGCTCGGTAGGATAAGCACTGGACTGGGAACCACAAGGTTAGTGGTTCAAGCCCACAAGCCCCTCTGTAGGAGAAAGATGAGGCTTTCTACACGTGCAGAGAATAATAGCCTTGGAAACCCTATACAGGGCTGCTGTAGTCAGAACCCACTCGACAGCACTTAACAAAAACAAAGCATTTATATTATATTTTGGAAAATATGCACTCTGTATTTTAAAGAGCTGACTTGAATTTTTATTTTGGATTACAACCTTTTTATAAGGTAAAGATTGCTTTTGTTCATTTTTATAAGGTGGAAGAAATTGCTGTAAGTTTGGAAAACTTGTATAACATGAGAAACACTATTTTGTTAGCGTAATAAGACGTTTTCTGATCATTTAAGTATTGACGTTATTTTTAATACTTGCAGACAAGATCATCAGATGTTCATTCATCTGGATCTTCAGATGCACATGTAAGTAGAAGAGGCAATCTTTGTTTTCTTTGAAATTTAACTTCTACATAACCTTACACCTGTAATTTTGCTTGATGAATAAATGTGATTATAGTGTATGTGCCATTTCCTTTTTCCCTTTTTGCTAGGAACACTCCTTTTTTTATGTTTGTCTCTTAGGCCCGCTCTAATCATGTTAAAAATCTAATACATATGTTTCCGTTTTTTTATTGTGGTTATGTAGTGTATGAAGGTAAGTCAATAAGTATTGCCTGAGGCTTACTCCAAACAGAAAGGATTTTAACCTGTCTCTGGGATCAGTGGATGGCTACAAACAAGTTTTCTTAGAAATATATTTGACTTAGTTTCATCAGAGTGCCTTCAAAATAAAGGATACTTTTTGTACCATGGGAAAAAAAAGATTGTAAGGTGAGGACTACCAAATTTTTAACAGAACTCAAGTGGGCCATCTTCCTAAATCATTGAAGTTTTGCAGGAAGTTTATGGGACTACTGCCCCACATAAAAACAGTTTTTAGATGAATCATGTGCTTCAAGGAAGGTTGGGAAGAACACAAAGGTGAGCCATGAAAGGGAAGACTATCTTCTTGATGAATGAAGAAATTTTGGCTGAAGCCCAGAAACTGGTGGAAGAAGACCATACATAGAACTGCAGTGTTGTTGTTAAGTGCCGTCGAGTCGATTCCGACCCATAGCGACCCTGTACAGGGTTTCCGAGGCTGCAGAAAGCCTCATTTTTCTCCTGCGGAGCGGCTGGTAGTTCGAACTGCTGACCTTATGGTTCGCAGCCCGTTTCTTAACCACTACGCTGCCAGTATAGCTACTGAAATTATTGGGCTCTCACATGGTTTGTCATTTAAAATTTTAAGCTAATGTCTTGGCCTCAAGCAAGCTTTCAGTTCAGTGGGTGCCTAAGGCATTTTGTGAAGATCAGCTTTCTAGAAGAGCTGATCTTTCCATTAGTGTTTTAAGCAAGGCTGAAGCTAATGATGACAATTGTACAGAGCAAATCGTAACCAGTTTGAGCCTTATATTTAACAATATGGCCCAGAGAACAAGGTCCAATCAAAACCGTGACTTCCTGGGGATCTGCTGGGCCAGTTAAACACAAGTCAGAAAGGTCAGCTCAGGTTATGGGAATTGTGTTATGGGATTTCAAAAGTGTCATCTTAGTTGATTTCTCACAGGACACGAAACTATCATAAAGACTTATTAAGAAGAAGTTATAATAAAATTAAGTGCATTGGTGAGAAAAATGCCAGGAAAGTTGCCCTAAGGAATTTTTTTCCCATGAGAACAATGTACCTGCTCGTTCTATAAGGATTTCCTTGGGAAACCTTACCCTGTTTATCCTAAAGCCCTGATCTTGTCCATTCAGACTTTTGTGTATTCCTAAAACTCAGGGTATTTAAAAGGAACATAATTTGAGTCCTCTGAGGTTCCCAAAACTGCTGTTTTGATGTGTTATAAATTCAAACTTTGGGGGAAGGACTAGAGAGATAGAAACAGCACCTTCAAAAGTGTACAAACCTTAATGGAGGATGATGTTGAGAAATAATAAGCTTCAGATTTTGATATTTTTTTAAAGGTTTCTATTTTATTGCAAATCTTTTTTGACTTTCCCTTGTGAAGACAAGTGTACTAATACACTTAATCCATTTTCACTTACCGTTAGTTTCCAAAGACCATATCGTTAGACGAAAATGGGTATTTGTGAAAAGAAGGATGACTACATCACCTCACCCCCTCACTTGTACTATGAATGTCCAGCCAGGCTCTGGCTTAGGTCACCTGTCACTACTGCCTCCCCAGGTCACCTCAGGAGAGTACCACTCCCTCCACTTCCCGCAGAGGGAAGGGGGGCCGCCCAGTTTTTCAGAGCTGGGGTGGCCCGAGTGTTGCTCCCTCCCCATATCTGGGGCTCCCTCCCTTTCCTACCCTCTCCTATCCTCTCTGTATAAGTATGGGTGGCCCTGCCTCATCCATTTGGTGACCCCAAAATACCTTTGGAGGCTTTGTTGTGGCAGGAGGCTTTGTTGGCAGGAGGGTCTAGGTACTGTAGGTGGTGTGCACACTACCTACTAGGTACCCCCATTGGCCCCCTTTGCTTTAACATCCCCTGGCTCTTGCTGGCAGCCCTGCCCTTCTCCCTCCCTATATCTCCAGGAGAGTCTACAGTCTAGAGCTTTCTCTGAGATAGTGATGGCCAAGATTAGGCCTCTGTCCTTAATCTTAACTTGCAGCTGCTGCTAGCCACTCACCTACTGATTCTACCCCTGCCCAGGTAGCCTGCCCTGCCTTTACTTGTACTTGCCGAGCATGCGACATTGAGGAAGTATAAGGGGTTGCACAGGGCCCCTGTGGGACGTGTGGTATACCCTGGCCCTCCAAGTGTACCATCTCGGCTCATTCTGACCATGGCCTGGCCTGTTCTGCCACTCCTTGGGGCCAGATTCTGGGTCCCACTTCCCTCTCTGGCCCGGAGGGAGGCCCACTTTCAAGGTACTGGCTGCTGTTGCCCTGGCCTTAGTCCCTATGGGCACTCAGGACTTGAAGGGCAGTATCACTGGCTCCACTCAGCCCCGTACCCTTGCAGCTTGGAGAGATCATGATCAGTCTCCCTCCTGGATATTAAAATACTTTGCAATATGAATTTTAGAGTCTGCTGGCCAAGGACCCCATCAGGGACCTCTGCATTTTGTATTGCCAGATTTGCATCATTAATATGCAAAATAGTGAACGAGTTGGTTTTTTTTTTTTTTAACTATTAATCATGAATACAAAATGTCAGACAATGGAGATAATAAGTGAAGAGTAGGTGTACTGTAGAATTGCATTATATGCATTATTTCTTTCTTACTACACAGCATTCCTATTGGAAATCTCTGACAAGTCAACTTGCATAGCTTTATTATATCTTTTTGATAGCACCCTCAAGCTCTGTTGTGGGAAGGTACAATTATTCAGTTATTTCTCTTGATGAACATATGTCTTTTTTACACAAATGTGCATATTATCTTTGCATAAGGGCCACGTTGTGGCGCTGTAGGAGCAGC
This sequence comes from Chrysochloris asiatica, assembly GCF_000296735.1. NCBI lineage: Eukaryota > Metazoa > Chordata > Mammalia > Afrosoricida > Chrysochloridae > Chrysochloris > Chrysochloris asiatica. Next base: position 3,497,273 of record NW_006408654.1, read on the forward strand.
ACTAGACTGCAAACCATAGGTCAGCAGTTCAAGCCCATTAGCTGCTCCTTGGGAACCTATACAGGGTCGCTATGAGTCAGTGTTGACTCGATGGTCCTTAACAACAACAAACAACAAGGCCATGTTAATCTCTATATTGTTCCGTTTTTTTTTTTTTTTGTATATATACTGCCAAAGTGACATGGTATGTACTTTTTATTTTAAGCTCTTTTAACATTTTGAATAATAATTCACTAAACATTACTTTAGCGCTTGCTGTAAGATAATCACTGGGCTGCTGCTAACCTCAAAGATGGCATTTCATACCCAACCAACTATACTGGGTCACTTTGAAGTGCTCATAGTGTGGCACTTGATGTTTTTTGAGAATCTTTCAGGAGGCCTATGAGTTTAAAACTATTTTGCTTTGGTACTAAGACATTACGTTTATCTTTTTCATTGTGTTGCCATTTGCATTGATGGTGCAAAAACAATTGGTGGGTGATTATCAAATCAGGGAAGTAGCACCAGCATGTACTAGTAGTTATTGCATTCTTTTCCACTATGTATAATAAAAATGCACTCGCTTTGCTTAAAAATATTTTTGATAAAGCAATATAAATTATTAATACAGTATTCCATTTTAATCTTATGTATGGATTTAAAAAAAATATTTTATTTGATGGAATGAGATAAATAGAAAATAATCTGTTTACCAAGTTGTGATGCTTATATTTAGGGACAAATTACTTGGGTGATTGTTTGACTTGAGAAATGAACTAGCTGATTTTCTTCATGGAAAAATGTTTTTAATTGAAGGAATGACTGGCAAACTGGTTGATCAGAATTGATTATTTGGCAAATGTTTTTCTTGGAAATGAAGAAAATGAACACAGCACTTAACAACAATAGTACTTCAAGGAAGAATACTAGCATAGTATAAGCACTGGATCACAAGGGGACTTCCGCTGATTGCTTGACGCTGTTTTTAAAGATTGACAACACAGCCCAATTCTCAAAGCAGAAAGTTTGCAGCCAGGGTGGGACATGCCACCTCAGTCACTCCATGGTCCCCAAGAGCCTTTTCTATGCCTGGCAGAGGACTTCACAGGGAACGCAGGGGTTTGAACTGTAAGGTTGACTCAGTGGCTCTTAACAACAGCATACTTCAAGGAAAACTGTTGCTAATACTAAATTTTGTGCTTTTCAAACAAATTTAACTGTTTGAAACTTCCTCTGTACTTACAGATTTTCCTGTTGAGATCAATGGTGATATTAAGGGCTGTGATTTTTTGATAGTGTATAGTGAAATTTGTAAGAATTTGGGAAATTGGGTTATTTATATATTTCAGTACTTAAAAACTTTTTTTATTCCTGAAGATGGATTCATCTGGACCCTCAGATAGTGATGTGCCAAGTCGGACACGACCTAAGAGCCCAAGAAAGCATAATTATAGGAATGAAAGTACCCGTGAAAACCTTTGTGATTCTCCCCATCAGAATATCTCAAGAGTGAGTATAGATAAAATTTAAAAAGCCAGTTAATTATTTTAGTATGCCCTTGATTGTAGTCGTTGATGTTTGTTTCAATTATGTGTTATGTATGTTTCATCTTGTACTACTTGAAAATATCCTAATTAAAGCATTCTTTCTTGTCTTGTTTTAGAAAGTATTAATGGTAAAAATTCATGTAAAGAAATGGGTTAGCTTATTTGTGAAATATATTTCATTAAAAGGTTTTAATTTTAAAAATGGAGGATTTGGGATGTACGATGATTAATGATCAGGTTGTCTTTCCTCTCTTTTATCAGGACCAGGTGTCAATAATGAGTCACTGGAAATAACACAGATTAAAACATAGTTATTGGTCCCAGAGAGCTTATAGTGTAGACTTAAGAAGCAGACTCAATTAGGTTCTGTTCTTACTGGCATTGTGGGAACTTAAAAGAAGGGCTTCCTTAAATTCATGGGTTTGCAGCATGATCTTGTGTCTTATTTCTATTTAAAAATGCTTTTCCTTGTGATTAGATTTGGAAAATCTAATCACAAAGAATAGTAGCTAAAATAATACCACAAACACTATTATTTTTGTTTTCTCAGTTCCATTTTACAGAAAGATAGTTTTAAATATCCTGTTTCCAGTTCTAATTATTTTCATTTTAGTAAACATATTTTTAATGGATGATTGCATTCCTTTGAGTGGACATTCCATGATTTCCTTAGTTATTTCTCTCTTGGATATCTAAATTTAGCTCTTAGGATGGTAAGTAAAGTTTGAGAGTGGAAATTCTGTTTGTAAAATTACCTTCTTTATTGAATTTATATGTAATTTTACAATTTTCTTAAATTTTTGAAGTTGAAACCAAAGATGCTGGATACCGTTATGGGAAAAATTTACTTTGAATCTGCCTTGAAACCCAGAATTGACATTTTGGTCATTATCTGCTGTATTTTTTTTCACAGTGATATTTTACTATAACTTTAGAAATGGTTTGTAGCAATATTGGTCTTCCATTTAGCATCCTCCAAGGACTTGGTGGCACTTAACAACAAAAACAAGGACAAGGCCATTTACTTACAAGGAGATTGACAAAGTCTAATTTTATAATTGGTGGAGTGCTGGTGTGGAGCTGTAGGATAAAACACTGGACCGCAAGGTCATTTGAACCTCAAGGTTAGCGGTTCAAACTCAGCAACCACTCCTTGGAAGCCCTATACTGTGTCACTTGACTAGACAACATTTAACAACAACAATTTTGTAGTTGGGTAATCTGTTTTAGTAGAGGGGAGAGAGAAACTGGAGATTGCATTTACAGATGAGTATTTTAGGTTGGATTTAATCAACATTTCTCTTAGAAATGTATGTATCAAAATCCTAACATTCAGGTGAATAACTGAAGAACTAATGATCTACAGACAATTTACTTATGCAAGGTTGGGTTGAACCACAAGGTCAGTTGTGGTTCAACAACCACTCCTTGGAAACCTTATACAGGGTTGCTATGGATTAGAACTAACTCGATGGCACTTAATAACAACATAATTTAGAGAGAAATTACTTCTAAGTAAGACTTCATTGAAGTACTATTTTCTTATATTCATATTAATCAATTTAGATCTACTAGGACTGAAACTTAAAGTATTGTATGTGATACATTCCCAATACAGAAAATGAAGTTGTTATAAACATTGATATTAACGATGAAGAATGAGGTAGTTTGCTGAATTATAAAAGGAAGTGATGCTGGTTTTTTTCTTGCCATTATAAATAGTGCTGTTAAGAATAGTGTTTGGTAAAGTGGGGGTGTTATAGATAGTATTTAGATTCTTGCTACTGGACCATGGAACTGTATACCTCCTTCTATTTATTTGTTTTCTAGCACTATTTCTTTTACTCTGAATTATCGTACTTCCCTCCTCAAGTGCTTTTATTCTTAATAGTCAACAAATAGGTTACATGAGTTCTAAGACTTGGTATCTGTCTTTGTGTTTTTTACCTTTTTTGTTTAATGATTTTTGCATGCTGACCTTGAGTTTGAGGCATTCTTTAATGAATATTTTCATCAAACTCAAGCTCCGATACTTAGTACAGCTTCAACTTTTTTCCTCATAGTGGAAAAAAAAAATTAAAACAAGCCACCTATTGTGAAAATTTGTTAATCATTTGAGGTGTATTAACGTTTTAGATTGCATTATGAATATGTATGTAAAGATATGTTATTTTTATAGCCTCTTTTAGAAAACAAACTAAAAGCATTCAGTATTGGAAAAATGAGTACAGCTAAGCGAACGCTAAGTAAGAAGGAGCAAGAAGAATTAAAGAAAAAGGTAATGTTTAAAATATATTTTGAATTACCCTTGGGATGAATGTGTCCAAGGAGATAATCAATGTGTAGAAAATAGATGAATGTTTCCCCGCAAATTCTTGACCTTCCAGGGTATCCTTATCTCACACTCTTAAAGTCAGATCTGTAACACAGGATCGATCTTCTGTTCTTGACCCCTTCACCCCTTCACTTCCTTTTTGCATAGTAAATTTCCCCCCCCATCTATTTTTTTATATAAGCAAATGTGCACAAACGTAATATTTCACTCCCCTAATGTAGGTAAACAAGAGTGTGCTGTTTACAGTATACTTTTCTTGGCCTTGCCATTTTTTTTTTTTTTACCTAAAGTTATATTTCAGTTTATTTTATATCAGTATATAGAAATTTTCTTTTCTTTTTTTTTAACTCTTAATAACTAGATGTATAATACCTTTTCACCTGAAATAACTTTGAAGCATTTGTGTCTGGTCTCTTGCCATTATAAATAGTGCTGTTAAGAAGAGTGTTAAGCAAACAGTTTTGTTTTTTTTCTTTATACTTTTGCTACTGTGGCCTTTGGAAAATATTTCTGTGACATTATTGAATTGACTGGTAAATTAAGATACATGGTTTTGCTAGACATTGTCAAGCTGCCCTTCTTGAGTGCAGAATGCTACTAGCAGTGTATGTGTGATTGTTTTCTTACAAGCAGGCCAACAGTAGATGTTAGAGAAGAAATTTTGACAATTTGCTAGGTGAAAAATGGTTCTTTGTGTACTTTTTAATTTGTATTTTTCCCTATGAGTAAAAGTTCAGCAACTTTTTCTGTTTGTTTCTGTTAACTGTCCGCTTTTTTCCCCTGTAAGCTAGTAGACCATCTCTATTTTTAGAGTACATATTAGATATTTTAACACTTTGTCTATGATACAAAGTACAGTATTTTTTCCCAGTTTGCCAGTTATGTTTTTATTTTGCTTCTGGTGTTTTTTTCCATGAGGACTATTTTTTTGTAATAAAATATATCAGTCTTTTCATTTGGTTTCTGGTTTTCCAATCAAGTTTTTTCCTACTCTCAGGTTATAAAGTAATTTTCCTCATGCCGTATACTAGTACTCGTATGGTTTCATTTTTCAAAATTGGCAATATATGGTATGATGAATGAAGTGGTGCATTTTTTTCCTTTTACCCTAACATTTTAAAAAAATGTGTTTACTCCCTTTCATTTAATACTACATTTCTGTACATTCTTGTGTTTATTAAGGAGCTCTGGTGGCACAATGGTTACAACGTACTCAGCTGCTAACAGCTAGCAGCTCTGTGGAAGAAAGGTCTGATGGTCTGCTCCCATAAAGATAACACGTGAGAAAACCTTACAGAGCAGTTGTACTTTGTCACCTTGACTTAAAATTGACTTGATGACACAAACACCAACCATCGTGTTTATTTGTGGAGTATCTGTTTTGTTCTGCTGGCCTTTCTATTTATACATGTTTGGGTGATATTTAGAATATTTATGGAAAATGAGAAGGTTCAAGCTTTTTCTTTAATGCCATCTAATAGACATTTCAGTATTGAAGTAGCAAAATCTTACACTCTTGTCTTGGATGGTTTGAAAAAAGGAACTTTTCTGTTTACTGGATTAAATCATAAACTTTAGTAGAATACTATATCATAATGTAGTCAGTGGTCAGATAGTTTAGCATTTGAATTCTAAAAAAAATTACATGTCAATTTAGTGGCTACTTTTCTGTTACACAAATTGCCAATAAAAGAGTAAAATTTCTTTTAGTTTCATATTTATTAATATCTAATATGGTATCCGGAGTCCTGGTGAGGCGCTGTGGTTTGCCAGATTGCAAAGCCATTTGAACTGCAAGGTCAGTGGTTCAAGCTCACCAGCTGCTCCTCGAAAACCCTACACAGAGTTGCTATGGGTCGGAACTCATTCGATGGCTCTTAACAACAACAACAACAGTATGGTATCTGGAACACTTAATAGTGCTTTTGAGAGGAATCTGTACATGGACCAAGTGGCAGTTGTTTGAACAGAACATGGGAACACTGTTTAAAATTAAGAAAGGTGTACAACAGAGTTGTATTCTTTCACCTTACTTATTCAACCTGTATGCTGAGCAAATAATCCGAGAAGGTGGGTTCTATGAAGAAAAATGTGGCATCAGGGTTGGAGGAAGACTCATTAACAATCTGCGATATGCAGATGATACAACCTTGCTTGATGAAAATGAAGAGGACTTAAAACATTTACTGATGAAGATCAGAGAGCACAGCCTTTGGTATGGATTACATCTCATTGTAAAGAAAACAGAATTCCTCACCACTGGACCAATAAACAACATTCTTATCAATGGAGAAGAGATTGAAGTTGTCAAGGACTTTGTTCTTGGATCAACTGTCAACACTCATGGAAGCAGCAGTCAAGAAATCAGCAAGTCTGCTGCATAAAGACTTTTTTAAAATGTTGAAGAGCAAAGATGTCAGCTTGAAGACTAAGTTATGCCTGACCCAAACCATGATATTTTCAATAATCTCATTTGCATGAGAAAGCTGTACAGTGAACAAGGAAGGCTATAGAAGAATTGATGCTTTTGAGTTATGGTGTTGGAGGAGAATATTGAAAGTACCATGGGCTACCAAAAGAACCAACAAATCTGTGTTGGAAGAAGTGTAGCCAGAGTGCTCCTTGGAGGCTAGGATGGCCAAACTTCGTCTCTTCTTCGGACATATTATTGGGAGGGAGCAGTCGCTGGAGAAGGATATCATGTTTGGTAGGGTGGAGGGTCAGAGAAAAAGAGGAAGACCCCAATGAGATGGACTGGCCAAGTGGAAGCATCGATGGACTCAAGCGTGGCAACAGTAGTGAAGTTGGCCCAGGATCGGGCAGTGTTTCATTCTGCTGTGCATAGGATCTCTATGAGTTGGTACTGACTCGATGGTACCTAACAACAACAACAATATGGTATGGTGCTTTAGGATAAGCACTGGACCTAAAGGTTGGTTTGAATTACAAAGTCAGTGGTTCAAACTCATCAGCCGCTTTTGGGAACCCTATATAGGATCGCTGTGAGTTGGAACGGACTTGATGGCACTTAACAATATCCACTAAGGATTAGATATTACTATTACTACTTATTATTACTTCTTTCCCCAATGAAAAGAGACTTGGTCTGCATTTTTCCTTGATAAATTTAATCCTATATTCAAAAATATTTTTTTATAATTGATAAGCAGTTTAATATTTTAATGTACTTTTAGGAAGATGAAAAGGCAGCTGCTGAGATCTATGAGGAATTTCTTGCTGCTTTTGAAGGAAGTGATGGTAATAAAGTGAAAACCTTTGTGCGAGGAGGTGTTGTTAATGCAGCTAAAGGTAAGTGTTCTTGAGCAAACCCCAGTGCTTGAGTGACTGCTGATAGATACTTATGAAAGATATTTCATTGTTTTGGGTTTTCCTGGTGCTGTAGGATAAACACTGAACTGTGAGTCAGCAGTTCAAACCCTCTGGCCCCTCCTTAGAAACCCTATACAGAGCAGTGTCACTGTGAGTCAGGACGACTCTACAGCACTTAACAACAATGGCACCCTCTAGTGGTGATATTAACTGGCAAAGGCATTGTGTGCTAATGCATCAGAACTGCAAGGTTGGTGGTTCAAGCTCACCATCTGCTTCTTGAAAACCCTGTACAGGGTCGCTGTGGGTTAGAATCAAGTCAACGGCACTTAACAACAAACAACAAAGTGTGGATTAAACTATTGGGATAACTTGTTACATGGAGGGAATTCCGGTCTTTGAGATGAAACAGAGGTTATGCTTCGTTGAATGTAAAACTGATGATTTGCTCTATAAATCTTCACTCAATTCACTATAAGTTTCAGAAGAAGCAAAAATCCAAATGATGTGAAATTAGTTTTGAAACTTAATACTTTAAATTTCAGAGGAACATGAAACAGATGAAAAAAGAGGTAAAATATATAAGCCATCTTCAAGATTTGCAGACCAAAAAAATCCTCCAAGCCAGTCATCAAATGAAAGACCACCATCACTTCTAGTGATAGAAACCAAAAAACCTGTAAGTTATACTTAAAGAATTTACATTTGTATCCAGAGATTCTACCAGTGATACTTAAAGTATTTTCCCTGTAAGCAGGACTTAAACTTTTTGTTTTAATTGTTTTGGAGGTAGAGATTGAGTTTGAATGCTTTCTAATCAAGTGACCTACTGAGGTGATGATAAAATTAGAATAAGACAAATAGTTAATATTCTTTCTATGTTCTTTAAGCACTGAACATTTGTTTTTACTGTACTCATCTTGCTTTACTGCTGCTATGCTTTTATATAGCATGTTTCTATAAGCTGAGTTTGTATATCTATATATATTAATTATGAAAATCATTCTCATTTCATAGGGATTTCAATTAATATAAGTAGAACTTTGCTATAAATTCTTGATAAAAATGTGAAATGTGGAGATTTGTGGTTTTTTTTTGACTAATTCTCAACTGAGGTGTATATATTAGTTCTGGTGTGGTGCTATATGATAAGCACTGGATCGCGAGGTCAGCAGTTCAAACTCACCCATGGCTCCTCAAAAACTCTATAAAGGGTTGTTGCTATGAGTCGGAACCGACTTGACAGCAGTTAACATCTATAGTGTGAATTCCTTTAGAAGACTGTCTCCATAGGACAAGCATTGGACTTTGAACCACAAGGTTGGCGGTTTGAGCCCACCAGCTGCCCCTTGGAAGCAAAAATGAAGCTTTCTGTTCCCGCAAAAGATTTACAGCCTCGGAAACCCTGTAACTGGGTTGCTATGAGTCAGAACCAACTCAAGGGCACTTAACAGCAACAGGGATTTACAGTCTCAGAGCAGTTGTACTAAGCCCTCTGGAGTTGTTATGAGTCAGAATCAAATCAACTTTAAGGCACTGGGTTTGATTTTGGTTTTATGGTATCTCTAGCTCTCTGGGTGGTGTTGTAAAGTGTTTGGGCTCTACAACTAACTAGAAGATTGGCAGTTCAAACCCACCCAGTAGTGCCACAGACGAAAAACCTGGCAATTTTCTGCAAATATAATGAAAAAAATTCAATGAATATTAGTTCTACTTGGTGTAACACAAGAGGTTGTCATGAGTCGTAATGGACTCATTGGCAGTAAGTTTGGGTTTTTAATTTTTCATAAATGACAGTAAGTTTGAGTTTTTAATTTTTTATTTTGGTTTATGGTAGCAATGTTACTATGTTTAACCTTGTGTTCTGCCAAACTTTTGTAAAATGACCGTACCAATATATCGTCTCACAAGTTATGAATGCATAAGCAATATAATTTCTTTACATTTTTGCCAACTCTGATTTTTGCCTTTTTTTTAAATTTACAATTTAGTAAGTGTGAGGTTGTGTCTTATTGTGATTTTGATTTGCATTTTCTTAATGTCTAATGATTATGAGCATCTTCTCATGTATTCATTTACATTTCTTTGGAGAATGTCTATTGAAATATTTGTCCTTTTATTGGTTGTAAGAGGTTTTTATATTCATTTACGTCCTGAATCAACTATGATTTGCAAATTTTTCTCTCTGGGTTGTCTTCATTTTCTTGATGGTATCCTTTGGTGCATAAAATTAATGTTTTTTTTTTCTTTTGTCTCATGCTTTTGGTGTTGTATCCACGAACTTTTTCCTGATCCAGTGTCAGAAAGATTCACTCCTGTGTTTTCCTTTAAAACTTTTTGTTTTAGGTTTTACATTTAGGTCTATATTTTCATTTTGAGCTATTTTGTGTATGGTATGAAGTAGAGATCAAACTTTGTTTTGCTTGTGGATATTCAATTCATTCGTCTTATTTTTAGCACTGTTCAAAATGATCCCTTGTGGTACAGTGGTTAAGCCCTAGATTGCTAACTTCATGAAAGGTTGATGGTTCAGGACCACCAGCTGCTCCAAGAGAGAAAGAAGTGGCAGTCTACTCCTGTAAAGATTTGTTGTTGTTAGGTGCCATCGAGTTGGAACCGACTCATAGCGACCCCATGCACAGCAGAACGAACCAATGTCCGATCCTGGGCCAACCTCACTACCGCTGCCACACTTGACGCCATCAATGATGCCACCTGGCCAATCCATCTCATTAGGGGTCTTCCTCTTTTTCTCTGACCCTCCACCTTACCCAGCATGACATCCTCCAGTGACTATTTCCTCCGGACAATATGTCCAAAGTATGAGAGACGAAACTTAGCCATCCTGGCCTCCAAGGAGCACTCTGGCTGCACTTCTTCCAGAACAGATCTATTGGTTCTTTTGGCAGTCTATGGCACTTTCAGTATTCTCCTCCAGATTACAGTTTAGGAAACCCTATGGAGCAGTGGTATCCTGTAAGGAAGGTCACTATGGATTAGAATCAACTATGGCAATGGGTTTGGGTTTTGGTATTTTTTGAAAAGACTGTTTTCCCATGGAATTGTCTTGGAACTCTGAAAGAAGTGTTAAAAGAGGGGTTCTAAAGATGTTATAGCTTGTTTTAGTAATTCATGCTCTCTTAAGCTGATTGCTTTAAAGAGTATATATTTTTGGTAATTGTTACTTTACTTTTTGGTTATTAATTTTATATTTCCACATCCTGCCTTCCTCTACTACTCATACCTAAGTATTGTGACTTGAGGGATAAAGTTTTAATGACTCCGCTTTAAGATTACTGGTTGTCATTTTAAAGATATATCAGTTACTTTGGAGAAGCAGGAAGGGAAGCTTACTTGTCATAGGAAGCATTCTTTCTCTTTGTTTAAAATAATTAACCATGAAAATGGCACTGAAATAAAACTGATTCTTAAATAATTCAATTGTTGAACCATTAGTTTGGTTTAAAGTATAATTTGTCATGTCTTATAGCCACTGAAGAAAGGGGAGAAAGAAAAGAAAAAAAGCAATTTGGAACTCTTCAAAGAAGAATTAAAACAGTAAGTTTCATAGTGTGGGGAGTAACTACCATAGATATGAGTTGATACTTGCAGATGCAGGCATGTAGAATATAGTGCAGCCGTTAGGTAGATCAGCTTGCCCTGAGATTATTTTCCATAGTATAGTGATACTTTGTAGGGTATGTTTTAAATATGAATTTAATCTAACACCTAGGTTGCTTGCATTATATGAATTTAATTTAGTTGATTAATGCCCAGAGTACTGTCTGCAGTGGAAAGAATGTTTTCATTTATGTGGGGTTGGAATGTGGGTGGGGGAAGGGTCAATCTTAGTCAAGAAATACTAATTCTGTTGTTTTAATGATGAATTTCCTTCTCACTTTAAACGTGAGCTTGACATTCCACTTTAATATGATGTAAGACAAATTTGCTCTTAGCTTTTACAAGTCTGAGGACTCTAATGTAGAATGTTATCAGTACTGGCATTTGATTACTCACACACGTTTCAAGTTATTTGAAGGTGGTATCTGGATCAGCTCTATTTCTATTACATGTGAAACAGTAAATTGGGCCCATTATTACTGATTTTAAATGTTTTTAACAGAATTCAAGAAGAGCGTGATGAGAGACATAAAACAAAAGGCAGATTAAGTCGATTTGAGCCACCTCAGTCAGATTCTGATGGTCAGCGCCGTTCTAGTAAGTGGCATTTATTTTGATGTTTATGTTTGTGATTAATTATTTTTAAAACTAAGATTCGGTTTCTTGTTCTTACTTTATACAGTGGATGCGCCTTCAAGAAGAAATAGATCATCTGGTGGTAATACAGTTTTTTGCTTTTTTAGTTAACAAAATTTATCCAAACTTTGTATTTTGAAGGTTATAATGTTTTTCCCCCTCTCTTTTCTTTAGTTCTTGATGATTATGCACCTGGCTCACATGATGTAGGAGATCCAAGTACTACTAATTTATACCTGGGAAACATTAATCCACAGGTAATGTTAGAAACCTAATATGAAATTCAGCTCATTTTACTTTTGGAAGAAAGCTGCTTTTCCCATCAGTTAAAGAAAAAATAATTTGAATTAATAGAATTAGATTGCGTCTAAAATGATCTCATTAACTGGTATGAACCTAATTACCTTGCTACAATTTCTTTAAAGGCTTGTTTTTTCTTTGGTATATTTTTAATTTGCATTGCTTAACTAAATGAGTCCTGGTGTGGCACTGTGGGTTAATGCTCCAGACTGCAAAGCCGTTTGAACTGCAAGGTTGCCAGTTCAAGCTTACCAGCTGCTCCTTGAAAACCCTATACAAAGGTTGTTATGGGTCGGAACCAACTCGACAGCACTTCACAACAACAACAACTAAATGATGACTTTGTTAAAATTTTATCTATCAAATCAGGTTATGTGCCGTGCTGAGAGATAATTCATTTGAGGCTGTCCTTCTTTGATCACAGCTTGCTTCCTTATGGAATTTTTCTTCTTTGTTTTTGTAGTAACAGAGTAGTAGTTGTGCTTTTGTTGTTCATATTTTAATTATTTTTCCACTGTAGTGTTGCTGCTAATTGTGTTAGGAAGATACAGTGTTTGTTATATATGTTAAGCTTTTATTAAAAATCATAGATGACAGGCCTTCAAGAGTTTGTGGAAAAATGGAGCTAAAATATAATGGAATTTTTCCAAAAACTTTGTGGATCTTAGTACATATTTGTTATTTTTGTTTTCTCTGCTTTGGATTACATTGGGAGTTGGGTGCTTTATAAAATCCAGAATCTTAAAAGCAAAAAGGATAGATGAAGGTATAGTTTTGATTTCTCCAGCAGATAGGCCTCCTTTCAGGCCACTTAAATTAAAACAATGTTTCTGGTAATGAGATCAGAATTTATAATTTTTAAAATTTTGCCCTGTGTAAAGTTCTTAGTACTTATAAAATTGTGGCATTAATTTGTTTCTTTTCATTTTGTATAAGCTTCTTTGCTCTGGGCGGTGTTTTATTTTTTCCCAATTTATTTCTCTGTTTGCATACCAAAAACTCTTGCACCTTCTTACAGATGAATGAAGAAATGCTCTGCCAAGAATTTGGAAGATTTGGACCACTAGCCAGTGTCAAAATTATGTGGCCTAGAACTGATGAAGAAAGAGCTAGAGAGAGAAATTGTGGCTTTGTGGCTTTTATGAATAGAAGAGATGCTGAAAGAGCTTTAAAAAATTTAAATGGTAAGAAACTTTTTACCATTTATGTGTGCAATTCAGACTTTTTGGGGTCTGAAAAGTTTATAAAAATACTAGGGGTGAGGATAGATCAAAATTGGGAAGATTGAGTGAGAATTAATTCAGTGAAAATTTTCTATTTTCTTTTGAATGTAATCAAAATGACATTTGTGTCTTACAGGAAAGATGATTATGTCTTTTGAAATGAAATTAGGTTGGGGTAAAGCTGTACCTATTCCTCCACATCCAATATACATTCCTCCTTCTTTGATGGAACATACGCTCCCCCCACCACCATCAGGACTGCCTTTTAATGCGCAGCCTAGAGAGCGGTTAAAGAATCCCAATGCTCCCATGTTACCACCACCTAAAAACAAGGAGGATTTTGAGAAGGTAATTAAATAAATGTACATAGGACCACATCTAATTTGTAAATACTAAATCTGTGGTAGTATTTCTTTTCAACAGTTTTATAGAAAATATGTGTGTAATTCTGTTTGGCAACTTAAAGAAATAAGTAGATGTGTTCCCTGCCTTAGCCCATGGAATCCCTATGTTGAGATACTAGGTCATATTCTTATTTGTGGCTACCATTCCTCTTTTGACCACTTGTTAAGTTTTTTGGTTTTGATTTTGGTTTTTTCTTTGTCCACTGTTTCATCCAGGTTTGCTTATTAGTGCAGTATCTAAATGTACTTTGTTCTGAAAAAAGATAATTTCTGTTTGGTTAAGTGACTTCTCAATTAGGAAAACTTCCTAAATAGTTAAACTGTTTGGATGGCAACTAGCTAACTTAAGTTTTCAAGATCTGAGGTATTAGAATATTTCAGAACAAATGTGGTTTTTAAAAAAAAAAAAAAAAAAAAAATTAGTTAACTACTCTAGTAAAAGCAAAGGGTGAGTATTTTCTTTTTATTAAACATAAAAACCAACTTAATTTCAAGTTATAAGAATTTGTTGGTTCTGTTAATTACACTTAAAATGACAGGGCTGGTTTTAAAGGCTTGGGAACAAAGTAGTGAACTGTATGGTGAGAGGCAAACAGTTAATTATTTCACAAATTAAAATCTTTATCTGATAATTCTCAGTGTAGTACCTATTTCAGTGCATTGATGTGCATTCTGGCAGGAATGTTCTGATTCTTTGCATTTGGTGAACATTTGTTCACTGAACACATCCATTTGCATTTATGTAATTGCTTAGTGTATAATTACTTCAAATGCAGTGATTGTCTGCAAAACTTGTGATTAGATGTGTAGTATTTTCAATGCATATGTATATTTTTGCTTGTTACTTGTTAACAATACTCACATATTCTATGTTTATTATCTGATGTGACTTCATATACAGACTCTGTCGCAAGCCATAGTCAAAGTGGTTATCCCAACAGAAAGGTACATGTTTTTCTTTATTATTACTGATCTAAATATAGACAATATCCCCTTCTGAATTAAAATAAGTGGTGTTGAGGAAAAGGGAGTATCTTGACTGAGCAATGGTTCCTTCCCAGTACTTTTTGGGGGGGGATATGTGAAATTTGACTAACTTTAGTATACTTTGCAATTTTATGTCATTATCTTTTTTGCTTTCATTTTTGTCAATGTACACAATTTTATACCTTTAGTATTAGAGTTATGTAATAGATTTAAATCTGGAATTGCTCAAATAATACTAAGCTATTTGTAAAGGGAAGACAGGTGTTTAAAATTTATCTTAAAATCTAGGTAGTATTACAGTTTGTTTCAAACTTATTTTTTTCTTGGTTTCTCAATTACGTACATTTAATAAAAAACTTTGGTTTGAGTTTCCCTTTCTGAAGGTATAGCTTTGTTGTTTTTCTAATTGATGTTAAGAAATTCTGGTTATTTTCATGAACACTGGACATACTGTAGCCTTTTTTTTCGTGACACCAAAGGTATTTGGAATTATTTTATTTTTTGTTTTTTTAATACACTGTTAAGGCAGAATTCCTGTTCTAGGTATGCTCTTGCTCAGTCAAGCTAAGCCTTTTCCCAAACACAGGAACACAACACTGGTTGAATAATAAATGAACACAAAAGAATACCAAATTCTCTTTGACATTGGCCTTGGTGAGCAACACCAGCTGAACTGTCTGCGGCAGCGGGGGACCAGGAAAACATCATGGGCTGGATTGGGAAAGTATACAGTTTTTGACCAGACATTGGTACGATCTACTCCATTAATGTGGTTTTATTATAACTGACAGACATATTTTTTTCTGTTGCCCAGAATAAGATTAATTATGATTTTAAAATAATGCACTTTAAAGGTAGCGTCTTTTTGTACTACACTGTTTAATTTTGATATAAAATAGCCAGTTTTTTTAAATAAGAAATTACACACAATATTTAGGAAAAAAAGAGTATTATTATAATTCTTTAATAATCTTGAATACTAGTTAATAACTAATTGTCAGATTTTGATTTTAAACAATCATAAAATATTTTAAAGCTTTTTAAAACTAAATTTTCTAAAAATAGAGTTACAAGCCTATTTAAAACTATAGTGTTGTTCCGTTGGAAAAGCATTCATAGGAGAGTTTTTTACAGCATGCATAAAGGATATAGAGTAGTAGCTTTACATTGACTCAGCTTACTTATAAACAAAATTTTAGTTGAACATTTTGCTGTAAAATCTTGACTCACTGTTAGTATGAATCCTTTGTTTTAAACTTGCTAAGCCACTTTTCATCTATCTTTAATGCTGACATCAAGTTGCTTTTGATTTAATTTCCACAAGTTTCTGGATGTGTAGCATTTGCCCATCTAGTAATTATTTTTTTATATGTTACAATCATTTAAAATTTCCCTTAACTTTAATTTGGCTCCTACTATAGTAGCTTGGGAATTAAATCATAACTTTACAGGACCTCCCTTCCTTCAAAATAATGTCATTATCTATATGGATGCTGAGAATATATTCTCATTTGAATATCAAGAACTGCATGTTTGCAAAGCATTTAATACTTCTCTGAAAAAAAAGAGTAATTTTTAGGCTTAAAATTTAGTGATGCTTTTGGTTTTTTAACATTTTGAGATTTAAGTAATAGTTTTAAATGTAGAGTTTCCCCTTAGTAAAGATTTAAACTTTCATATAATTTTTTTTAGCTCTTTTAGGGTTAAATTAATAATTTTCTTTATGTATAAATTTTAGTGTTCACTTAAAGTAGGTTTGTTTGAAAACAAAAATTACAATCACCATAAGATAAATGATTTTTATTATTTATGTACTCTGAAGCAGAGAGAGCATTGTAGAGCCAAATGAAAAATCTGTCTTGTTCTATAACTATATATTTATGTTCTAGCAGTTATATGAACTTAATTTGAGCTGGGAATGCTAAAGCTGTAATTGAGTGTGTTCATTGTACCAAGAGCCAGTATCCAATATCCTTTTACTTTTCCTAATTATTATTTGCCAATTCTCTTTGCTGGGGGACTGGTGACATGATAAATCAAAAGCAGTTTATAATAAACAGTCATTTTTGCCTGACAACATAATCAGTGTCTAAAATTATGTTTAGAGTCTAATAAGATACTTCATGATATTAGACACCCAGCTTCAGAATTTAAAAACAAAAGGCTTTCTGTGAGCTCATCCAATGAAGTGATTCAGCACACTCACATAAATGTTTATTTTTGGTTTGAGTATTAGAAAATTAAGTATTGGAAAATGGGGAGGATATAACATCCCCACTTAGAATAATTTCAACAGAATATAGGACTCCATTCACTTAAGGATTTGACTCTATACTTGCTTTATCGACTCATAATTAATATACTGGCAGAATATACATTTTATGAATTGTATGAAGTAGTCTGAAGTGTGATCCAAAGGGATGTTTCTTCATTTAAAGGTCAGATTCAGTAAAAATTCCATCTGTTATATGTGTACCAGAAAAATACAGATAGGAGATGGATTTTTTGTTGTTGTTGTTTTTTTAAACTAAATCAGGCCTTAAATTTGTTAATTATTTTTATAAATTGTGGTTATATTTATAACATTTCAGTACCACCACAAAAGTGCTTGTCTCAGGAATATTTTCTTATAAACAAATACTGCGTAAGCTTTTAGATGTCTATAATATGTCAGCTCTTTGGTACTGATTTTACCTATTTACTGCTTTCTAGTTAGTTATAATTTATAATTTAATGTTTTGCATTTGGAAAAAAAAAAGTGGCATTTAGAACATTAAGTCTATATTAAAATATACACTATGAGGCTGTTTTGTGGTTTCCCACCTTCCTTTCACCTTTCCTTCCCTTCCACCTTCCTGCCCCCACTACCCATCCCTCTTAATGCATAGGGTTTTAACATATGCTCCAGGTTATTTTTTTGTTTAAAATTCTCTATTAGTCAGCAAAATAATCTTTTCCTGCACAATTATAATAACTTAGGTCAAGTGTAGTTTTATATAGTGGTAGGTCTGAATCCATTTTCTTTAACTGTGTTGTTGTTGTAGGAATTTGCTCGCCCTGATACATCGAATGATAGAGTTTGTTGTACGTGAAGGGCCAATGTTTGAAGCTATGATTATGAACAGAGAAATCAACAACCCTATGTTCAGGTGTGCATTTTAAAGCTACTTTTAACTTTCTGAAATTAAAAAAGATTTCCAAGAATAAAGTTCTAAGATATAGGAGTATTTTTATAATTACCGTGAAAAGACAGATTTAGTAAATGATTTTCCTTATGATTTTGATGTAATGAATTAAGTGACATTGTTTTCAGTATTCTTTAGAAGGAAATAAAACTTTTCATTATATTTTACAAAAATGAATCTTTCATAACAGATAATACTAAAACAAAATTTAAAGGAAATTGCTTATCTTCTTAATTGACATGGTAGCTAAGAAATTTAAACATTTTTTAATTTAGTATAAAATCACTGCTTTTGAAATTGCCTATTGGAAAAAATCCATTGCCAGACACAGTATCTAACACACCATATTCAGTAAAGGTGATTGTAAGACTAAGCAAGAAACATGATTGTCATGTCGGCATTAAAGAAAGTCACTAAGATAGGAAGGCCATTTGGGGGTGGGTTGGAGGAGTTGCTGCCAGCAGTGGGTGAGGAGTTTTCTTCTGGGATCTTTACTTTAAGTTTTATTTACAACTAATTAGGCAAATAATTGTTCTTTAAATTTACTTGAGAATAAAAGAAGGTGATGTTTAATGTGTTTTCTTCTGTTTTAGGTTCTTATTTGAAAACCAGACACCAGCTCATGTTTACTATAGGTGGAAGCTTTATTCTATTCTGCAGGCAAGTAAAGTCAATTACTTTGTTAATTTTGATTCTGAATACTGACTTTTCTAGTAACGTTTTGGACTTTAATTAGGGAGATTCTCCAATTAAATGGAGGACAGAAGATTTTCGAATGTTCAAAAATGGATCTTTTTGGAGGCCACCACCATTAAACCCATACTTGCATGGAATGTCAGAAGAACAAGAAACAGAAGCATCTGTAGAGGAGCCTAGTAAAAAGGGAGCACTTAAGGAAGAGTAAGATATTTTTTTTCCCCCTTTTGGTTACACATTCAGAAAAGTCATTTCCTCTTAAAGTGGTCTTTCTGGAGATATTAGACTAAAATAAAATGCTTTTTCATTTGTAGGTATTTAAGTTGATAAAATTTTCATCATGTACCATTTATTTGAAACAAACATTTTGGCAAGTTACAACCATTTCTGTTCTGTTTATCTCTACTTGGTCTTACTGGTAAAGTTAGTGATGATCTCGTTTTTTTAAAGCTTTTTATTTTTAATGGGATGGAGATTTACAGAGAAAATTTATTTTTTATTTAATTGATCGTATGAGAGCGGCTTCAAAATGTTTAGAAAAGTTCCATTATTTTTTAATTCCATTTTCCCGTGAACTTTTAAAAGTCCTCTTGTAAACATTTTATTTCATATCATTGATTGCATTCTCCACCATATAAGTCACTCATTCTACTTGCTCTCCGTGTTTTCTGTTTTCATTCATCCTTCTTTCCTAATTCTTCCTGCCTTCTGAACTTTGTCCTTGAGAAAATGCTGCCACTTAAAACCACGACCCTTTTGATCTTGAATGGTTGCTATTTCTATGGAATAAATACCTCCCTAGTACTTATTCATCTTATAAAACCCAGTGCCATAAAATTGATTCTGACTCACGGGTACTCTGTATAGGCTTCCAAGGCTGTAACTGTATGGAAGCAGAAAATCCCATGTCTCTCCTGTGGGTTTGGATTGCTGACCTTACAGTTAGCAGTCCATTATTTATCCTATAGTGCCTCCAGAGCTCCATTCACCTTTCTGTTGAGTTTGTTCATATTCTTAGTGACCCTATGTGCATTGGATTTCTGAGGAGCTTCTGGTGAGCTTGAGCCACTGACCTTGTCCAGTGCATTATCCTGCAGTGCCCCACCAAGACTCAGTTTGCCTTTTGTTTTAAGCGCCTTGTATAGTGCCTTTGATTTGGTTCCTACTCAGTGACTCTGTATAGTGTTTCTGAGATGCAGCTGGTGAGCTTGAACCATTGACCTTGAGGTTCAAACTATTTGACATTCCAGTGCCATACCAGGACTGCATTCGCTGTTTACCTTACAGACCTAGTTGACTGAAAGTTGATCCCTGGCAGTCGGTTCAGTTCCAGGCTTAAAGGGTGTCTCAGGACTATATGGGGAGTGGGGTGCTCTTCAGGATACTAGACTGTAAATTACCAGGTCTGCAGTTCGAGTCCATCAGCTGCTCCATGGGAGAAAGATGAGCCTGTCTGCTCCAGCAAAGATTTATAGCCTGGGAAACTCTATACAGGATTGTTGTGAGTCAGAACCAACTTTATGGCATTTAATAATAACAACAACAAAGACTGTAGTCTCAGGGATTCCACCTCTATATCTTAGACCATAAGCCTGGCCTTTTTATTTTGTTTTAATGATTTTTAGCTTTGTTTTATATTTTCACAGGACTTTTTATTAAAATCCCTTCCAGAGTGGTCAGTAATGGTAGTTGGACAGACACCATTTAGTTCTTCTGGTTGTAGCGTTGGTGGAGGCTGAAGTTCACATGGTCCATTATTCTTGTGGACTAATTGTTTCCACAAGTCTTTAATTTTTTTCACTATTTGCTACAGTCAGGGAGAGAATTTGTGCATCTAAGAAAACTAGAAACAAGGAGAGGTCAACTATTTCTGAATGTTTAGCAACTGAAAACTATATGAATAGCAGTAGAACATGCTCAGATACAGTGTCTGAAGATAAAAACATGAAGAGCACCAAAATATTGTCATATATATATAACATAAAAAGAGCCCCTCAGCTTGGAAAGCACTCAAAATAATGACTGGGAAGTAGAGTTGATCATGATGACACGAATGGAGTAAAACATTCAGGACCTTCATTTGTTGATGGGACACAACTTGAAATGGGGAGAAACACTTGCAAATATCCATTAATATTTGGGATGTGTGAAGTGTGAATCTAAAATAATTGAAAGTTGTCAAAAATGAAGTGGAAGGCATAAAGATTGATCTCATAGGTATTAGTGAGCTGAAATGGACTGGTGTTGGCCATTTTGAATCTAATGATCATGTGATTTACTCTGGCAAGAATGTTAAATTGAATAGGAATGGCATCACATTCATCATTCAGAAGAACATTTCAAGATCTGTCTTGAAGTACAGTACTGTCTGTGATACAATATTAATAAGTCTGCAAGGAATACCAATTAATACTATTCAAATTTAAACACCAACCAGAAAAGCCAGTGATGATGAAATTGAAGAATACTACCGACTTCTTCAGTCTGAAATTGATCAAACATGCACTCAAGAAGTTGTCAAAGCTTTCTTTTTTCTTGGATCCACTAATGCAGCCGTGTATTACATTGGATAAATCTGCGACACAAGACATCTTTAAAGTGTTTAGAAATAAAGATGTCAGTTTGAGGACTAAGGTACGCCTAACCCAAGCCATGGTATTTTCAGTAACCTCATATGCATGCAAAAGTTGAACAGTGAATAAGAAAGACCATAGAAGAATTGATGTGTTTGAGTTATGGTGTTAGAGAAGAACATTGAGTTACTATCGGGCTGTGAACTGCAAGGTCAGCAGTTTAAAAATACCAGCTGTTCATGGGAAAAAGATGAGGCTTTCTGCTCCCGTAAAGATTTACAGCCTTGGAAACCCTGTGCCAGGGTCTCTATGAGTCGGAACTGACTCCACGGCATGTAACCACTATGGATTGTCAGAAGAACAAACAAATCTGTAATGGAAGAAGTACAGACAGAATGCTCCTTAAAAGAAGATAGGATAGCGACACTGCATCTCTCATACTTAAGACATATTATCAGGAGGGACCAGTCCTTGGAGAAGGAGATCATGCTAAAAAGAGGAAGACATCCCCCCGCCCCAGGACTGGGCGGTGGTATTTTGTTCTTTTGTGCATCAAAATCATTTTGAGCCGGAACTAACTTGATTGCACCTAAGAACAATAAGATGGTTGCTCACACAGATCCAATTTCTGTTTACCAAGTCAGATGTCTACATCTGGACTAGGTAGTGCCACTTGACCTTATTGTCCCCTGAGCCCAGAGACCCATTTCCTCAAGGTATTAAATTATGGCTAAGAAGTTTTCACCTGGTGTGGTCCTGTAGGCTAAGCACTGGCTATTAACTAAACCCACCACCCTCTTCTCGGAAACTCTATACAGGATCACTGAGAGTCAGAACCCACTCTACAGCATTTAGTAACAGCAAGAAATTTTCTTAACTTTGCCTCCTTTATCGTCTGCTATATTCATGGGCATATTTGCAGCATGTGTAAATACATATGTAGAAACATTCTCTCAAACGATGCATATTAATGGGTATGGTCCCATTTTTCTTCCCACATCTTTTCAGCTTGCCTGTCTTGTGTATCTACTTGTAGATTATTATTACTGTTATTTCAAGATTGTGTATATAATAGTATGCATCTCTGTTGCCTGTAACTTTTGTACGTCTTCCAGTGTCTTACTTTGCCTTGGTCATATTTTGTTGACCCTCCCCCTTATATATGTATGTTGCCTTGCCCTGCACCCAAGTTAATATGTATCTAAGGAGTCCTGATGTGGCGCTATAGGGTAAGCACTGGACTGAAAGGTAGGTTTGAACTGCCAGGTCTGAGGTTCAAACTCAACAGCCACTTCTCAGAAACCCTATGAGTTGGAACTGACTTGACAGCTCACCTCTAATGCAGTGGTTACATATGATAAGCACTGGATGGTGAGCCGCAAGATTGGCAGTTCAAGCCCACAAACTGTTCCATAGGATAAAGATGAAGCTTTCTGCTCTGGCAAAGATTTCAAGCCTCGGAAACCCTATAGAGTTGCTATGAGTTAGAACCGACTCATTGGCACTTAACAAAATGACCTCTAGCTAGTGATTGTCCCTCTTTCCCTTCCTACCCTTGGTAACATCAAAGGATGTTTCTTTTTGTGTGAAAGTCTTTTTTTGACTTTATGATTATGATTTTTTATAGTTGTCCTTTCATGATTGATTTACCTCAACAAATATCCTCTAGGTTCATCCAGGTTGGTGATATAGTGGTTCAGACTACTGATCATGGGAGAAGTATGAGGCTGCCAACTCCCATAAAGATTTACAGCCTCGGAAACCTTATTAGTGTTGCTATGAGTTGGAATTGACTCAGTAGAAATGGATTTAACTTTGGGTACTTTAATCCTGTGCACAAATGCTAAAGAAATAAGACTTCTTTTAAAGATCAGAGTAAAAAACATGGAAGATTCTTCTTCAGTGTAATGGTATAATAGGACTGGGGCACTAACAAGATGTTTGAAAAATACCTATAATTTTTTCATGTGCTTATTGGCCATTTGTAGATCTTTTTAGAAATGCCTATTCAAGTCCTTTGAGTGAGTTTTAAAGAAATTAGTTTGTGACCAGAATCTATAGTGGCATTTGAAATTTATATCTGTAAAGTATGAGTTAAATATTTTTATTCAGACAGAGGGATAAATTAGAAGAAATCCTACGGGGATTAACTCCACGGAAAAATGATATTGGAGATGCAATGGTTTTCTGTCTTAACAATGCTGAAGCAGCTGAAGAAATAGTGGATTGCATTACTGAGTCATTGTCCATCTTAAAGACACCCCTTCCTAAAAAGGTATTGCAATGATGTCTTTTTATGAATGTCTAATTAAGTGAAGATGAGATGATAGTTGACTTCTTTTTATGTTGGAAATAGTGTGCTTTGGATGAAGTTTTTCCCATGCAATTTTACTTTCCTTCAGCCTGAGAAACTTGTTATATTCATTGCTGTATAAGTTATCAACAGGCTGAAATATAAATGATGTACCAATTTTGTCATGGTTGTGGTAATGTTCACTTTCTCATAAATTTTCCAATTAGTAGCAGTTATTAAAATGCAGCTAAACAATTTATGCCCCTGATTCCAAGAAATGACAATTCAGATTCTTTCCTGATATTGACTGATGGTTTAAAAAATATTTTTTAATAAAAAAGCAGAACAGAAAGGATGAAGTTCCTATGTAACTCCTCCCACATGCATACATACATTATTTCTCTTAGTATTAATGTCTTGCAGTAGTATGGTGCATTTGTTACAATTAATGAGCTAATATTTTATTATGAATTGAAGCCCGTGGTTTATATTATGGTTTATTCTCTGTTTTGTAAGGTCTACATGTTTTGACAGATCCAAATTTATAATGTCATGTATCCACAGTTACAGTATTATACAGACTAGTTTCAGTGACCTTAAACTGCTCTGTGGTCCACCTAGTCATCTTCCCCACTGGATCTCTGACAACCACTTGATCTTTTTAATGTTTCTATAGTTTTATTCTTTTAAAAAATTTCATATAGTTGGAATCATACCCTGGTAGCTTCTTTCACTTAGAGTTAGCAATATGCATTTAAGGTAGCTTATTGCTGTGTGATCATTGTATGGATATTTATTCATTCGCCTACTGAAGAGCATATTAGTTGCTTCTGGTTTTTGACAGTTATAAATAAAGTTTTTAATACATACTTTTGTTCAGGTTTTTCTGTAGCGTTAGCTAATTTTAATTTCAAGTGTACTCCAAATTTTAATCTGCTTTGTGTTATATTTCTGGTATTACAGATTGCCAGATTATATTTGGTTTCTGATGTTTTGTATAACTCTTCAGCCAAAGTTGCCAATGCTTCATATTATAGAAAATTGTAAGTATAATGATTTAAACTGATATTCTTGAAATTAAAAATTTAAAGATAAGGAATTTAGAAAAAGGGTTATTTTATAACTTAACCCATCTCCCAATAATATGATAACTTGAATTGCTTTATGGTTTATAGGATTTAAAAAAATTTGATTGTGTTCATTGAACTAAAAATCATTGTATGCAAAATTATCAGAGCTAATAGAAAGTTTTCATATCAGTTTCTTGACAGTGAAATAAACAGGTGGGATTAAAAAATAGTTTCATTTTTAATGTATATTTAGCTACTTTTATAATGTTAGCAATCCTCATAAATCTAGAACTGTTAACTATTTATAGGATCAGTATTTTCTTCTGATCATCATTGTATTCATTGTAATTCTTAATATTTTCTAAAGCAGTAAGAAATTATGTTGCTGTATTGTAATTAATTTATCTCTTCGGTAGTTCTCCAGATTGTTCCTTTTATGTTTAATTTATAAATAAGCCTTAGTGAAGCTGTTCCGTAGGAACTGTGATGTCTACTGTTTTGAAAGGAAATTTGGAGACCTGGGTTCTACTCTTAACTCCACTATTAGTTTATTTTTCTTAGACAGGTTATTTGACTTCTCTGACTTTTTTATTACCTAAAGCATAATTACATGGCTCAAAGGATCCTCAATATAGAATTCCTTGAAAATAAAGGGAAATAGTGCATAGGACTCTTGGGAAACATGCAAAAGAAAAACTGTGTAATAGAGTTACAGTAAATTAATTTACAGTTCTAGATTTCTTGAATGTTTAAATTGCTTGATTAATTTAATTTTAATTTATCTTCTAAATGTTTGAAGGCCAAAGAGGGCTTTTCATTGTTTAACTGGTTACAGATTGTTAAATTCCCTTTTAAATAATAATATCATTTGAATTTCAGTTTTGAAACAAAGTTATGTCAAATATTTTCAGACCTCAATGCTACCTATCGTACAATTCAAGGCCATTTGCAATCTGAAAACTTTAAGGTATGTGCGTTACTTTATTTTTGCCTTAGTGTTTTAAAGGATAGGAAGAGTAGTGAGATGATCTTGAGGTGCGGTTGCATTCAGGACTAGAAAATTCAATCATGTTATGTATATGATGGTACTTTAAACTTGAATGACTTAGGAAATATTTTTTTTTAATTATATTACCATCAACTTTGTCGTCAATGTCAAAGAGTGTCCAGAATTTAAAAGTATACAGACTAGTTGTTTTTTTCTTTCAGGTATTTTTAGTTTTGATGTTTTGTTTTAACTTTTAGATATTAGTCTACTTTGACAGAATGCATTCAGAGCATCATTTGTTTTTTGATGATATATATATATATAATTTGGTGTGGGTTAGGGAACATGTACTTTAGTGTTTTCTGTTTGTAAAGTAGACTTAGTAATTTTCTAATCTCTTAAACTTTAGACCAACATTTTAAAAAGTCAAAATACTTACAGTTGAATAAATAAGCACAGTTTTTCATAGGAAGATTTTGTTGTTAGGGATATTATTTTAGCTTGGGAATGTGGGTTAATGCACCAGACTGCAAAGCCATTTGAAATGCAAAGTTGGTGGTTCAAGCTCACTAGCTTCTCCTCGAAAACCCTACACAGGGTCGCTGTGAGTCCGAACTGACTCGACAGCACTTAACAACAATAACAACCACCACTTGGGGGACTTAATTCCATTTTATTTTTGACCAGAGGTCAGAATTTACAACAAAAATAAATGGAAGGATAGAGAAAAATATTAGCCAGAATTTAGGGATTCACATCAAATTTTTTTTTTTTTTTTAATTTAAGGTTTTTATTGTGGATTGAATGAATGAAAGTTTACAGGGCACATCATCAGTTTCACATTCAACAATTCATATAACTTGTTTC
>NW_006408654.1:3527714-3573495 GCF_000296735.1 Chrysochloris asiatica
GGAAGACTGGGCTATTTATCCGGAACCATTTTTGATCAAACTACAAAATATTTTCTTAGGACTTGTAAATATTATTGAAGAAAAGGAAACAGAGGTAGGCACTCAGTTTGTTTGTGGGGGACACTGTTTTTTAAATTTTTTTTTAGGAGACATTAGACGTATGATGTGTTATTATTGTTGTTAAGTGCTATCGAGTTGGTTTCTACTCATAGAGACCCTAGATAGGGTTTCCGAGGAGTGACTGGTGGGTTTGAACCACCGACTTCACTGTTAGCAGTCTAGTTTATCTTATATAGATTTGAGTAATATTTCCTTGTGAAAAGTATCTAATGTCTTCCACTACAGAGGAGTCCTGGTGAGGCACTTTTAGGATAAGCACTCAACATCAAGGTTGGTTGCAGCTTCAAAGTTGGCAGTTCAAACTCACCAGCTGCACATTGGAAACCCTGTATAGGGTAGCTGTAAGTTAAAACTGATTCGATGACACTAAACAACAACAACTACTGCAGAGCGATTTTTGTTGCTGGTTTTGCTAATTCTAAAACTATATACGTACATTTAAGAGGAATATTCTGTGTTCTATTATGTTAAAGTTGATAGCTAAATTTTCATCTGATGACATGAAAAAGTTTACTATATTGTAGTTGTTAAATGTCAAATTGGTTCTGACTCATAGCAACCCTGTATAAGGCTTCCAAGGAGAGATTACTGAGCTTGTCGATCTTGTGATTCAGAGTTACCTTGCAGTCCAGTGCATTAACCTGCAGCACCACATCAGGACTCCATATATATGTATATTGTTGCTAAGTGCCATTGAGTTGGTTCCAACTCGTAGCAACCCTGTATAGGGTTTCCAAGGAGCAACTTGGTGAGTTTGAACTGATGACCTTGTGGTTTGAAATTCAGTGCTGATCCCATAGTGCCATACCAGGAGTTCCATATACATATATGGATAGCACGGAATTTTTGTAGCATAGTGGTGTATGTGTTGAGCTGCTAACTGCAAGGTCAGCGGTTCGAATCCACCAGTCCCTTCACAGGCAAAAGAAGCCTTTCTGCTCCAGTAAAGATTTACAGCTTTGGAAACCCTATACAGAGTCATTATGAGTCCGAACTGACTTGACTGCACACAACCACCACCAGCACCAAATAGAAAAGTCAAGCAAGAGCGATATATACATATATGTATATGGATGTATGTATGGTTGTTAAGCGCATTCGAATTGGTTCCGACTCATAGCAACCCTGTATAGGGTTACAGAGGAGCAGCGGCTGGTGGGTTTGAACTGCCGATCTTGAGGTTGCCAGTCCATGCTTGTCCTATAGCACCACACCAGGATTCCAGCATCATTCTTCTGTGGAGCAGCTGCTGGGTTTAAGATCAACTTATTGCTTAGCTCGGAGACCATACCACCAGGGCTCTTAATTTATTTATACAACTAGCTGTAATTTAACAATGTGAAAATATGCCATATTTATATGTCCTTTAAAGCCTTAGAAACCTATACTGGGTGGCTATGAGTCAAAACTCTCTCAACAGCATTTAACAAGAAAACAATACATATCATTACGCTTACTATTGTATATATATTTTATGATAAGTAAAGTAATATTATATGCTCTAATAATGTTACTTGTTTTCTACACTGTTACGCTGTAGCTCTTATTGTTGTTGTTAAGTACCATCGAGTCGGTTCCAACTCATAGTGACCCTGTATAGGATTTCCAAGGAGTGCCTGGTGAGTTTCAACTACTGACCTTGTAGTTCAAATGACGTTACAGTCTAGTGCATTAACCCACAGTGCTACAGCAGGACTCCAGCTCTTATCTAGTTGCCTTTAAATGTAAATTGTGATTATCTATTAGCTGGACTCTGACACTAGATGCGAAAAAAATCTATACTATGCTGTATTATAGAGTCCTGGTGTGGTGCTATAGGATGAACACTGGGCTGCAAAGTCGGTGGTTCAAATTCACCACTCATTCCTTGGAAACCCTATACATGGTCACTGTGAGTAGGAACCGACTCTTCAGCACTTAACAACAACAAGCTCTATTATAGAAAGAACCTAGCCAGTTTTGGCTCAGTCATTGTATCTATAGTGCATCTTATGGTTGCCTTGCACCAATAAAGATACCACAAAAAATAGATGAATAAATGTATGAATGACTATTTCTTTAGTTGGTAAAGTATATTGTTGTTATGTCGTCACATTGTACTTGGGAATGTGAGTGGGTATCCAGTTGGATGGTTTGTATTGTATTACAAATATTGTAACAATATGACTTTAAGCAAGCAAAGGAAAATGTTACAATAGTACACCTTTCTGTAGGATGTACCAGATGATCTTGATGGTGCTCCTATTGAGGAAGAGCTTGATGGTGCACCTCTTGAAGATGTGGATGGAATTCCTATTGATGCTACTCCCATTGATGATCTTGATGGAGTCCCTATAAAGAGTCTTGATGATGATCTTGATGGAGTGCCTTGTAAGTTCAAATTTTATACTAATGGTATCTTGCTAATAATACGTTTGATTACCAAAACTCCTTTGTTTCTACACATGCTGATATGGTTATAACTTCTCGTTAAGAAGGTATCAAGTTACTTACTCTCTTCTCTTTTCTCTTGACCTTTTAATATACTTTAGTAATACACTTATATTTTATTAAAGTGCCAAAAAGATTCTCTTTTTGGTCACATTTTTGTGTTGGGGCAGTCAGCCTCCTTTATTATAAGCAAATTTCTCTTTACAGCTTAATGTTATGAAACTATAGGCTAAGTATAGTGTTTTATTATATTCATAACTCCAGTTGTGTGGTTTTATCTGTTCTGTTCCTTGGTTTTCCCATTAACTCTGTTTTGCTACTGAAATCATTTTTGGAAATAAGTATGCACAATCTTAAGTGCGTTTGAATCACATTAAAATAATGAGCAATAAATGAATTTTGTAGTTTAAACAATAATCAAAGTGTTGAACATTTTTTACTTTCTGAACTTCTCCATTGTTTGAAATTTTAGTGATTGTGTTTTCTTAGTTGATAATACTCTTTGAAAATCGGACCTCAGGTACAGAGAATTAGATAAGTCATAATCCTTCTTGACACTCTAATCATTATTCCATGCATGGCCTTATTTTATTTTACTTGTTAGTATTATAGTGAATGTCAGTGAACCCATTGCTTCGATTCAACCTCTAGTAATCAAAGGTAATGGTGCATCTTTCCCCAATAGTGGATGCGACAGAAGACTCAAAGAAAAATGAGCCTATATTTAAAGTTGCCCCATCAAAATGGGAAGCTGTTGATGAATCAGAATTGGAAGCACAAGGTGAGTCTAAAACTACAAAAAATTAAATACTTCTCAATTAATCATTGTGTGTATGTGTACTTTCCTTTTGTGTTCTATGACATGTCGGAACCTTAAGACCAAGTTTTGTCTTATTTGTGTATCTTGTGGTTATTAAACTTCATTGTGGTTGCTGGTATAATTTTCTAAGATCCTTCATTTTGGAAGCTTATGCAAGTAATCAGAGAAATCATTAAACTTTTAAAGTTAAAGGCATTTTGGTAGAGAATGTAAAATGTACCTGTTTGGAAATCTGTTTAGAGGTCTGTTTCAGAGAAACCAAACTTTGACCTTCTTACATGCCTGACTTAATTAGATGCAGTATAGCCCAGCCTACCTTTGATAGCTTACTTGGACATGTATCCTAGTGCTTATAATCTATAATTGTTAATATTAATAGTTTCTGATTAAATAAGTCCTACCTGCTAGCATAGAAGTGAGGATGATAATTTTATTTCTCACACCATGCATTTGAATAAAATTACAGTGTAAGTGTGAGGAAAGAAGTAGATTTATTTAGCACATAGAAATGACTGTTAATAGAATAGATACATGTAGATAAAAACTTCTGTAACATAAACTTTTAGTTCTGAAGCTGGGCTTCTACTGTGTTACTACAAAAAATGCTAGTATACGTTATAAAATTACGTCCTGTTTTTCCTTCCATTCAGCTGTAACAACTTCTAAATGGGAGTTGTTTGACCAGCATGAAGAATCAGAAGAAGAAGAAAATCAAAAGTAAGAATCTAAGTTTCAATATACTCAGTCTCAGTTCCTTGTTTATATACACTCTCTTTTTCATTAAGGGTTATGGTTGAAACAATGGTGAAGAGGAAATCTTCACTTTTTAAAAAAACCTTGTAAGAGGATCATTTTAGTTCTCTATTGTTTTCTTAGTGAATAAAGAGCTTTTGGTTTCTAGTCTTGATGCATCTGGTTTCACCTTGCTTTGAGTTTCTTTTCTTTTGTTAGGTTGTGCACTTGCTTTGTAGTTTCTAATTGATCAGCTGCATGTGTTTCAAATCTTTGTCATCAAATACTGTTTTGAGCTGTACAGAAAGATATGAGTGAAGATTTTGTTCATTTTTGTGTGTATTTTACTAAGAAAAATAATTGTATTGTGCCCATTCTTTTATTTAAGTGTAAAAAATTTCAGAATTAATAATGTGGAAACATCTTTAAAATCTACTGTCATAGAGTTGGTTCTGAGTTACGGGACAAAATAGAACTGTTCTTTAGTGTTTCAGAGACTGTAAATCTTAACAGAGCAGATGGCTTCATCTTTCCTTCCACAAAGTGGTTGGTGGGTTTGAATCATGTATGTTAGTAGTGCTCTCGAGTCAATTCTAATTCATACCTTGCAAGGTCAGTGGTTCAAGCTCACCAGCTGCTCCTTGGAAACCCTATACAGGGTCGTTATGGGTCGGAATTGACACTTAACAACAACAACAACATAGGGCTTCTAAGGAGCACCTGGTAAGCTTGACCTGCTGACCTTAAGTTTCAAACCAACCTTACAGTCCAGAGCAATTAGCCCACAATGCCTTGTAATTTTGATTTTTGCTGTAATTATCCCAAAATGGTTTTGCATTTGGCATCAAATATGATTTTAGGAATTCCTTCTACCAAATTTTCATGCATGCAAGTTTGTGTTGGTAACTTTTAAGTAGTACTAACACTTTTAAATGATTGCAAAGGAAGTTGATTTTTAAATAGGAAAAGAGATGACCTTAAGAATACAAAACAGGTTTGTTTGGTTTTTTTTCCTTTATATAAAAAAGGAAAAAGTATGTGTATGTTCTTTTATTTTCCAATGGAAGAATCAATAAGGAGAAATAGCTAAATTTATAAAAAGCACATTTTGGATATTTGTGTGAATTCAGTCAGTGGGCGTTACTAGCATTAGCATTGCTAAGGAAAAGTGGTAAGTCAGTTTATGGAAACACAGTTTGATGGGATGAGAAAAAAAAAAAAGGATGGCCTTCCAGAGATGCTAGTGTGATTAGAACAAGTCAGCAATGATTATGACAAAATATAGATGTGTTTATCTAAGGAAGTAGGTATCTGAGGCTGATTAGGACTACAGGAATTGGGAATGGTTTTGTTGAATTTGCTTTAAAGCAGTGTTGTAGGCTTTTTGTTTTGTTTTAATCATTTTCACGTCCATGAGCCTATCAATAATAAGGACTCTTGTCATTTCAGGGTCGCTTTTTAAAAATGAGTGGATGTACTTATAAAAAGATTATGATTATTTTATTTGGTGGGAGGTTGAAGGATAGAAAAATCTTTGCTTCTAAATTGTCATTGTAGAACTAACTCAGTGTGTTCATTTGATTTGTTTCTACTTTTTTTTTTGGCGTAATTCTTCTGGTGTGGTGGTGTAGGGTAACCACTAAACTGTTTACCACAAGGTCAACAGTTCAAACCCACCCCTGCTGGTCCTTGAAAACCCTATGCAGGGTCGCTGTGAGTCAGAACTGGCTCCACAACATTTAACGACGTGAATATTCGGTGCAACCTCAATGTTAAAAAACAAACAAAACAAAAATCCTCCACTGGACCAATAAATGGCATCATAATAAGTGTAAATAAGTTTGAAGTTGTAAGGTTTAATTTTGCTTGGATCCACTATCAACACTCACTGAAGCAGCAGTCAAGAAATCAAATTATGTATTACATGAGGCAAATCTGCTGCACAAGACCTCTTTAATAGTGTTCATGAGCAAAGATGTCACATTGATGACTAAGATGCGTCTGACTGAAACCATGGTGTTTTCAATAACCTCATCCTGGTGTGGCGCTGCAGGATAAGCACTAGACCAAAAGGCTGGATTGAATCTCAAGGTCAGCGGTTCAAACTAACCAGCCGCTCCTTGGAAACCCTGTTTCAGGGTTGCTATGAGTCGGGAACAGACTCGATGTTACCTGACAACAGTAACAACAACAACAACAGTAAAAGCATATACTTGTGAAAGTTGGGCAATGAATGAGGCACAGACCGTAGAAGAATTGATACATTTCAGTTATGGTGTTGGAGAAGAATATTGAGAGTACCATGGACTGTATTGGAAGAAGTACAGCTGGGATGCTTCTTAGAAGCCAGGATGGCCAGGCTTCATCTCTTATACTTTGGATGTTTTATCAGGAAGGACCAGTCTCTTGAGGAACGACATTAGGCTTGATAAAGTGGAGGGTCAGTGAAAAAGAGGAAGACCCCAACAAGATGGAAAGGCATAGATGCATAAATTACATAATACTGCATAAACGAATCTGGGATTCCTGGTTTTCATGTACTTGTCAATAGATAGTATTTTGTGTCACTCTGTATATCTTCTCTGTATCTCTAGAGCCCTAGTGGTGCTGTGGTTTAGGCATTGGATAGTTCAAATCCACCAGTTTTATGAGGAAAAAGATGAGGTTTTTTGCTTTATTAAAGATTTAAAGTCTTGGGAACACTATATAGGATTTCTGTGAGTCAGAATTGACTTGATAGCAATGGGTTTGGGTGTTGGTTTGTGTTTTCTTTAATTTCCTGTTAATCCATATTCTTACCTGCTCTGTGTTTATTGTTTGTTGAAAGTAGTCATTCAGATAAACATACAGATGTTAAGCAAGGACTATTTGAAATAAAATAAAATGGAAATATTGTAAGCAACAGGATGGAATTATGTAATTTCCATTACATGGTGATCAGTGGTTGTGTGCCATCCAGTTAACGACTCATAGTGACCCTGTATAGGATTATTTTTTGAAGCCTCTCGTATATAAGCTGTCACTTTAAAAGCATCTAAAACACCTAAAAATTTTTATCACAGATAACGCTTGTGTATTTAAAAGTATTTAAAAACAATAGTTTAGAAATTTCTGAACAAATGAGATAGTAATTAAATGATTTATTTTAAAAAAATACCATTTTTTTTCTTTTTAGTGCTTTGTTTTGATGTTTTTCCTTTACCTAAGTGTTTTATTGAATTGTAACTATATGTGGTGTAAATGATTGTGGGGCCTTGAATATGAAGTTCCTAGTAATGTTTTCAAGGAGCTCTGGTAGTGTAGTGGTTACGAATCGGGCTGCAAACCGCAAGGCCAGCAGTTTGAAACTACCAGCTGTTCCGCTGGAGACAGATGAGGCTTTCTGCTCCCGTAAAGATTACAGCCTCGGAAACCCTGTACAGGGTCTCTATGAGTCGGAACCGACTCCATGGCATATAGCAACAACAACAACAAGAAGTAATGTTTTCAGGAGAAACTTAAAAAGTAGCAGCATTCTTCTCTTAGTATCCATCTTAATGATAAACTATTAACACTTTCTTTTTATCTAACTTAAAGTTTTGTCACTCATATTGTGTTTCTGTTTACACTAGTCTTTATTTTTGTGTAAAATTTTTATTTTGAAATAATTTGGTTATATGGAACTGTTTTCATGTGAATAATCTTAAACATATACCAAAAGAACTACTTAAAACAGAATGTATTTAGTACCCAAGTACCAATATCTAAGTGCTTACTTAATTTAAGTATTAAAGGGAAATGAACGTATTTTATCATCTTTGCCAGCAGTGTTAATAATAGTACAAGTACAATCAGTATTGTTGGGAAAGAATTTTATGTATAAACACATGCTTGTTTGCTCATGGATGCTTTTGTTTATTTGTCAGCACCAGGTTTATTTGTGAGCATTACATACACATACAAACAACTCAGTCCCAGAACATAGAACTTTTTTTTCCCCAAGTCTTTTCCTTGTTTGTTAAGAACATTTTGTTAATCCAGATATTGCCCTAATGACCAGTTTGATACATAATTGCCTTCCTGTCTGTTTCTAATATTGTGCTTCTGCAAGAACAAGAGCATTTTTCTTATTCTATCCCAAGTGACTTCTTAATAGCAGCCACTCTGCTTTACAAGTTTTTCTTGTCTGATCTAGAACCAGTACAAATTTCTATGTTATGTGCTAATTAGATAAGGATTTTATGTGTGCCATTGTTTCGTAGTAACTTCTGTGTGAGTCAGATTCAAGTCTTTTCCTAGTTGATTAATTCTACTGAAGGAATAATAAACATTTGGCTTTTTAAACATTGTTGTTTAAGTGCCTCCAAGTGGTTTTGACTCACAGTGAGACTGCATAGGCTTTCCAAGGAGCAGCTGGTTGGCTTGAACTGCTGTACTTGTGCTGATGATCCACAGCACCGCACCATAAGGCCTTTGTAAACATTAAGCTTTGTGAATTAATTCTGAACTGTGAAGTATGCAGAAATCATTGAATTGGTTATTTCCTTTAGCTGCTGCTGGGGGAATTTGTTACATAGGTACTCAGAAAACATTGACATAAAGCACTGATTATAGATAATATGTAAGCTCAAACTTTTTTGTGACAAAAACAGGAATTTTTACAGAGGTGTTTATACTTTAAGATTTTCTCAAATCGCTTGCCAAGCATAAGTCAGTGATTATCTCATGTTTTACTAACATTGTTTCAAGACAGTGAAAAATATTCAGAGTATAAGACTTTTTGCTGCTTTGACATAGAATGTATTCTGTGTTTATTTCTAAAGTCAAGAAGAGGAAAGTGAAGATGAAGATGATACTCAAAGTTCCAAATCTGAAGAACATCATTTGTATACTAATCCAATTAAAGAAGAAATGACGGAGTCTAAGTTCTCTAAGTACTCTGAAATGAGTGAGGAAAAGCGAGCTAAGCTTCGTGAAATTGAGGTTAGTATTCTAGTGAAGTTTAAACTGTACCTCCTGGCTTTTTACTTCTTCTCCAACTTAGGCTATTTCTTTCTTGGCATCATACCTTTGTACATACTTCTCTCTCCCTCTTTCTGTGAGTTACTAACAGTGTATTCTGACTTGTGGTGACCTCATGTGTGCAGAATAGAATTGCTCCATAAGTTTTTCAAGGCTGTAACCTTTTGGAAGCTGATCGCCTCTGGGTGATTTCTAACTGCTGACCTTTTGACTAGACATCATGCGCTTAGCTGTTTGCACCACTCGGGGATTCTTTTCCCTCTGCCTAGAAACTTTCATTAGTCAGCTTACATGAAGCCTGATTTTTCATTCAGACCTCTTATCTCAAGCATCACTTTTTCACTATAGTGTTCACTGCTCCCTATTTATCTCTCATAATTTTACAGTATTGTATAATTGATACACAAAGATATATCTGTTACTTTTATTTTTTTTAACATCTGTCTTCCCCACTAAGCTGTGTTTTCCATGAGAATTGTTTTCTGTTCATTACTCTTAACTCTTGTCACATAGAAAATACTCTTATTTTATTAATAAAAGGTGAAACTGAATCGTATATAGGTGTATTTTAGAGTAAAGAAATTGATTCTAGTGAATAGGTCATCTGTAAATATTCATTGTATTTTGAGTGGCTTTGTGTTGTATTATGTGGAGTTTCTGGGCCATTAAAACAGTTAATAGGTTTGACTGTTAACTGAAAGGTCACAATTTTGAGTCAAAGGAAAAAGTAAAATTGTTTTCTGACACGTTGAAGTTTTGGAAATGTAAAAATTTAGGCTCATTTAAATGCCCATGCCCATTCTGATGGGGCTTCAGAGAAAAAAACTACGGAGAGCTCAGACAGACTTCTCCCTTCTCCCCTCATCCTTTTAATTAACTTGTTTTACCAAAGACTATTCAGCTGGTATGGCGCTGTGGGTTATTGCGCCAGACTGCATAGCCGTTTGAACTGCAAGGTCGGCAGTTCAAGCTCACCGGTTCATGCTCACCAGTTGCTCCTTGGAAACCCTATATGACAGGGTTGCTATGGGTCAGAACTGACTCTTAACAACAACAACATTCAGCTATATCAAGGAGAGAAGAGTTTTATAGTGGGAACCCTCCTTGTCCCTGGCTCTAAGGTGTTAAAACAGTCTCAGTAAATGCTAGCAATAGTAAGGCAGTCAGTCTAGAACCTCAGAAATATACATGCGAATGAATTTTAATACTGTCTGGACCGCAAGATCGATTTGAAACACAATGTCTTTGGTTTAAACTCACCAGTCACTCCTTGGAAACCCTCTGAACAGGGTCGCAATGATTCAGAAATGACTGAATGGCACTTAACAATAACTACAACAATCCACTATTTTGCATGCATACTGTGTATCTGTTGATGTTCACCCATTTGATCAAGAGCCAACGATACTGAAGGAAGAATTCCAGGGTGCACTGAAGGCATTGGCAAAGAACAGGGCTGCAGAAATTGATGAAATACAAATTGAAACCTTTCAACAAACTGATGCAGCACTGGGGGCACTCACTCACTATACCAAGAAATTTAAAAGACAATTATATGGCTAACTAACTGGAAGAGATCCTTATTTGTGTCCATTTCAAATAGAGGTGACCCAATGAAATGTAGAAATCATCTAACAATATCATTAATACCTAACGCAAGCAAAATTTTGCTAACGATTCCAGAATGGCTGCAACCATACATTAACAGAAAACTTGCAGAGGTTCAAGCCAGATTAAGAAGAGGACATGGGACAAGGGATATCATAGCTGATGTCATGTGAAGATTGACTGAAAGCAGAGAATATCAGAAAGATGCTTAACTGTGCTTTATTGACTACACAAAGGCTTTCAGTTGTGTGGATCATGACAACCTATGGACAGCATTACAGAGAATGAGTATTATAGAACACTTAATTGTGCTTATGAGGAACCTGTACATAGACCAGAGGCAGTTGTCCAAACAGAACAAGGGAACAGTGAATGGTTTAAAATTAGGAAAGATGTGCAGCAGGGTTGTATTCTTTCACCATACTTACTCAGTATGTATGCTGAGTAAATAATCTGAGAAGATGGATTAAATGAAGAAAAACGTTGCATCCAGGATAGGAGGAAGATTGATTAATCTGCGATATGTAGATGATACAACCTTGCCTGCTAAAAGCTAAGAGAACTTGAAATACTTACTGATAAGGTCAAAGACCACAGCCTTTTGATATGGGTTGCACTTCAACATAAAGAAAACAAGAATCCTCATCACTGGACAAATAAATAACATCATGGCTCCTTGGACACCCTATTACAGGGTTGCTATGGGTCTCAACCAACTCTACGGCACTTAACAACAAGTGGAGGAAAGATTGAAATTTTCAAATATTTCATTTTGCTTGGATCAACAATCATCAGTCAGGAAATCAAAGAACGTATTTCATTAGGCAAATCTGCTGCACAAGACCTCTTTAAAGTGTTGAAGAGCAAAGATGTCAGTTTAAGGACTAAGGGTGCCTCTCCCAAGCCATGTTATTTTCAGTAACGTTATAGGCATGTGAAAATTGGACAGTGAATAAGGAAGACTTTAGAAGAATTGATGCATTTGAGCAGTGGTATTGGAGGAGAATATTGAAAGTACATTAGACTACCAAAAAAACAAACCAATCTGTGTTGGAAGAAGTACAACCAAAATGCTCCCTGGAATCCAATATAATAACCAGAGACTTCATCTCTCATACTTCAAACCAGTCCCTGGAGAATTATATGTTGGTAAAATGGAGGGTTGGAGAAAAAGATGAAGACCCCAGTGAGTTGGACTGGCAAAGTGGCAGCTGTGATAGCCTCAAATGTAGGAACGGTTATAAGGTAGGTGCAGGACCAGACATTGTTTCATTCTGTTATGCATAGCATAGGGTCGCTATGAGTTGTTACTGACTCAGTGGCACTTAACAACAGCTGTTGGCACTTTTCTTCTTATTAATTCATATCTGTCTCATTAGTTACCGCATTTCCCTACAGTTTCCACTCTTGGGATGGCACAAGTTTTCACCAACCATTGCTCAGTTTTCAACTAATCTTAAAAAGGTCAACAGCATTTTGTTTTAACCTTGTGCAGTGTCAACATGGTGCCAATTATAAGTAGAGATCAGGGGATTATCAGAGTTAGTAAAACGATTTATTTTACTGGCACATGCTCATAGTAATAGAAAGCTCTTTGTAATCTCTCCTTAACGATGTGACTTCAAGTTAATTGTTTGCTTTGTCGTTAACCATAGTTAAATGTATAAAATTTATTAAGTAAATAACTATAAAATATCTTCTACTTTTCTTTCTTCTATACGAGATGTAGAAACAAAAGCTCTTTACTGTGAATTCATTTGTTTGCCCATAGAATCCTTCAATATTGCAAGTCTAGGCTTGATTTTTTCCCTCACTTTTGTCACCTGGAGATATGCTGTGTGTGGTCTTCCCTTTTGGTTTTCTAACTCCAGATCTTTATACATTTCATTATATATGGTTAACTATGTCTTTTTGAACTGTCTTTTAAAATTTTCTATTCAAAAATTTTTTTACCTTCTCAATTCTTCAATTTGC
Source organism: Chrysochloris asiatica (assembly GCF_000296735.1). NCBI lineage: Eukaryota > Metazoa > Chordata > Mammalia > Afrosoricida > Chrysochloridae > Chrysochloris > Chrysochloris asiatica. The sequence goes on from NW_006408654.1 coordinate 3,540,400, forward strand.
TTTAGCATTTCTATGCTGGAGAGCAAGTTTCAGTCTTTTCTGACATCCAGTTTGGTCTTTTTCTTTTTTGTCTTCTTAATGACTTTTTGCTTTTTTTCTGTATGATATTCTTGATGCCATCATGCACCTCAAAGACCTGGTCTTTGGTCATTAGTGTCTAATTCATTGAGTCTGTTCTTCAGATGATTGAATTCAGGATGCAGAAAGCATCAAAAGAAGATGGAAGGAATAGTCACTATATCAAAGAGAAATGGTTGATGTTCAACCATTTAAAGAGGTATTATATGATCAAGAGCCAATGATACTGAGGAAGGAAGTCCAAGGTGCACTAACAGCATTGGCAAAGAACAAGGCTCTGGGAATTGATGAAATATAAATTGAAATCTTTCAGCAAACTGATGTGGCACTGGAAGCACTCATTCATCTATGCCAAGAAATTTGGAAGACAACTAGCTAGTCAACTGATTGGAAGAGATCCATATTTGGTCCCGTTCCAGTTAGAAGTTATCCAAGGGAATGTGGAAATTATCAGACAATATTAATATCGCATGCAAGTAAAATTTTTGCTATAGACAATTTTAAAATGGCTGCTGCAGCGTGTTGATAGAGAGCTGCCAGAGGTTCAGACTGGATTCAGAAGGGGACGTGGACTGAAGGATACCATTGCTGGCTTAAGTTGGATCTTGGCTGAAAGCAGAATACCAGCCAAATGTTTACCTGTGCTTTATTGAATACACATGTGGATCATGTGGATCATGACAACCTATGGACAACATTGTGTAGAATGAGTACTCCAGAACACTTAATTGCGCTGATGAGGATCTTGTACATAGATCAAGAGGCAGCAAGGGAACACTGACTTTCACCATAGTCATTCAGTCTGTATGCTGAGAAAATAATTCGAGAAGTTTGAGTATACTAAGCAGAAGGTGGCATCGGGATTAGAGTAAGATCATTAACAACCTACGATATGCAAATGATACAACCTTGCTTGCTGAAAACAAAAAGGGCTTAAAATACTTACTGATGAAGATCAAAGACCACAACTTTCAGTATGGGTTGCACCTCTATATAAAGAAACAAAAATCCTTCCCTTTGGACTAATAATAATACCTTCAAGATAAATGGGGAAAAGATTGAAGTTGTCAAAGTTTTCATTTTGCTCGATCAGCCATCAATACTCACGGAAGCAACAGTCTACAAATCAATGACGTATTGCATTAGGCAGATCTGCTTCACAAGACCTCTTGAAAGTGTTCAAGAGCAAAGATGTCAGTTTGAGGACTAAGAAGCACCAGACCCAAGTTAATAACCTCATATGTATGTGAAAGTTGCAATGAAGAAGTCCGTAGAAGAACTGATGCATTTGAATTAATGGTGTTGGAAGAGATTATTAAAAGTACCATGGAGTGCCAAAAGAACAAACAAATCTATGTTGAAAGAAATACAACCAGAATGCTCCTTAGAAGCCAGGATGTTCAGACTTAGTCTCATACTTTGGACATATTATCAGGAGGTACCAGTTTGTAGAGAGGAATGTCGTGGTAGGTAAAATGGAGGGTCAGAGCAAAAGAGGAAGCCCGCCAATGAGCTAGATTGGCACAGTGGCAGCTACAGTGGGTTCAAGTGTAGCATTGATTATGAGGTTGGCACAGGACTAGGCAGTGCTTCCTTCTGTTGTACATAAGGTTGCTATGAGTCGTTACTGACTTGATGGCACCTAACAATAGCAACACATTGTGAATTGGGTGAATATTTACAGAGCAAATCATTGGTTTTACATTCAACCAATCATACAGTTTGTTGCATCTCATTTACATTCCTTCTTATTTCTGAACCTTTTTATAAACTTTGTCTTTGGGTAAATGCTGCAGTTTTTATTTCAAATGGTTGGTCATTTTGTGGTGTGCATATCTCATTAGTGTTGTTTTCACTCCTGTATACCTATCTAATGCTTGACTGAAAATTGAACTTGGAGGGATGAGATCAGTTCCAGTCCTGAAGGGTGATCAAGGTCTGTAGTCTCAGGGTCCCACCAATCTCTCTCTGACCAGTAAGCTTGGTATTTTTTTATGATTTTGAATTATGTTACACATATTCTCTCACTCTTTCCAGTACATACTAATGTGATCCCTTTCAGAGCAGTTGGTAGTAGTAGCTGGCACCATCTATTTCTTCTGGCCATTAGTCTCTTGCACTAATTTTTTACAAATGTCTTCCATTTTCTTGTTTTTTCTCCAGGAGGGGACAGACCAACAGCCGTACCTTAGTTGGCTACTCATGAGTTTTTAAGATCCCTGTTGCTACTCAGCAAAGTAGGATGTAGAAAACTGTCTTTGTGTACTATGTTATGCCTGTTGACCACGGTGTCCATCTAGACTATGATCCTGAGCCCCTAGGCCCAGTGAATCATTCCTTCAAGGTGTGTTTGGTAGTATCCAAGAAGTTTTGATAACTTTGCTCTCCTCTGCTCCACCACATTTGTAGATATGTTTGCATCAAAGGTAAATCTCCCAAGCACCAATAACCTCCATCAGACCTTTATATATTGTGTACTTCTACTCTCCTTCCCAGCCCGTGTCAACTTGTGTACCTACCTGTAGATCATGGATATTGCAAGATTGTGTATATAACAAAATTTACCTCTGTTCCTTTTAACTCTTGCTGTGTTCCCTGTGTCTTCTCCTCTGGTCATCATTGTTTTGCCAACCTTCTTATTGTTGTATACTGCCTTCCTCTTCATCAGAGGTAACTCGTGTCTTTCCTCTAGCTAGTGAATTAGTTCACCTTCCCTCCTACTCCTTGTAACCATCAAAAAGTATTTCTTATGATGTGAAACTTTCTCTTTGACTTTTTACAGTTGTGGTCTCATACAGTATTTGTCCTTCTGTGATAGACTAATTTTACTCAGCATAATGTTCTCCAAGTTTATCCATGTTAATGAGATATTTTGCAAATTTGTGGGGCTGCTGGTTTCTTTGTTCAGTATAAGTGTCTGTGCTGAGTTCATTTTGTATGTGGGCTTTTTTGTCATTTTCTTCATTGCTGTTGTTTTGGTATTTACTAAATCTTTATGATCTTCCATTTTTTATTTTGATGAGGTTTATTAATATTCTTTGAGATGACCCTGTAAGTTATAATTTCTTTTTAAGTTTATGACACTGAACTGGGCAACAGTCAACTACCAACTCCTATACCACCTGATCAGTGATAGACAGTAGCCAATACCAGCCAAGCCCACCCTGAACTGAGAACTGCACACACTTTTCTCCTCTGTCCTACCCACAATGAGACAGATGATGTCTAAGAACACACCAATATATAATCATCACTTAAATAAAAATACAAGGATTTTGCAATGTCTCTAAGATAACAATTTCAGTTCACACTAAGAAGAAAGACAGACTAGCCCAAATATGTGACCAAAATGCAGAGCCAGAAAACGTTTCTGAGGAAGAAATGGTACTGGAACTATCTGAAAAAAATTTTAAAGAATGATATTTTAGGTACCTTCAATAGACTAAGAGATCGAGAAAATTGCAGAGGAAAGCACATAGAAAACTTTAGAAGAATTTAAGAAAACCTTGCAAAAACAAATGCACAAAATAAATGAAAAATTAGAAACAGTACAAAAACTGCAAATAGAAATCCAGAAATACTGAGATATATTGGATTATGTAGAAAGCACATTAGTGGAAGGCTGAATTGATGAACTTGAAGACAAATTTCTCAATACTAGAAAGAGACGAACAATCAGGAAAAAAGACGAAAAATATCCATAGCCTAAATTTTGGTAGCGTAGTGGTTACGAATTGGGCTGCTAGCCTCAGGATCAGCAGTTTGAAACTACCAGCTGTTCTCACGGGTGAAAGATGAGGCTTTCTGCTCACGTAAAGATTTACAGCCTCGGAAACCCTGTACAGGGTTGCTAAGAGTCGGAAGCGACTCCACGACACATAACAAGTTTTATGTGGGACACCAACCATCAAGAGGAATAAATTGTGGTTGATCAGAATTCCAGAAGAGAAAGGGATAATAAAAAAACACAACATTGTCAAATAATTGTTGGAAGACACCTTTCCTAACGTCATTAAAGACAAAATAAAACTTACAGAAGCTGAACAAATCCCAAACAGGATAGACCTCAAAAGAAAACAAAGGCACATTGTAATCAAACAGTCCAAAGACAACAGAATCCCAAGAACATTTCAGAAATAAAAGTTCCCTGCAAAGAAGACCCAGTAAGACTGAGCTCTGATTTCACAGCAGAAACCATGTAGGTAAGAAGACAGTGGGATGAAACAACAAAGCTGTCAACCAAGAATCATACACCCACTAATTACCCTATGATAAACCAACTGTAACTCTGATACAGATTTTCTCAAAGGACACAGGACAATCATTGGGGCTTATTAGGGAAAATGAAAAATATATGAAGAATAAGGGCCAGGAAAGTTTGTCCCAAGGTAATTTTTCCCATTATAACAGCGCAACTGCTGACTTTTTGAGGGTAGCAAGAACTGTCCTATGAGATTTCATTAGGAAATTTTACCCATCCACCTTAAATCCCTGATCTTTGTCCTTCATACTTCTTTTTGTTCTCCAGACTCTTAAGAGTAGTTTAAAGGAACACAGTCTGGGTCTGTAGAGGATGCCTAAACTGCTGTCTTGATACGGTATAAATCAGAGATCACAGAATTCTTGGAAGCAGTGCCTTTAGAATTTTATAGACTATATGGAGCATATGTTGAGAAACAGTAGCTTCAGATTTTGATATTTTTGTTTAATGAAAGATTCTGTAATTTTATAGTAATAGTGTTTTACTTACTCTCATAAATCAGTGGAAACACCCATGAGCTTTTTCAAGCTGAATGTGTACACTGAATTCTCAGTACTCCTCCCACCTCACTAAATTTTTGCCTTTCTTTGCTAGTGGAACTCTTGGAGCAGAAACAAAGATTGAGTTTAATGAAAAATTATTTTCTTAATTATTGAAGTTGTTAAGTGCCATCGAGTTGGTTCCAACTCATAACAACCCTGTATAGGGTTTCTGAGGAATGACTGGTGAGCTTAAACCACCGACATTGCAGTTCAAACCAACTTTTTAATACAGTGCACTAACTTGCAGTGTCACACCAAATAATTCCTTGTAAATTGAAAAGCAGACTGTTTAATCAGTGGCACTGTGGGTTAATGCACCAGACTGCAAAGCCATTTGAACTCCAAGGTCTGTGGTGCAAGCTCACTAGCTGCTCCTTGAAAACCGTGTATAAGGTTGCTATGGGTCGGAATAAACTCGATGGCATTTAACATTTTCTTTTACTTAAATAGAAAAAAAGGAACTAATTAACTTTTTGTTAATTTGGGTGCTTTTAATGAACGCTATCTATCATGTTCACTCTATATGTATTACACATGTGACATACGTACACCTTTCCATACTTCATATGCTGTTTCATAGTCTTGCCTTGGCTTTTTTTGTTAGAAATTCATGAGTTGCTTCTGCTGCTCTCTACTCTCATGCTGTCTGTCTCTCACAGCCTACTTGTTCTCCTGGGATTTGGATTGTGAACCAAATCCTTAGTATAAAATATAAATCTTGCTTCATCTTAAAATTATGTGATTCTTCCCCCTTATTAGCTCTGAGAGGTATGGTCATGTGGTAACAAATTTGGACTAGAACTTGGGGTCATGAGCTTTATTTCACTGCTTTTTAAAAATCTTATCTGCCCCTAAATTTGAATATGAATTTCTGAATTTAGAAACCAGTGAGTACTAACTCCCCTATGTTGGAGAACCATTAAATAAAGAATGATGTTCTAAATTACTATCTCTGTTTAGTTTTGTTACATATACCAGGGTTGATATGGATTGTTGGTGTGGTGCTGGAGGATGAGCATTGGACTGTTAATGCAAGGTTGGCAGTTCAAAACCATTAGCTGCTTCTTGGAAACCCAATATAGGGTTGCTAGGAGCTGGAACTGACTCAGTGGCACTTAACAACAGGATCGATAGGACTTGGAATCAACTTGGCACAACACACAACAACATATATAGTATGTACAATATATGCATACATATGATTTTCTTTCCTTTTTCCTTTTAAAAGCGATTTCCTTCTCCAAATGTCTTATTAATAGTTCTGATAATAATTCCAAATAAGTTTCAAAAAATGTTCTAGGCAAAGAAACATTATTGGAATACATATGTTAAGTGCCATCGAGTCTGTTTTAACTAACAGCGACCCTGCGCAAGGTTTCCTAGGCTGTTAATCTGCAAGAACAGAAAGCCTCATATTTCTCCCATGGTGGACTCAAACCACCAACCACATGGTTAGCAGTCCAGCACTTAGCCTGGAGAGCCACAGTGCTCCCAAGGTGCCCTAGCTGAACATTTTTCAGCATGAGAATAATAAAAACCGAAGGTTCATCTTATAAAATGTTACTTTTTTCCACGAAGCACTGAAAAGATATGTAACCATATAATGTACTGTTTGAACAAGCAAGTTTGAAATTCTTCAGATAGCATTAAGGGCAGTAAGTAGTGGAGCTGTCTCTTTCTTTTCTCCTGTTAACCCTTACTTCTAAAGGGGCTGAAGGAAGTGAAAGAATAAGGCAGGGAGCCAAGCCAAGTGTCTTCTGTGCTGTTTGGCAAGAAAGATCCCTTTCTGCCCTGGATCCTGAGGCAAGAGTGATAGTTGAGAGGGAAGATGATATGCAACATAGTGTTCCAGAGTACAAGGGGGATGGGTGGCTAAGAAGCCACTGTAAGGGCTGCTTGCTTCCTCTTGAGTTTGGACCTGTGAACACCTGTTTACTGAGTGCCCTGGACTTGTACTTGAACCTGAGTTAGGCCATGTCAGCAGAAACTATAAGTGGATATTTTATGATATTTAGAAATGCTTCTTGGGAATACATTATTTCCCCAAGTAACATTCAGATCTGTTGTTTGTCTCTTGGACACTTAATTTTTAAAACTGAATCTCTTTGAATATGTACATTCTATAGAAGACAAACCTCGGAAACCCTGTACAGGGTCGCTATGGGTCGGAACCGACTCGACGGCACTTAACAACAACAACAACATAGAAGACAAAAGCTTCACACAGTGGTGAACTCAAATAATAAAATATCTTTTTTCCCTTCCTTAACCTTATGCATCGTCTTTTTTTTTTAAAGCCATCAAATGTGACTTTTCTAATAACTATTTTCTCGCATTCTGTTGGTTGTTTTATCCCATTGGCAGTATGCTTGCCTCTAGCTATTTTGCCTTTCTAGTTTGTAGAAGCACATACTATCTCATCACTGCATTGACAGAATAAGTCTTTCTTAATGCATGAACCATATAGTTCATGGTTTATGAGGCATCTTATATGGTTAGGCAGAGAGCAGGTGGACTCATACACTTGGTCACTTAAATTCTGCATAGTTTGGTTTGTCTGATGAGTAGCCTTCAGATAAGGAAGTTTCTTGCTGAATTTACATTTTTACTGTGTTTTAATCAATTCCTTTTTGGATTTATGGTCTTCCTTTATACACACTGGTTAACGAAGAAAATGATTTTTTTAAAGGGAACAAAGCAGTTCCCAACTTAATTTTCTTTGTAACTTATAGTAATAACAGCAGTCATGTTTCAATGATTTGTTTTACAGCTTAAAGTTATGAAGTTTCAAGATGAATTGGAATCTGGAAAAAGACCTAAAAAACCAGGCCAGAGCTTTCAGGAGCAAGTAGAACACTACAGAGATAAACTTCTTCAACGAGTAAGGAATAAATTATACTCAGTAATGTATAGTCTCAAATTTTTTTCTTGACTATTTAGAATGTTGACATTTTTCTTTCAATAAAAGTATGTTTCAAATGATACCCCTTGATGTGTAATTCTGAGTATTGGTATGTAGTTAGGAAGCTGTGAACTTTGATGTTTTCAAAATATTTCAGCTTGTAACAGGGGTCTTAGGATAACAGCATACTGTTTTATTCTGAACACTGTTTGTGGACTAAGAATAATCCTGCCAAGAGCATGTTTTCATAAGTGTAAGATTATTCAAGAAGAGTCCCATTTGTGACAATGAGACACCAACAACGCTGCGAAGTCAAACAGAAACAAGATGGAGTTGGGGTTTGGGAGGTTCATTTAGGATTCCTTTCCCATTGATTCCAAGGAAGGGACAGTGAGGTGGTAGAATACAACATTGTTAAAATTCTAAACTTTTGAAGGACCTCTCATTTTTTTTATATATACATGTAAAAATATGTAGTAGTATGCAGAGAATTTCAGAATCAGGAACCCCACATAATAATTATTTAAGGAATTAGAGTCCTGGTGTGACACTGTGGGTTAATGTGCTGGACTGCAAAGTCGGTGTGAACCATAAGGTTGATATTTCATGCTCACCAACCACTCCTTGGAAACCCTATTACAGGGTCGCTGTGGGTGGGAACTGACTCAACAACACTTAACAGGTTCCTAACTATATATGTGTGCATGCACACGTATGTAAAATGACAGTCATTGTTGCAAAGAAAATAGATTATATAGGAAGAGAAGAGAAATAGGAAAAAAAGCTGGTGAGAATTCCCAATCACTAAGGAACTTGATACAGAACTGGTGATGGGGAACAGGTTGCAAAGTCTGCTTTTTCTCTGCTTGACCATGTTGGTATTTGTAGGCTTGTGAACTTAGATATTAACTAGTTAATTATTATTGTTCTTTATTACTAAAGTGTTAAAACATTTTACCAATTGGAGAAATATATTCTACAGATCATCAGAGAAGTTTGTCTCCTCAGTTTCACCTTTTAAATCTGTACTCTGAAAGGCACCCTGCTGGCACTGTGGATTAGGCATTAGGCTACTAACCACAGGGTTAGCAGTTGAAATCGATCAGGTGCTTCACAGGAGAAAGGTGAGGCAGACAGCCTCATATTTAGTCTTGGAAATTCTATGTAGGTTCATTATGAGTTGTAAATAATTCAGTAGCAGTGGGTTTTTGTTTTGTTTTTGGTAATGTTAACAGTATTTGGAAAAGGGATAAATGAGATTTATTCAAAAGATGCCACTTTATTGTCTTAGGGCCCTGTTGAGATAGTGGCAGGTTTTAGATCTGCATGGAAGGCTGGCTGTATATGAACATTTACTGATTCTAGTGATAGCAAGCTCAAATTGAATAGTACATGTTTTAATCACTATATTTTGTTTTCCATGATTGTAATTTGAGTGAAAGATGTGTTTTTTGGTGTAGGCCAGGGGTCAACATTTGTAGTGGTTGTCTAATTTTTTAAAAGAAAGTTCTATTAGAACCTATGCCCATTCCTGTAATCTCCCATGGAATTGCTGGTAGTTTTGAACTGCTGACCTTGAGATTCAAACCAACCTTGTGGCCCAGTGCTTATCTTACAGCACTACACTAGGACTCTGTCGGTTAAGTACTGGGGAGTAAACCGCAAGGTCCGCAATTCCAACCTACCAGCTGCTCTTCAGAAACCCTAAACAGAGTGGCTAAGAAGTCAGAACCTATGCAGGCACACTTAAAAACAAGGGCAATAAGAGTTTCCTGTTACCAGGCACTTAATGTAATGCATGTAATGCACAGAGGCTTTCTGTTTCTATAAAGATTTACAGCCTCAGAAACCCTATGCAGGGTCGCTATGTATCGGGACCGACTCCATGACACATAACCATCACCAAAACCAGTTACCTTATGGAGTCCTGGTGTGGTGTTGTAGGATAAGCACTGTACCCCAAGGTTGGTGTGAATCTCAAGGTTGGAAGTTCAAACTCACCAGCTGCTCCTCAGAAACCCTATACTCAAAAACCTTATGAGTCGGAGCTGACTTTCAGCACTTAACAACTTATCTTACATTATCACACCAAGACTCTTGTACTTGATCTTTGTTGTTAAGTGCTGTCGAGTCAGTTCCAACTTACAGTAACTCTGTATAGAGTTTCTGAGGAGCAGCTGGTGGGTTTGAACTGCTAGCCTTGTGGTTCAGTCGTGGTGCTGTTATTACAGGTATGTTAATTTGTCCTCACTTTAAAACAATGGAACCAACCTCTACTCACAACAAATTCATCAGAATCGCCTTCACTTGCTGCATGTGCAGCTTTTAAATGATTGAAAAGGCTTTAAGTCTTTTCTTAACACTAAAACGAAACCAAACCCACTTCCAATGCATAGCAACTCTGCATAGGGTTTTTCAGGTTGTCTTTATGGGATTAGAAAGACTCTTCTTTCTCCTGCAGAGTAGTTAGTGGGTTTGAACTGCTCACCTTACAGTTAGCAGTCTAGTACTTATTCTACAGTGCCACCAGGTCTCCTTTACTTGTGCTTGTTGTTGTTAAGTGCCAGCGAGTCGATTCCGACCCATAGCAACCCTGAGTAATGCTAAATAAGAACCGCATGTACCTATTTTGACTGTTTAATTACAAATTCAACTTAAACCCACACTGGAATGGATCTTGCTTATAACCTGGGGTCTGCTTTTATTAGCTTTAAAAATTTTTTATTGTAGTATGGATATACAAAGGTATGCAAAGAAAATTGGTTTTCCGTTCAATCTTTTATACACATTTTGTTGTTAATCCTTTCATTGTAACATCACTCTTCCTACTTCCTCCCCAATCTCCCCATCTTCATTCATGTTTGTTTCCTGCTCCGTCTAAACTGCCCTTTTGGTCTTAGTACGATTGGATTGTACTGATACTCCTCCATGGTGTTACTCACTTGATAAGTGTGTCTATTGTTTGATTGAAAGTTGGTCTTCGGGAATGGGTTCAGGTCCAGGGGCGTGAGAGTTGTCTAAGGACTAAAATTTTTCTCCCCAATTTTTTTTTGAGGGGTAATATTTTATGGGTAGTACTTAGGATCTCTGGCTATACAGCATGGGTGCAAATCCTGACTTCCTCATTTACTTGGAGTTTGCACTGGGGTATAATATGATAGCAAACTTTTTTGAACCTGCCCCTCAAAGTATTGTAAAGGAGTATATGAAAAGGCATATGGAAAACGGTTTAATATATTGCTTAACTTATGGTAATTGCTCATAGTAAGTGTTTAGCTGCTGTCATTGGTATCCTTACTATTATTCAGTGTAAGTAGAAGAAATGAATAGTTTTCTGGAGGGGCAGACTTATTTTTTTAATGATACTGTGCTTTAAGTAGTGATTTTTTTTTAGGTTCCCTGGAAAAGAAAATACTATGAAATTAAGCCAGATTAATATTCTTTGAACAATTATTCTTTCTTTAAAAAAATACAGGAGAAAGAGAAGGAATTAGAAAGAGAAAGAGAACGAGACAAGAAGGATAAAGAGAAATTGGAATCTCGATCCAAAGATAAGAAGGAAAAAGATGAGTGTACTCCAACGAGGAAAGAAAGGTATGCATTTTTCATATTTAATGGTGGATTATTTTGTGATGTTTTTATGATTGATATTAGCAAACTGGAAAAGTATTTTTCTATGAGCAAAGTTGTCAGTGTGAGGACTTAGGTGCACCTGACCCAAGCCATGTATTTTCAATAACCTCATATGCATGTGAAAGTTGGACTGTGAATAAGGAAGACTGTAGAAGGGTGGATGTGTTGGAGGAGAATTGAAAGTACCACGGACTGCCAAAAGAACAAACCAATCTATGTTGGAAGAAGTACAGCCAAGAGTACTCACTTGAGGCCAGGATGTTCAGACATGGTCTTTCATACTTTGAACATATTGGCAGGAGGAACTAGTCACTGGAGAAGCATATCTGTTTGGTAAAATGGAGGGTCAGAGACCCCCAATGAGATGGATTGGCACAGTGGTGGCAGCGATGGGCACAAATGTAGCAGTGATTGTGAGGTTCGCACAGGACTGGGCAGTGTTTCATTCTGTTTTGCATAGGTCACTATTAGTCTGTACTGACTCAATGGCACCTAACAACAACAACATGAATATATGTTTGGTTCCTGACTCTAGGAGGCAGATTTAGCATATAAATGGGGCACTTAGTTGGCACTTGGCTTAATTAAACTGGGGCATCATCCCTTTATATAGTTGAAGTTGCACTTAGGTTAGTTCAGTGTAAGACTTCAGTTACAGTATTGAGTAACAAACTTCAGACTTAAATAACAAACCGACTTGCTAGACCTTCTTGTTGCCTCCAGTATCAGTATTTCTTCTTGCTACCTATGAGTTTAGTTCTCTCTAAATCTTGTCATGAATGGGATATAGACAATAGGAACTTACTTCTCATTTTTCTAACTATTTATTCTTTCCAGAAGTGTTTCTCTTCCAGTTTTTTATTTCTTTCACAGTTTCCAAATCTGATTTAGAAAAGAAATTGCTTTATTTAAACCTAACAAAAACCAAGTCATTGCAAATTTAAAATATTCTGATGTAGTCACAATTAATTGGTTAATAATATACCTGTCACTTTTTTTTTTCTTTCATCCAATTTTGATTTTGACATAACTTAAGGTTCACAGAAAAGTTGCAAGGGTAGTACAAAAAATTCCTAGATACTCTACCCAGATTTCCCAAATGTGAAAATTAATCTAATCTTTATTTTCTCCTTCCCCTTCCTTTTTCTCGACTTCTCTCTGAGCTACTTGATTAACTTTACCTGGAAATAACTTCATTTGGTATTTCCAAAAATAAATTCTCCTTCATAACCACAATTAAAGAATCAAAACCAAGAAGTTATTACAGTACAAGGCGGTTTCCAAAAGTTTGTGGGAAAAAAATCTATTATCTTTTAATTCCATTTTCCACAAACTTTTTGAAGGCCCTCAGAGACCTCAGTAGAATTTTGTCATTTATCCCAGTCATGTCTTTTAGAACAAAAGAAAATCCACTGTAGTTGAATTCAGGTGTTCAATCTACAAGACTTGTTTGTACTTGTTATAAAAAGCTTTGAACGTAACTGGAAAATAGCATTAATAAATTAGTAAAATAGTTACATTGGTAGGAATTAATAGCTAATTTAGTAGGGAAAAAAAATTAATCCCTGATCCTTTAGTTTACTTATGGAATGTTGGGGCGGGGGGCTTTATTCCCTAGGAAAAGGCGCCACAGTACATCCCCCAGCCCGTCTCGCAGTAACAGTGGTAGACGAGTGAAGTCACCATCACCAAAATCGGAGCGATCAGAGCGTTCTGAAAGATCTCATAAAGAAAGCTCACGGTCCAGGTCATCTCACAAAGATTCTCCTAGAGATGTTAGCAAAAAGGCCAAAAGGTAAATGCATGTCAGTTTTGTAATATTTCAAACGCCAGTTTCCTTGTCATTCTACGAACTTTGAAAATAATATGGTTGGCTGCCACTTTTTAATCAATTTTAGAAAACCAGAGATTTACATTCCTTTGATACTATCCCTCTCTGTTATGCATCCCCCTCTCCCCTGACTGTCATGACTAAGCACAACAAGGCTTCCAACAGGAAGTAAAAAGACCAGCCAAGAATTTAAGCATCATACCCAGTATTTCCTATGGAACAGGGGTAGCTGCTTTACTTTTCATTCTGTTCTTTAGTTTCCATAGAATATTCTTTGTTCTAAAACTGAAAGAAAAATACATTTTTTTTCCACAGCAATCTTGTTAGCAAGTTCATGGGCAGAGATTTGTGGAAGTAAATACCATAAATACCATCTCTTCAGTATGTAACATAGTATTTTATATACTTTTTCCTTGTAGTTCCAGAAAAGCGGTTCAGAAATGTTTTATTTGTCTGGTGTTAAATAGGAATTTTCCTGAATGTTAAAATTACTTTATATGCTGAAACTTTATTATTATAGCTGTTTTTATAGCAGCTTTATAAAATAGATAACTTTTCTCCTTTTCTAAATGGCACTTGCTGTTCATATGTTAATTTACATATATTTTTTGAAGGGGGTAATCTATGAACAGCACTTAAAAAATACGCTGTCTTAAATAATGCCCTTGAATGTTAACCGTTTTACTCTCAAGATGATAGACTGCAATCTATTATGTTTTTAAAAAAATTTTGTGAATGATCTTAGATGCCAGTGTTGAACTTTATCTTGTAGATTAGAGGTTAAGACTTGGAGTGTTAATCACCTGGGAGTTTGTTCAAATTGCAAATCCCAGTTCCTACATCTAGAGATTAAAATTCAGTAGATCAGTGGTAAGGCTCAGAAATCTGTCCTTTTAAACAAGTGCTCTACTAATCACTGATGTGCAGTGCATAGTAAGTACAAAATAAATCCTGTGTGTGTGTGCGCGTGTGCGTGCCTGTGTGTATGTACAGTAGGCAGAACATAAATTTGAGAACTGTACATTCTTGTTTGTTTCAGTGACTTTTATTGTACTCTATTAAAGATCATTTTAGATAGTTGAAGGCTAATCAGTTTGATCCTGTGAATGCTTTGGTAAATGGTTTTTATTTGTTTGTTTTCTCAGGTCACCATCTGGTTCAAGGACACCTAAAAGATCTAGGCGATCACGGTCTAGGTCCCCTAAAAAATCAGGGAAGAAGTCCAGATCCCAGTCCCGATCTCCACACAGGTCTCATAAAAAGTCAAAGAAAAACAAACACTGACATATAGCATTCACAATTTTTAAGATGCTGTCACTTATTGGAAATGCGATTTTGTTTGTGTCTGAACAGTTGGTTTTTAACAAAAACAAAGCAAAACACAAAAAAAATTTAAATGAAAGAGCATTCCTGGGTTTTTTTTTGTTTGTTTGTTTGTTTGTTTGCGAATGCATGTGTAAACTCATGAGTAACTGCATCTGTAGAATTGTCATTGTTTTATATTGTACAAATTACTTTCGTTGTGGCTGTTTCTCAAGATAAAATTTTTACTGTGTTAATGAATTTCATCTGAAATGTGTATAATGGATCTGTTGGCAGTAGTAGTATTCTGTTTTAGGATGTTGTGACTTAGCAGAAATAATACAGATGTCTCCCCCTTTCTCCTTCCCCTTTTGTAGCTTTGAAAATTGGAATTAGATTTCAAATAAAATCTGAACAGAAAACTATAATGTTGTTTTTTTGCCCCACTGGTGACAGCAAGTTCCTAAAAGTTCTAAGTGAGCACTACTGTTGTGTTTCTTTTACATAATGCACTTTATAAGCTCCAGTGTTCAAGTAGCTAAAATTTTATATTTACTAAGAAAACTTTCAAAATTAGGAACCTGCGACTCCTGATAGGTTTGCCAACCAATCTCTAGGTAGGTACTCTTACTTGGATAATACTAGTACCCATAAGCAAAAGATAGATGGATATGGCATGGTGCTTTGTTAATGGAATGCCTGGCAAAAACATTTTTTCTTTTTATAAAGAGGTAGTATTATTTCAAAACACCCCACCCATGTTCTGAGCAACTACTTATTTTTAGGAAATATTTTGGTTTTTTCTTCTATCATGAAAGACATTATTTATAAAGAAATTTTCTAGCAAGATTTGGGCATAGAGTTTTTTGTATGATAGTAACCTCTTTATAGTCCTCCTTATCTTTCAAATACTGGCATTATAATATTTCTACAAGTTTCTGTTTAAAACACCTTTGTGTTTTTAAATAATTTGGTTTAGATATAGTTTTAAATAAAATTTAAAAAGTAAAATGATTTTCAGGAAATTGAACATCTAGTGGTGTGTCATTTCAAGGTGCGAAAAGTTGACTTCAACTATATTCGTAGTTGAAATTCATTATGTAGTAGAAATAAGATTATGGTATAAGAAATAAAACTTGTGTACTGTTGGCTATAATTTTCTTGGAATAAAGGGTTCTGTAGACTTGAACTGACACTACTATTTGTGAATTTTCTTTTTAATTTTCATTAAAATTATCTCTCCCTCATGGAATATAGAAAACTTTTTTAATGATGGATTGTTTTGATTTAGGTTGATTTCTTTTTTAAAAGATATTTTAAATTTGGATTCGTTAATCTTGCCTAGTCAAGATTAAGAAATACTGTACCCATGACTTATCTCTATTAGCTGAGCCACTCCTGTATTAAAAACTGATCTTGCTACTTCCAATTTGGGCAAATCTACAATAGCGTTGATTGGTTTAATGGTTCTTAACATGCAAACATTGCTTGAATAATTATATCGTAATCATTCACTTATTGTTTTCCATTTTGTTATGAAATGTTAATTCCTGAAAACTGCTCAGAATAATTAAACATTTGGTGCTGAATTTTAAAAACATTTAAATATAGCCATTTATAAAGCAACATATTCTCTCCAGTTCATTGCATGGAGAATGAAATTTTGTATAATCTACCTTTCCTTGCAAAAATAGCAATAGAGTTGCTGGTGGTTTTGGCATTCAATGGTGTCTGATATGGACTTAGAAATAATTGGTCAAGTAATGATTTTGCCAGTCAAGTTTAAAGGAATGCTTATTTCTCTCCCTTAAAAAGTATCCTAGAGGAGTGGTAGAAAATCTTAGGTCAGTTTTGGGTGCTTATTTGTAATATTTTTCATGCTACAATGGAATTTAGAACTTGTCTTTATCTGGCTCCAGATACATCTATCACAGTTTATCTAATAGTGGGTAAGACTATCTTCCATTTGTGGTAAGGAATATTGCATAAGTCTGATAGAATGTTTTCTGTGAAGTCTATTAATGTATGTATTAGATTCTGTTCAGTTTTTCTTGAATTGCTAATGGTATTGGTAAATAGGTTATTTCCAATTTAGCTTTAAGCTAAAATATCTAGAGTAAATCTGCTAATTTCCCCATGGATTCAGTGCAAATTTAATGGGATCAAAAATTGGTGAATTGCAGGCATGTGGGGGTGGGATGGGGAGTTGCTGTGGTGTTGATTCTGACTCATATTCTAACTTATTTTTATGATAATACCATATTCAACTGTTTCCAATATAAAGAATACTCTTAAGTAACATAGTAAAAATCTCAGTAGGTTCCTAGGCATAACCTTGTAGTTACAAAAGTGTACCATGTTTCAACTCTGTTATAGCAGCTATTCTTGTAGCTGCTGTCACAGCTACAAGAAAGAGGAAGAATTCCTCTTGTTTTTTTCTTTTAGACTCTTTCCCCTCTAACCTAACATTAATGCCACTCTTAAACTCTTCTCCAAGCTGCAGATAAGAGAAAAAAACTAGTAAATGGTAGACTGTTTCTCACCAAAGAGAGTCCTATAATTGAAGAGGTGGATCTTTTTCCTTTGGCATTGCATTTCCTTTCTCTGCTAGTCAGTGAAGGGATTTCTGATCTGTAGCATGTTAAGAAGTTTAAGAGATCAAAGAACTATTTAAGAAAAAAAAAACCTGACCCAGAAGAATGCTTTTAACTTGGCTCAGAATGTTCTTGGCTTTTCTGCTAGTTTACAGAAATTGCTGTACACTGACTTAATGTTTCTTCATTGCAGATCATTTCCATGGACTTTCCTTAAACTTTTTATCCTAATTTAAAAGTCTAATGTGAGAGGAAATACTTGGTATGGCTTCTCTATTTTTTTCCCAAAAGTAAGATTCTAGAGTAGTAGAGAGTATTTGTTTTGTATGAAAATCCTGTCAAGATTAAGTTTAGGTTTCTTAAAATATTCTCTACACATTCGCCTCCGTACATTCTGAAAAATTACTTATCAGTGATAGTTAATGACAACCTATTTTGATGAACACACAGTTTGATTTAAGAGAAACTTGCTTTTAAAAATAAATAATAACCACTGTCAGGAATGTCCCTTTAACACATTTGAGAAATAAATGTTTTTTGTTTTACTATTCAATTCCATTTTAATGTAAAAGCCAATTTCAGAAAACTCAGCACAGTAGTTGAGTTTAAAGGAACATGTGATTGTTTGTAAAAATTCACATTTCCAAAGTCTTTGTTCTCTTCATATTTCACATGCATGTGTTAGAATAGATTTTAGGGGGTGTCTGTTTCATTATGCTTTTTTCTTTATTTTTGTTTTCAGCTTCCCACATCTTAGATCATACACAAATTCAAATCCCAGGGAAAGTGTCGTGATGGTAGACTGAAAGGTGGTAATGTGCTACTGTTCAGAATGAGCCATATTCCATTGTTGAAAATTCAATGATTCAGTGTTTGTATTCAATATCACCTCATGGAGCTTCAATGTAAATGGATTATATGTATAATTGGTTATTTATATAGTTTTGTAGATATACAGATTAAATGCCCTAGTTCATTTTCATGTGTACTTGTGCTTGGAGTACTATTTTTTATCATTTTCCTTTAACAGTCTCTTGTACATTGTATCTCTGAGATATCAGGAAAGACAATTTTTCAGAAATGAGAATAATGTAGTTGAATTCAACTCAGCTGAAATATTCTACAGCAAGACAATTTCTTTCAGGTGAATGGATTCCATAACTTGGTTACTTTTGATGTAAGGGTTAAGTTTATTGTGGAGCCGCTTTCTAGATCAAACTGTCACTTTATAGTTTTTCTACATAAAGATTATATAGTTGCAAACTAAGGTTGTGGAATTTCCCTTATATTGTTTTTTGATTCTTAATTACTTTAATAAAAATAAGTTGGTTTCATAGCAAACTTAAGACTGCTCATGTAATTTTCTCCATATAAAAATGTAATGTAAGCCCAGTAAACCATGTCTGAACATTGGCAAGTGTCTTGCAATCCAAGTAAGTGATACACCACATTTATCAGTTGAAGCTAAGACGTTACTAAGGTTTCATGGTGTCGATGTTTAGCCTACCACCAGATATGTTCATGGTAGATCATTCTTTTAATTAGAAAATTTAATTTCCTCATTAGTTCCCCCCAGCAACCCCATTTTGTTTTGAGGAGAATGTCAAGCATGTAATTCATTAGTTCTTTTTTAAAAACCCACTTTTTCTTTGAAGCATCTGTATTTCCCTATAGAATTTTTAAAGGATTTTCTTAAATGGTATGGTATTATTTTCTGTTCTATATAAAACTTCTAAAGAAGCATAACATTAATACCAGGTATGTGTGCCATCTAACTACCATCTCATTAAAATCCTTTACCATCTTTACTATTTACTGTGCTGTGTGTTCTCCAGCAGGTGTGTCTGATGTGGATGAACACTCTCATAGCATGGGCACAAAAAAAGCAGAGAAAGCTATGAGATTTTCAAATTGTATTAATATTGTAACGACCATACTAATTTTATTTTTTCTTTATTGCCTGACACGAAGAAAACTAAAAATTTGTCATGTAATTATCTCCATGTATGGATGAAATACTTTGCACACTATAAAAGAATGCGGTTGGGACGGGACTTTTATTTATTTATTTTTTAAATTGTTTTTTCATTATTAGAAAACAGCAACAAACAATTTTAATATAAGGAACTTTTAGGAACTTCTATTTTTAAACGAAATGTAGAAAGGCATAGTGTTAAGAGAAAATACGTGCAACGGGCTTTGGCGTAAATGTTTGGATTTGAATTCCAGCTTCTCTTATTAGAGTAGATGTGTGTGATCTCTCAGAACCCTTATTTTTCTCTCCTATGAAATGAAGATAATATAGTGTTGCATACTTGTGAAGGAGGCCTACTGGTGCTGTAGCATAAACATTGGACTGATAACCATAAGGTCCGCAGTTCTAATCCACCAGGAAGCTGCTGGCTCTTGTGAACATTTACAGTCTCAGAAACCCTATGGTGACAGTAACTTGGAATCTACTTGATCCTAGATTTGGTTTTAGTTTTTATAGTCAATGTAAGGATAACATCACATGTAAATTATTAACATAGTTGTTGTACTGTAGTGCTTAACATTAAACATGTATTCCACATCCTTGATAACTGGTGATGAGACCATCTTATAACCAGAATAGAGTAACATAACACTTCCATAGTACCAGGACCTTCAATTCAAACGTTAGATTTGAATACTTGATATGTATTTAGTTTAACAGGTTGTTACAAACTTACACTTGGAGGTAAATTAGCATATTCGTTGCACAATTTTAATATCTGCTATCCATACAATAAGCACTGAACTGCAAACTACTAGATCTGGTTGGAACCCACCAGCTGCTCTTCAGGAGACTAGCTTTCTTTTAATCTCCTTTGAGAAAAATGTTTATATTAAGATTTTTTTTTGTAAGGCTTTTCATTAGTTGTCATCTTTTTGTAGATTTCACTAACCACAGTTCCTAAAAGGTAGCCCATAAAAGAAAATCTAAATGTTAAACAGCTGACAGAGTCTGTGTGCGAATAGTGTGAGAGATGATTAAACACTGACTTCTGTGTCTAGGGTCAAAGTTAAATTCTATACAGATTACCAGAGTTGAGCAGCAACATGCAATTTTCAAAAAAACAGTATCCCAAGAGAAGACTAAAAAGATGGTTAGTAATTTGAGTGTAATTGTTGTCAGGTGCCATCGAGTCAGAACCTACTCATAGCAACCCCATGCACAGCAGAACGAAACAATGTCCGATCCTGGGCCAACCTCACTACCGCTGCCACACTTGACGCCATCAATGATGCCACCTGGCTGATCCATCTCGTTGGGGGTCTTCCTCTTTTTCTCTGACCCTCCATCTTACCCAGCATGACATCCTTCTCCAGCAACTGTTCCCTCCTGACAATATGTCCAAAGTATGAGAGACAAAGCTTAGCCATCCTGGCCTCCAAGGAGCACTCTGGCTGCACTTCTTCCAAAACACATCTATTGGTTCTTTTGGCAGTCCATGACACTTTCAGTATTCTTCTCCAACACCACAACTCAAAGGCATCAATTTTTCTACGTTCTTCCTTATTCACTGTCCAGCTTTTACATCCATATGAGGTTATTGAAAATACCATGGCTTCGGTCAGGCGCACCTTAGTCCTCAAGCTGACATCTCTGCTCTTCAACACTTTAAAAAATTCCTGTGCATCAGATTTGCCCAATGCAATATGTCGTCTGATCTCTTGACTACTGCTTCCATGAGTGTTGATAATTGATCCAAGAAGAATGAAGTCCTTGACAACTTCAATCTTTTTCCGTTGATAAGAATGTTGTTTATTGGTCCAGTGGTGAGGATTTTTGTTTTCTTGACTGAGATGCAACCCATACCGAAGGCTGTGCTCTTTGATCTTCATCAGTAAATGTTTCAAGTCCTCTTCACTTTCAGCAAGCAAGGTTGTATCATTTGTATATTGCAGGTTGTTAATGAGTCTTCCTCCAATCCTGATGCCACGTTTTTCTTCATAGATCCCTGCTTCTCGTATTATTTGCTCACCATACAGGTTGAATAAGTATGGTGAAAGAACACAACCTTGTCGCACACCTTTCCCAATTTTAAAACATTCAGTGTTCCCATGCTCTGTTTGAACAACTGCTTCTTGGTCCAGGTACAGATTCCTCAGAAGTACAATTAAGTGTTCTGGAATACTCATACTTATCAATGTTGTCCACAGCTTGTCATGATCCACACAATCGAAAGCCTTTGCGTAGTCAACAAAGCATAGGTAAACATCTTTCTGATATTCTCTGCTTTCAGCCAAGATCCACCGGACATCAGCAATGATATCTCTCATTCCACGGCCTCTTCTGAATCCAGCTTGAACCTCTGGAAGTTCTCTGTCAATGTATGATTGTAGCCGTTTCTGTATTACCTTCAAAACTTTACTCGCTTGAGGTATCAAAGAGATTGTCCGATGATTTCCGCATTCTGTTGGGTCACCTCTCTTTGGAATGGGCACAAATCTGGATCTCTTCCAATCAGTCGGCCAGATAGTTGTCTTCCAAATTTCTTGGCAGAGATGAGTGAGTGCCTCTTGTGTGAGTGTACTTAGATTTGGGTATTTTGCAAGTTACAGTTTGTATTTTCAGATTATGCAGCAGTAAGAAATGTCCCCTAAAACTACAGTCATGTACTTTAATGTAGAGAGCTGAAATGATGTAGAATTTGAAAAGGAAATTACACTTTAAATTCTTCTCAGAAATAATGACTTTGTAGAAATGTCCTCAGGACATTTGTAAAGCTCTTTGGAGTTCTCACAACTGCACAAACATGAATTTAGAAGAGCAAAACTTTTGATTAAAAACACTGTTTGGCTCTCCATATAGCTGAAACATTAAAATTGAAAAGAGTAAGTGCTTAGCTAAATATTCAATTTACATGTGTGATATTAGACAATTTTTCTTGTTTCAGCATATTTTGTTTTATTACATTGTAGTTATTGGGTGTGAGCAGTTATTAAGAGCATTTAGGAGAATGCTTGTCAGATGGCTTTGGGCTCTTCCAACTTTTAAATAATGGAGCCCTGGTGTGGGATAAGCACTGGAAAGCAAAGTCAGTTTGAGTTACCGGGTTGATGGGTCAGACACATCAGCCGCTCCTTGGACACTTGACAACAACTTTTTAATAAAGATTCTGTCAAATTATTTGATTATTTCTGGGAAACTAAACCGGCAACTCTAATGTCTCCCTCATGATATATGTAGCAAGGTATAAAGGATGCTCTACATATTTTATCTTTTGTACATCCCAGTTGCAATAACATTTAGCTAAGGTGCATTTAAATATTGTAAGTTTCAAGATGACATAGTGCATAGGATACTTACCCTGAACTGTTGTTAAGTACTGTCAAGTTGGTTCTGACTCATAGCTATCCTATATAGGGTTTCTGAGGAGCAGCTGGTGATCTTGAACCACTGACCTTTGCGGTTCAGACAGACCTTGCAGTCCAGCACATTAACTCACAGTGCCACACTAGGACGCCTGTACTGAACTACTACTTATTCTAAGAATGTGGGTTTTTTTTCCTAGAAATATCTGTAACTTGCCCAACTGCCACAAAGCAGAAATACCACTCATCAAATACTTCTTGAGACAGCTACACCAAAAATTAGTTGTTTAGTTCTCAATTGGTTGCCATGAAAGCATTCTTAATTCAAGATATATATAGCAGGCATATATTAGAGAAAACCTTACAACAAGGAATCATTTTGTTCTCATTACTGACATGAAATTTCAAAATCTGAAAGATTGAATTTGCATAGATTTTGTAATATAACCTAGCAACTAAATTTTGTATTAAAACCATCACCAGTAAAATAATGGAGAACTAGGGAAGTGTTTGATACCAAAATAATTATTCTGCATATTCTGTTTATATCAGAACTTATAATAACATTTAGGATAAATTGAAGCTTTCAATTAGCAAATTTCAACATATTTTAGAATACTCACGACTACAAATCATGGCACTGATAACTGTTGTACTTAGTGAAGAATTGAGATGATTATCATGTGCCATTGTTAGAAGTTGACCCCATGCATGACAATGAAGCACAACCCGGATCTGCATTACCCTCACAATCCTTGTTTCAGCCCATTGTTGAAGCCACGGGTGCCGATCCATGTCATTGAGGGTCATCTTTTACAGTGACCCTCTTTTATTCAGCATGATGTCCTTCTCCAGGGATTAGCCTTTCTTGGTAATTTGTCCAAACTATGTGAGACAAAATCTTGCCCTCTGTGTTTATAAGGAGTATTTTGGCTGTACCTTTTCCTGGCAGCCCATGGCATGTTTAATATTTGCCAACACCTTAATTTTTCAGTCTTCTATGTTCATTGCCCAGCTTTCACATGTACACTGTTAAGTGTCGTTGAGTCATCCAACTCATAGCAACCCTGTATAGGGTTCCCAAGGAGTAGCTAGTGGGTTTGAACCACCAACCAGTGCTTACCTTGTAGTGTCACACCAGGACTTCACTTACAGGCACATGAGGCAATTGTAAATACCAAGACTATGAGCAATCCTCAAAGTGACATCATTAACACCAAAGAGGCCTTTTGAAGCCAACTTACCTATTGCGGTATGTCATTTGATTTCTTGACTGCTGCTTCTACAAACCGAATCCAAGTCAAATGAAATCCTTGACAACTTTAGCCTTTTCTCCTTTTATTATGAGTTCTATTTGTCCAGTTGTGAGGATTATTGTTTTATATTTTTCACATTGCATCTTCCTCAGAAAGTGCATCAAGGGGAGGCAGGGAAAGAAGACAGACTAGGCAGAAATGCTGTTTATACCCTCAACAGAGATGCAGAAAATCCAATGAGAGATGCAGATGATAGTCCTAGAACTCTGAGCTTCAGATGAACGGATAGAGAAGTGGATTGAAACCTTACTAGGAGAGAAAGCTGAGCAGACAGCAAAAAAAAAAAAAAAAAAAAAAAAAATGTGACTGCTGATCTGTGGTGGCCGACCCGACTTAATTGCAGGTATCTTGAGCATTTGTGAGTGGCTCCAGAGACAAGAAAACATTCAAGTTGCAGAAACCTACCTGTGGCTCACAGAGACAAAGGTGCAGTTTTTTTCTTGTTCCCTACTCTTCCTGGGAGTCCTGGTGTGGTGCTGTGGGCAAATGTGTCAGACTGCAAAGTCGTTTGAACTGCAAGGTCGGTTGTTCAAGCTCACCAGCTGCTCCTTGGAAACCCTATACAGATTCGCTATGGGTTGGAATCGACTTGACAGCACTTAACAACTGTCCCCTGATAACCATAGTCAAGGCCTGTCTTCACCGGTGTAAAACCCAGGGGAAAGTTCTTGTTTTCCAGGTGGCCAGAGCCATAGAGGTAAGTGCTGAGGTTGTGAGCCCCATTTGTAGTGGGAGGAGCTAGCTGCAATAACCTTGCCCAACTGGGCCCTGCTCCAAAGTTGCAGTCGCCCCTGGCCAGCCCTGGATTAGCTCTCACTAGAAGCCGCTGAACAAAAGCAGGGTAGAGACGAAAAAACAAAACAGGAAGGATGATCTGTGCAGGCCTGTTGGGTTGCAGCATGGCCATCTTGAATTTTCTTGGGCGAATGTAACTACAAGAGGCCAGTAGGTGGCACAGAGGCATACTCCTTATTGGTGGAGAGAAAACCGTTGCCAGTTCGTTTTTTTTTCACTGTTTGCTGGTTGGTTTGTTGGTTTCCTTTCTCTCTCGTGTGTGTGCGTTTTCTCTTCTTGCCTTACCCTACAGGAGACAGCAACAGGCCATACAGCTCTGCCACAGCTATACCCACTACAGCTCTACCAATAGGGCAAGAACCAATACCAGCTGCTATACACTACTGGATCAATGACAGTAGCCAACATCCGTTAAATCCACCCTGAAATGAATTGCACTAACAGTGAGACACAAACTCATCTGATCACAACCACCAGGATGCAGTTGGTGAGTGCCTAAGAATGCAGCAACATACATTCATCAAGTTAATACAAATACAACACCATCATAATGTCTCAAAAGCAGCAAACAATTTCTGTTCCTACACAGAAACAAGACAGAGTAACTGAAACAAATGATCAAGGGATAGCGCTAGAAAATGTTTTTGAGGAAAAAAGGGCATTGAAACTACTTGAAAAATAATTCAGGAGAATATTTGTTGTTGTTACGTGCCGTGTAGTCGGTTTCCGACTCATAGCGACCCTGTACAGGGTTTTCGAGGCTGTAAATCTTTACGGGAGCAGAAAGCCTCATCTTTCTCCCGCGGAACAGCTGGTAGTTTTGAACTGCTGACATTAAGGTTCGCAGCCTGATTTGTAACCACTATGCTACCAGAGCTCCTTTAGGAGAATATTTAGGTACCTCCAAATGATTGACAAGGAGCTCTGGTAGCGTAGTGGTTACGAATCGGGTTGCAAACCTCAAGGTCAGCAGTTCGAAACTACCAGCTCTTCCGCGGGAGAAAGATGAGGCTTTCTGCTCCCATAAAGGTTTACAGCCTCGGAAACCCTGTACAGGGTCGCTATGAGTTGGAACTGACTCCACGGCACATAACCCCCACCACCAAATGATTGACAGAGAAGACTAGGAAAACAAGAATTCAGAAATGCACTGCAGGAGCAATCAAACACAGTAGATTAAGGATTGGAGACAATATCAAAACTGCAAACAAATCCAGAAGATGACTACTAAGATATCAGAAATGGACAATACATCGAAAGGGTAAAATAGTAGATCTGAATCAATGGGAGCCAGAATTAGTGAGCTTGAATATAAATCTCTCAATACTAGTAAGCTGGAAGTACAACCAGAAAAAAGAATGAAAACCTCTGAAAAGGGCTTAAGAGTCATGTGGGATAACATGTAGAAGAATAACTTAGTGTGATCAGAATTCCAGAAAAGGAAGAAACAAAAGCACAGGAATGGCAGCCAAACAGTTGCTGGAAGAAAATTTCCCTAACATCATGAAAGATGAGAAGATAAGCATTCAAGAAGCTGAGTGAACACCAAACAGGATAGACCCCAGAAGAAAATCAAGACACAATCAAACTTTCCAAAATCAAAGACAAAGAATCCTGAAAGCAGTTCAGGAAAAACAAAATGTTACTTATAAAGGAAAGCCAGTAAGATTAAACTCTGAATTCTCAGCAGAAACCATACAGGTAAAAAAGGCAATGGGGAGACATATACAAAAATCTGAAGGAAAAAAACCTGCCAACCCAAAACCATATGCCCAGCAAAACTGCCTCTCAAATATGATTGAAATTGGAACATTTCCAGATAAACCGAAATTAAAGGAATTTGTATAAATCAGGCCAACTTCAGACTATTTTAAAATGGGGAAGAAATTAATAAATTACAGAGTAACAACACAGAAAATACACCTTCACATCAAATCAAGAAAAAGAAAATCTGTGAAGATTTTGGAAACATTAAAACCATGAAGAAATAGACAAGAAAAAGCACACACAAAAAATGAACTCAATCTCAGAAAATATACAGAAAAAGGAAACCAACAGAACACAGGAAAACACAGCAAAATGACTGCAGTTAATTCATACCTATCAGTAATTGCACTGACCATCAATGGATTAACTGCACCAATCAAGAGACAGAGTAGCAGAATGGATAAGAAAAAAGGGGTCCTTCAATGTGCTGTCTATAAGAGACATACCTTACACACAAAGACAGATTAAAAATTAAAAGATTGAAAAATATATTAAGTTAATGGCAATCAAATGAGCAGGAGTGGTAATAATAATTTCTGATAAAAAAAGACTGAGGCAAAAACCAGCATCAGAGACAAAGATGCACATTATTTCATGATTAAAGGGTCAATTGAACAAGACATAACTATAAATAAATACCAGTGCTCCCAGCAAAAAATCCTCAAAATACATAAACTGTAATAGTATTAAGGAAATAGACAACTCTACAGTAACAGTTGTTATGAAGTGCCATCGAACTGATAATGACTCATACAAATCCTGCTGGTGGGTTTGAACTGCCAACCCTGTGGTTCGCAGTCCAGTGCTCTTCCTACAGTGGCACACCAAGAATCCACAATGATAGTTGTTGTTCAGTACTGTTGAGTCAATTCCGACCCATAGCGACCCTGTATAGGGTTTCCTAGGAGCAGTTGATGAGCTTGAACCACCGACCTTGCAGTTCAAATGACTTTGCAGTCTGAGTAGGAGAAAATGTGAACCAAAACTCCAATTTTTCTTTTTTTTGGAAAAAAGGCCGGATTTACTGGTCAGAAAGAAACTGGAGGGCCTTCAGACTATCATTTCTATCACCAAGGCCATATTTTCCTCGACCCCCCTCACATCTGGAAAGGAACTCACCCTTGTGGCCCAATTTTCAGCCAAACAACAGATAGATTTACAGGAAGATGGGGGGCAACAACGCTAGTAAGATATGCTCACCATGGAATGGTCAATCATTCAAAATCAAAATCAACATTTAACTAAGGACAAAGTTGAGAAGGGCTTGAAAGGAACCACAAGTAGGAAGAGGCATAACTATTGTTGCATGGAGGAGGTTGTAATCATTGAGATAAAACAAAGTATATGACTTGAATTTAAAACTGATGGTCTTGTCTGTAAACCATTCAATTTGCAATAAAAAGTAAAAAAACAAAAACAAAATAATAAACAGAGGCTGTGTCCTCTGCTTATTGCAGGTTGTTAATGAGTCTTCTTCCAATCCTGATGCCAGGTTCTTTATATAATCTAATTCTCTGATTATTTGCTCATTATGTAGAATAAATAAATATGGTGAAAGAATACAATCCTAACATACACCTTTCCTGATTTAAAACCATACAGTGTCCCCTTGTTCTCTTCGAATGGTCTATGTACATGTTCCTTATGACCACAATGAATTGTTATGAAATTCCCATTCATCGCAATATTATCCATGATCTGTTATG
Organism: Chrysochloris asiatica; assembly: GCF_000296735.1. Classification (NCBI taxonomy): domain Eukaryota; kingdom Metazoa; phylum Chordata; class Mammalia; order Afrosoricida; family Chrysochloridae; genus Chrysochloris; species Chrysochloris asiatica. The sequence continues at coordinate 3,568,467 of NW_006408654.1, forward strand.
GTCCACACAGCCATATGCCTTTGCTTAGTCAATAAAAACAAACATCTATCTGGTATTTTCTGAATGTGGCCAACATCCATCTATGAACAGCACTGATATCCCTAATTCCACATCTTTTGAATCCAGCTTGAATTTCTGATAATTTTGTGTCAGTGTACTGCAGCAAGAGTTTTAAAATTTATCTTCAGCAAAATTTTCCATGCGTTTGATATTAGTGGTATCGCTTGATAGTTTCCGAGCTTTGTGGGGTCACCTTTCTTTAGAATGGACACTTACCTGTATCTCTTCCATTAGGTTTGTTAGGTAGCTGTCTCCCAAATTTCTTGGCAGAGATGAGTGAGCATCTCCAGTGCTGCATCCTTCTACTGAAACATTTCAATTGGTGTTTTGTCAATTACTGGAGCCTTGTTTTCCATCAATGTTTTCATGCAGTCTGGACTTCTTCCTTCAATACTATTGGTTCTTGCTGTCTCCTGAAATGGTTGAATGTCAACCAATTCTTTTTGGTACAGTGACTCTGTGTGATGCTTCCTGCGTTGTTCAATATTTTACCCATAAAATCCTTCAGTATTGTAATTTAGGGCTTGAATTTTTTTTCTTTAGTTTTTTCAGCTTTTTAAATGCCAAAGCATTCTTTTTTGGTTTTCTAACTCCCAGTCTTTGCTCTATATTTCATTATAATTTTCTTCTTGAGCTTCCATCTGAAATCAACTCTTTTACTTCATTTCTTTCTTTGCTTTGATGTCTTTAAGTTCTAAAGCAAGTTTCAAAGTGTCTTCTGACATCCGTTTTGGTCTTTTTCTTCCCTATTGTTTTAATGACCTTTTGCTTTCTGCATATCTTTAACGCCTTCCCACAACTCATCTGGTCTTTGGTCATTATTGTTCAGTGCATCACATTTACTCTTGACATGATTTGTAAATTAATGTGGTATATGTTCAAGGCCATATTTTGGCTCTTGTGGTCTTTTAATTTTCTTCATATTCAACTTGAACTTGCATCTGAACAATTGATGATCTGTTCTGCAGTCAGCCACTGGCCTTGTTCTGACAGCTAATTTTGAAATTCTCTATTGTATTTTTCCACAGATGTAGTTGATTTGATTACTATATATTCTACCTAGAGAAGCCCACTTATATAGTTGCTGTTTATTTTGTTGAAAAAAGGTATTTGCAATCAGTAATTCATTGGTCTTGTAAAATTCTCTCATGTGATCTCCTGGGTCATTTCTATCACCAAGGCCATATTTTCCAACTGCTGATGCTTTTTCTTAGTTTCCATCTTTCTCATTCCAATCACCAGTAATTATCAATACATCTTGATTTCATGTTGGATGAATTTCAGACTTCAGAAATTGGTAAAAATCTTCAATTTCTTCATCTGTGGTATTAGTGATTCGTGCATAAATTTGAAAAACAGGAGGGGGCTTCAAAGAGTTTGTGGGAAAATGAAATGACAAGATAATGGAATTTTTCCACTAAGTTTTAGGAGCCCCCTTGTAGTTGTATTAATTGGTCTTCCTTGTAGATAATATATGGATGTTATCCTATCACTGACAGTGTTGTACTTCAGAATAGATCTTGAAATGTCTTTTTTAACAAAGAATATGATGCTACTCCTCGTCAATGTGCCATTCCCAGCAGGGGTGATCACAGTGGATTTCAAAGTACTTAGCTACACGGATCACCATCTCATATTTTCCTTTTACCTCAGATGTCCTTATGCAACTTGGATTTGTAGAGAGAAAAGTCTTCAAACTTTCTCCTTTGAGTTCTCTATATATTTTGTATGGAATGTGCTTTCTGTAGATGAATTTCTGATCTTGATCATCTTTAATAACTAATGTAAATTAGTTCCTGCAGGGTTTGATGAAGCAGTGGGTTCACCAAAGCTGAGTCTTTCCTTTGAAAATCTAGCACTTTGTATTCAATATTCCAGAGACCAGAAGACTCCCTCAAGTCTTTAACTATTGTAAATCATGGCTTCCAATCACTTCCAGATGGGTGGGCTTGGTTAAGATCCTTACTAAGGTATTCTGAGCTCTTATAATCAGCAGCATGCGTTGCTATCTACAGAGCTAAGAGGAACCTACTACTGCCAAGAAAGAAAAGCCAGGAGTGGAGTGAGCCCTTTGGTCCCTGCACTCTGAAGTTCCTAGGTCCAGAGCAAGGTTGATGCCAAGACCCGTGGTGATACAAGAAATGTTGGACCTACAGATGCTGAAAGGAGACATGGACCTTTCCCCAGAACCGACAAAGATAGAAAACCTTGCCTAGAGCCAATGCCTTGAATTTGGGCTTCTAGTCGCCTAAAGTGTGAGAGAACCTGTCTCTGTTTGTTAAAACCTTTCACTTGTGATATTTCTGTTTAGCAGCACTAGCTAAGACTTAGGCACTGAACATATATGGTGATGAATTGGACAGACAAGGTCCTTACTGTCATGGAACTAAGTTACTAATGGGAGGAACCAGATAAATTGAATAAGGTATTTTCAGATGGTAAAATGTTTGGTGAAAAACGTAAAATAGGGCAGTGTGATAGGAAGCGATATGATAGAAATATGAGGTGGTGACTTGTGCAACTAAGTGAGGAAGTCCACACTGCTGTACCTGGGCTGAGAACTGAGTGATAAAATGGAGCTGGCCATGGGAAGTGATGGCACTTGCATGTTCCAGGAAGACAGAACTATAGTTTACATATTTTCAAGGGAGAACAATGTTGGTGTGTTGGGGAATGGAAAACAGTGTGGCCCAAGTACAATAAAGGAAAAGCAGATTATGACATGAAGGGAAGTAGTAGTTGACAGCTTTTAACAGGGGTGGCCTAATTTAGTTTTGAAAGATCTCTGGCCATAGACTAGTGATTATTACTGTGCATAGAGTATCAATAGGGACAAGAGGAAAGCAGGGAGACTTGTTACAAGGTTCTTGACTATGAAGAAGAGATAAATGGGGTCATATAGGCATATAAGCATTGTCTCAAGTATATAGTTGTTTTTAAATGCCATTGACTCTATTCCAACTCATAGCAACCCTGAATCTTGTAATTCCTCTTCTGAGATTAACCTCATTTACTCTCTCTTTATGGGCTCCTAGTGTAGCACTGAGGGTTAATGCGCCAGACTGCAAAGCTGTTTGAACTGCAAGGTTGGTGGTTCAAGCTCACCAGCCGCTCCTTGGAAACCCTATACAGGATCATTATGGGTCAGAATCAACTTGACAGCACTTAATAACAACAAACAAATCCACCCAATGGATAGATAGTTAAGACAAAGCACTTCTGTTAACTATTGGGCTAGAAATTATATCATTGTATCACCTACTGCAGTATACACTAGTCTGTTGCAAGGTTGGTTGTTCGAGCTCACCAGCCACTCCTAGGAAACCCTATACAGGGTTGCTATGGCTTGGAATGGACTCAATGGCACTCAAAGGCAACAACAATTGTTGTTAAGTGCACTCCATTCCTAGCAACCCTTTATAGGGTATTCAAGGCTTTGAATCTACGAGAGCAGAAAGCTTCATCTTTCTCCCTCTCTAGCTGCTGGTGGGTTCGAATCTCAGACGTTGTGGTTTTTAGTCCAGTGTTTATCGTATTAATATGTTACTTGGAAAAAAGTGTTTTGTGAGAGCTCTAAGGTGGCACTGTAGGATAAGCACTCAACCTCAAGGTTGGTGTGGACCGCAAGATCAGCAGTACAAACTCACCAGCAGCTCCTCGGAAACCCTATACAGGGTGGCTATGGATTGGTGCTGACTGGGTGGCACTTAACAACAACAACAATATTTTGAGAAACACTTGGCTAAATTATAACAGCACTCTCAGAATCTATAATGTTTACTCTGTCTCCTCATGCGGGAGATATTATGTCATATTTCCCAAACTTGTAAGTTCCATTTACAAGGGCATAAGTTCCACTGAACATACTTGGAGGAACATTTTCAAACTGTGATGGGGCAACTTGAATTTTCAGAGTCTGATTAATTAAGGTGTTACTTAGGTGTCCTTGTCCTTTGGTACAAGCAACAGATACTACTTCTAATTAAATTAATCTAAAGGGAATAAACTAGAAGCCTGGGAGGTTCAGAGAATTGACTGCAGTTGGCAAACCAGGTGCGGGAATCAGTAGGCTGTGAAAATGGAAACCACAGCAATGGGCTATGGCCTGAGCAGGAAGGCCATCTCCTACCAGGAAGGGATGCAACTCCAACTTTGTTGCCCTCTTTGTCCTTCTGCTGAAGATTCCTATTGTAGAATAAACCACTGGACCACAAAGTTGGTTCGAACTGCAATGTTGGTAGTTCAAACCCACCAGCAGCTCCTCTGAAAACTCCATACAAGGTCACTATGAGTGGGAACCGACCCAATGGCACTTAACAGCAACAACAAATCTGATGAATTTGGTTTTTCGTGTTTCAAATTTATAAAACTTACAGAAAGTTAAACTGCAGACTTTTTTCTTAGTCAGTGCAGTGTACCATGGTTTACTCTGCCAAGCTCCTGTTAGAAATAGGCTGTTTCCAGTTTTGTTTTTTTTCTAGTATAAATCATGCTATGATGAATGTCACTATGTTTAAAGCTATGTTTTTGTTCATTAAAAAGTTTTTTGGATTATTCCCAGAAATGGAATTATTGGGTCAAAGAGTATATAAACATTTTAAAGTTCCTGTGATGCATGTCATCTACTTTTTAATACAAAATATTGAGCCACTGTAGACTTCTTCTAATGGGGAATGAATATTTCAATACACCTCTGCCAGCATTGGGCATTTATGACATACTATTTTAAGAAGTAATTCAAATTGAATGAAATTATTTGTTCCCAGCTAGAGAGATTTCAGGAACCTATAAAAGAGAGATTTTGACAGGATATATATATAGATAAGTGATGTAATTGGTCTAGTCATCTGAAGAAATTTGTGGGTCTAAATCAATCCCACTACCATAAGCCATACTGAGTGGTAGCCGTGTCCCTAGATCAATTGGGACATGATTTCCTCTGACAACTAAGGCAAAAGGCCAAAGATTT
>NW_006408654.1:3573595-3586038 GCF_000296735.1 Chrysochloris asiatica
ATTATTTTTAGAAAATAAATTATATAACAACCTAAATGTAAGTCTTTGGGTGACTGCTTAAAATTTTTTTACGTGTAATTTTGTAATTTGTAAGTTTGTGTATGTATAGGTGTGTAGTGGGATGAGGCTGGGGAGACAGAAGAGAAAACATTTCTGGTAAATTCTTAAAAATCAAGTCAAGTAAGGCAGTGTCCTATTTTCTAGACAAAGGACTATGTAGATGGTTTTTTTAGTTTTCTACTATATACATATTCAACATGACTCTAAGAAAAAATAATTTTAAGTGGTTTTAATTTAAACTCTGGCTTTGTGCTTACCCAGAAAGCACAGGAATTATAGTTGTGTGATGTAAGTACCCTTTTTAAAACAATTGTTTGCATAGAAACAATTTTTATTGCAATTTCTGTAACACTTTACTGGAGTTGACAAAATAGTAAATCCATTTGCCAGCCGCCCCCACTGTGAGTGCTCAGCTGGCATAAATTTACAGGTTCCCAAATGGATACCCTTTTCTTGCTGCTAACATATATATTTATATGACATTTAAAAACTATTGTTTATAGTGTCATAGTTCATTCCAAATTTTGGTTCAATTAGTGACGTCGAAAACTTGATAACACCTTTCTTTTTTGTTTTAAAATTCCTTTCCTTTTAATACATTTGTTCTAAAATTCCTTTCCTTTTAATACACTTATCCTTTTAGCATGGTAATGACCCAGACATGTAGCAAGTCACATAATTTCATTTGCAGAATATCTAGCCATGCCACAGGGCTGTCTTTAATTTCAGCTCACTGTGTAGTTCATTAAAATTCAGTCTTTCCAGGACGCTAGATCAGTCTCTGCTACCTATTACATGGAAAGGAAAGTGCTGTTGAAACCTTCCTGCTGTGGCTTTTAGCTAATCCTGTGCAAATAAGGGTACTGACATCCTGGAGGGCTGTCAGCCCAGTAGCTAGCCTATGGAATACGGCAGCTAGATCTTCGAAGACTTGCTTCCAAATTCTGAATTGAGAGAGGTAAGACTGGGTTACGTGGATAGTCCTCACATATGCCTATCCATGCCACAGGGGCCTGGAAAATTCACTGTTGAGAACTGTCTGTCGCTGGGCACCAACATAGATTCATTCATGTCTATTGTCAACAAATATATACTTTCAATAGAATTTGAGTGCACAGAATTGGATTGATTATAATTCTTGATTCAGGACACTCAATCCTATTAATCCAAAGGTGGCCTTTTTAAAATATAGCTGTCATTGCTGTTAAGTGCTGCTGAGTTGGTTTCAACTCATAGTGACCCTGTATAGCAGGAGTGGGGAACATCTGGCCCAAAAAAGATGAGACTTTCTGTTCCAGTAAAGATTTATAGCCTTGGAAACCCTACACATGGTCATGATGAGTCACAACCAACTTGCTGGCACACACCACCAACCACTACCGTGGAATCTTATAGAGAATGCTACCAGTTGTTTAGGGCCTGATGGTGGTGGTGATGTGCCACCGAGACAGTTCTGACTCAAACGGCTGACCCTGTATAGGGTGTCTGAGGCTGTAATCTTTACGGGAGCACAAAGCCTTATCTTTCTCCTGAAAAGCAGTTGACAGATTTGAGCTATTGACCTTTTGGTTAGCAGCTCAGCTCATAATCCACTACACTACCAGGGCTCCTTTGTTTAGGGATTGTTGTTGTTAAGTGCTGTGGAGTCGGTTTCGACTCATAGTGACCCTGTAGGCCCATTCTATTTTCTACAAGTTCCTTCAAAGAACAGAAAATGAGGTATTATTCTCCACAGTCATTCTAAACAACTAGGGGTTGACATCAGAAAAAGTAAGTTAATAGGTCTGTTTCACTGATTAAATAAAATATCAGCAAAACACATCTAATCAAGTAGAGAAAAAACAATGCATTATGACCAAGTTGAGTTTACTCCAGGAATAAATATAAAGATGGTTTAATAATTACTTAATAAGTATCTACTAGGTGCCAAGTGAGTATCTGGTTCTTTAGGATGGATGAGTGAAACTGATAGGCCTGCTCTTACTCTCAGGGTCCTAGACTTTAGAGTGGGAGCCACTCAGTACTCACACACACAAGATGATTTTAGAGAATGGCAAGGCTATGGAGAAAATAGAGCATCACTGTGACAGAGATTGACTGGAAGCAGATCCTTAAATTGGGAGGTGCTCCTAAGTGCAAAGTGAGTGACAAGTACTGTATGCAAATGCGACAGTAAGTACTTCTGTAGGAGGGACGAGGTTGACTGATGTGTAAAGAACAGCAAGAGCCAGTGAACTAGAATCCACCTGATTGGGTGTGCCTGGTTTACAATACTTGAAAGGGTTTTATTAATTTGTTTTTAAATCTAATAAATTTGTACAATTTATTAGATTTAAAAGCAAAACAAAACATTTGTTCAAAAGCAGGAAAGGGAAGACACCAAAATCACAAGCAACAAAAGTCAAGATTGTTGGAAGCAGGAGGCGGGGCTTGATGGTGGCTAGGGTGGAAGTATAGTGAGGCTTGCCATCAGCCATACCACAGAATACCAGGCAAAGCAGATTCAGGGGAGAGCTCCAAAACTCAGAACCACATAGGTAGGAATATTTAAAAAGTTTGAGGGCTTATAGCTAGTAAAATTTGTAGCAGAAGTAAGAAATAGCATACTTTGAATCTGCCGGGCTCAGACGCGCGTAGCTGACAACTTGGACGAGACCAAGCTGCAAAACCAAGCGGGGAAGCAGATTTCTAATTTGATAGCATTGTGGTCTGAGAAAATGCTTTCTAGTATTTTGATATTTGTAAATTTATGGAGATTTGTTTTGTGGCCTAAAACATGGTCCATTTTGGAGAATGTTCCATGTGTACTGGAAAAGAATGTGTATTGTGCAGTTGTTGGGTTGAATGCTCTGTACACATCTATGAGGTCCAGTTGGCTGACTGTGTTGTTTAGTTCTTCTGTGACTTTGTCAAGTTTATTTCTGGTTGTTCTATCCGTTTTTGAAAGCGGTGTATTAAAATCACTGACAATTATTGTAGATTCATCTATTTCTTTCTTCAAATCTGTTAGTGTTTGCTTTATATATTTTGGAGCTCTTTCATTGGGACCATAGATATTTATTATGGTTATGTCATCTTGTTCAATTGTCCCTTTAATCATGAGATCATGTCCATCTTTATCTATTATGCTGTTTTTTGCTTTAAAGTTTATTTTATCCGAGATTAGTACTGCCACTCCTCTTCGCTTTTTATTGCAATTGGCTTGGTATATTTTTTTCCATCCTTTGACTTTTAATCTGTTTTTGTCTCTGTGTGTAAGATGTGTCTCTTGCAGACAGCATAATGAAGGATCTTGTTTTCTTAATCCATTCTGCCACCCTCTGTCTCTTAACAGGTACATTTAATCCATTTACATCCAGTGTAATTATTGATAGGTATGGATTAATTGCTGCCATTATGTTGGATTTTTGTGGTGTTGCTGCTTTTTTTGTTCTGTGTGTCTTCCTTTGCTGAGTTCATGATTTTTGTGTTCTTTCTTGTAAGTTTCCTCATGGTTTTAATGTTTCCATGTTCTTGGATTTTTATTCTCTTGGTATGTTGTGAAGTGTTAATTTTCTTTGAGGTTGCCTTATAGTCCATTAACTTTTCTGTCCATTTAGTGCAGTTTATTTTATCCTGTAATCGACCTGACCTTCTCACTACCTGGATCTCTGTTCCTACGTGTTTACCTTCTTTTACAGTGAACTTGTTTTGATCATAGACTGACCTCTCAGATTCTCTGAGTTTGTTCTTATAGTTTTGTTCTGTTCTCAACTCTTCCTTCTGTTGACTTAATTCTGGGAGGTGCTGCCACATATGTCAATCTCTGGTTGTTGTCTGTTCTTGTTGGTTCACAGTCCACAGAACTCTATTTAGGATGTTTCGTAGTGCAGGTTTGGCTCTGGCAAAATCCCTAAGCTTCTGTTCATCTTGGAATGTTTTGATTACACCGTCATATTTGATTGATAGCTTTGCTGGATAAAGGAATTTTGCTTGGCAATTTTTTTCTTTCGGGGTTTTATATATGTCTCCCCATTGCCTTCGAGCTTAATATGACTTGCTTGCCTTTGTATGCGACACTTGTGTTTTCCCTGGCTGCTTTCAGAAGTGTCTCCTTATCTTTGATTTTGGAGAGCTTGATTATGATATATCTTGGTGATTTTCTTTTTGGGGTCTATTCTGGGGTTCGTTGAGCTTCTTGAATGCTTATCTTTACACTTTTCAGTATGCTAGAGAAATTTTCTTCCAACAGTTCAACTATTTCCTCTGTGGACTTGTGGTATTCTTCTTGTTCTGGAATGTCGATAATTCTTAAGTTATTCCTCTTCGTGCTGTCCAACATGAATCTTAGACCTTCTTCAGATTTTTTTATCCTTTTTTTGTGTTTGTTCTTCTATCTTAGTGGTATTGAGAGATTTGTCTTCCAGCTTCCTGGTTCTTCCTTCCATCTTGTCTATTCTACTCCTCTGCCCTTTCAGAGTATTGTCTATTTCTGATATTCTGTTATTGATCGTTTGGACCTCTTTCTGTAGGTTTTGAATTGTTTCCAATGCTGTATCTATCTTATTTGATTGTTCCTATAGTGCTTTCCTGACTTCTTCCTTGTTTTTCTCAACTCCATTGTAAAGTGTTTTGAAACATTTTATAGTCATTTTTCGGAATTCCTTCTCAGGCATTTCCAAGGCCTGCCCTCCTCCCAGAATGGAGTCCATCTCTACCTCTAGGTCATTTGTCTCAGACATTTAATTTTGTTTCTGGACATGTGCTGATATGGTCATCTGCTTTTGCTTCTTGGACATGTTTAGTGTTTATCTGTGGCCTTAATACTTAATTGAATATGTGCTTTGGTATTTTTTATGCTTTCTGATTGCTTCCAGGAAGATGTGATCAGGATGTGGGCTTCCCTTTTCACTCTTCTTATTGCTTAACTCAGAGTAACTTTCACAGGTGTTGTCTGTTTCCCTGGTATATGGCAGTTGGTATTGGGTCTTGCCTGGGTTTTTGTGTTTTATAGAGTGTGATTGTAGCTTGGCTATATGGCAGCAGTTGCTGACTCTTCTTGTGTAATATAGGGACACAAAGAGTCTTCCAAAGGCAGAAGTGGGGGCATATAACAGCTAAACAATACCCAGCAAAAAAAATACAAGAGAGAGAAAAAAAAAAAAAAGACTAAAAAACAGCAAAAACAAAAACTAGACTGAATACTGCAGTCTCTAATCACAGAAAAGGAAGAGGAGGGAGAGAAGAAAAAGAAAAGAAAAAAAAAATCTGTAGCCTAATATGAGTATGACTTTAATGTCCTCTCTTTAGCTTCTTGCTTTCAAAGCTGCCTGAGAGATTTCAAGATGCCAGTGTTGATTGTTATTCTATACCTCAGGCTTTAATTTAATTTTCAGCCTGTTTTGTTTTTAAACTTTCTTTCCCTGTCCTTTCGTGTATTGAGAAACAGAACAAAAAACAAACAAATAAGGAAAGTTCAGGGTCTACTCTTGGGCTGAGTATCTGTGTGCATGCGTGGCAGAAGAACCCACCAGTGGTGAGGGTGGGGGTGTCCACTCACCCAGGCTTCCCCTCTAGTCACCAGAATGGAGGTGTGCAAACAGTGGGTGTGCCAATGACCAGTTACCAAAAAAAAAAACAAAAAACAAAAAGCAAAGAAAATCAGAACAAAGCAAAACTGATCAAGTGTATTGTCCACCTTTGCTCCAAGGTTCCTGTGGCATTTTTTCCATGGTGTTTCTGCTCCCCCGCCCCTTGGTCTTGCCATTTGGTCTCACCCAAGATGTCGGCTCCGGGCCTCCAAGCTGGGTCCGGCAGATTCAAATGTATGTGATTTTTTACTTGAGCTCCAATTTCCACAAGCTATAAGCCTTCAAACTTTTGAAATATTCCTATGTCCGTGATTCCGAGTTTTGGAGCTCTGCCCTGGATCTGCTTTGTCTGGTATTCTGTGTTATTGTTGATGGCGAACCTCTACCCTAGCCACCATCAAGCCCTGGCTCCAAGTTAGTTTTTATATAAGGTAAGAGATACAGGTCTTGCTTCATTCTTTTGCAAATTGATTTCGAATTTTGCTAACACCATTTGTTGAAGATAGTGTCTCTTCCCCATTAACGTGTTTTGGTCCTTTGTCAAATATCACTTGACTGTATGTGGATAAATTAACTTTTGGGTTCTCAGTTCTGTTCTATTGATCTATGAATCTTTCATTGTACCAACACCAGGCTGTTTTGATCATTGTGGCCATGTAGTAAATTTTGAAATCAGGGAGTGAGAGACTTCCAACTTTGTTCTTCTTAAGCAGTGCTTTGCTTATCTGAGGCCTCTTTCCCTTCCATATGAAGTTCGTAGTTATTTTTTCCATATCTTTAAAGAATGTTGTTGGAATCTGGATTGGTAGATTGCTTTGGGTAGTATTGACATTTTCACAATGTTAAGTCTTCCTATCCAGGAGCATGCTATAGTCTTCCATTTTTGTAAATCTCTTTTTTTTTTTGGTAGTAGTGTTTTGTAGTTTTATTTGAATAGGTTTTTGCTTCTCTGGTTAGATTTATTCCTAAATATTTCATCTTTTGAGTGCCTTTTGTATAATGGTATTGTTTTCCTAAATTCATTTTCAGAGCTGTCTTTAGTAGTATAGAGGAATTCAACTGAGTTTTGTGTGTTTATCTTGTACCCTGCCACTTTGCTGAATCTTCCAATGAGTTCCAATAATTTTCTTGCAGAGTCTTTGGTATTTTCTATGTACAGGATCATAGCATCTGCAAATAGAATTAGTTTTACATCTTCTTTACCAATTTGGATGCCTTTAAATTCCCTATCCTGCGTTATAGTTCTGGTGAACACTTCCAACCCAATATTGAATAGGAATGGTGATAATGGGCATCCTTGTATGGTTCCTGTTAGCAAATGGAATGCTTTCAGTTTCTGTCTGTTGATCTGTTGAGAGTGATGTTTGCTTTTGGTTTTGTATATATGCTCTTAATTATGTTGAGGAATTTCCCTTCAATTCTTATTTTGTTGAGTGTTTTTATCAGGAATGGATGTTGGATTTTGTCAAATGCCTTTTCTGCATCAATCGATATGATCATGTGGTTCTTTTCTTTTTTCTTATTTATATGGTGGATTACATTGATTGTTTTTCTAATATTGAATCATCCTTGCATCCCTGATATGAATCCCAGTTAGTCATGATGTCTTGATATGTTGTTGAATTCTATTGAGTAGGATTTTGTTGAGAATTTTTGCATCTATGTTCATGAGGGAGATTGGTCTATAATTTTCTTTCTTAGTGATGTCCTTCCATAGTTTTGGTATGAGAATTATATTTGCTTCAAAAAATGTATTTTTCAAGTTTTCCATCCTTTTCTATATTCTGGAATAGTTTGAGTACAATTTGTATCAGCTCTTTTCTGAAAGTTTGATAAAATTCGCCAGTAAAGCCATTGGGCCAGAACTTCTTTCGGTTTGGAAATTTTTGATTACCTGATCAATTTCTTCTTTTGTTATATGTTTGTTCAAATTTTCTACTTCACTCTGTGAAAGTTCAGGTAGGTAGTGTTTTTCTAAAAATGTATCCATTTCCTCTAGATTTTCAAATTTGTTGGAGTACAACTCTTCATAGTATTCTTTTATTATCCTTTTTATTTCATTGGTTCTGCTGTGATGTCATCCATTTGGTTTCTTATGTGTGTTATTTGTGTTTTCTCCCTCTTTTCTTTCATTAGATTTGCCAATGGTTTGTCAATTTTATTAATCCTTTAATGAACTAGCTTCTTGTCTTGTTGATTCTTTATATAATTTTTGTTTTTTCTATCTCATTTATTTTTATTCAAATCTATTTTTTTTTTCTTATGGTGACTATAGTTTACTTTGTTGGTCTTTTTCTAATTGTTGTGAGGTTGTGCTAATGTGTTGATTTTGGTTCTTTCTTCTTTTTTGATGTGTGCATTTACTGTTATAAATTGACCTCTCAACACTCTTTTTGCTGTGTTTCAAAGGTTTTGGCATGTTGCGTTTTCATTTTCATTTGTTTCTAGAATTTTAAAATTTCACTCTTTGTTTGTTTTACTATCCAGTAGCTTTTAAGCAGGGTGTTATTCAATTTCCATGTATATGATTTTATTTCCTTGCTCTTCCTATTGTTGAATTTTAATTTTATAGCATTGTAATCTGAGAAGAGGTCTTGTAGTTTTTTGATGATTTTTAATTTATTGAGACTTGCTTTGTGATTTAGCATATGGTCTATTCTGGTGAATGTTTCATGTGCACTGGAAAAGAATATGTTTTCTGCTGTTGTTGATTAAATGCTCTGGTCAAATCTATGAGGTCAGGTTGGTTGCTTGTGTTGTTTAATTCCTGTGTACCTTTGTGGTGTTTCTTTCTGGTTGTTCTGTCCATTTTTGAAAATGGTGTATTAAAATCTCCCACTATTATTGTTGAGTTGTGTATTTCTTTCTTCAATTTTATCAGGGTTTGATTTATATAGTTTGGAGCTCTTTCATTGGGAGCATAGATAATTATTATGATTATGTCCTTTTTCAGTTGACCATTTAATCATGAGATAATATGCTTCTTTGTCTCTTATGCTGGTTTTTGCCTTAAATTTTATTTAATCAGAGATTAACGTCACCACTCCTGCTTGTTTTTGATTGCAATTGTCTTGGTATATTTTTTCCATCCTTTAATTTTTAGTCTATTTTTGTCTTTGTGTGTAAGGTGTGTCTCTTTTAGACAGTATATTAATGAATTCTATTTTCTTATCCATTCTGCTGCTCTCTCTGTCTTGATTGGTGCATTTAAACCATTGGCATTCAGTGTAATTATTGATAGGTGTGGATTAGTTTCTGTCATTATATTGTTTATTTTTTGTGATGTTGTTGGTTTCTTTGTTCTGCATGCTTTCCTGTGCTGAGTTCATTTTTTGTGTGCTTTTCCTGGTCAATTTCATCATAATTTTAATATTTCCAAAATTTTCTCGGATTTTCCTTTTCTTGCTTTGATGTTGTAGTTGTCCTGATCATAGACTGACATCTCATATCCCCTAACTTCATTCTTGTAGTTTTGTGCTGTTATGTCCTCTTTCACAACTAGACTGAGTTCCGGTGGTGTTGCCACATATGTCAATCTCTGGTTGCTGTATTTTCTTGTTGCGTCTCAGTCCATAGAACTCCCTTAAGTATGTTTTGAAGCACTGGCTTGGCTTTTACAAAATCCCTTAATTTCTGTTTATCCTGAAAAGTTAAATTTCACCATCAGATTTGATTGACAGCTCTGCTGGATATATGATTCTTGGTTGGAAGTTTTTTTCTTTCAGAGTTTTGTATGTGTCTCTCTATTACTTTCTTGCCTGCATGGTTTCTGGTGATAAATCCGAGCTTAATCTTATTAGTGTTCCATTGTAGGTAAAACTACTTTTTTCCCTAGCTGCTTTCAGGATTCTTTCCTTGTCTATGATTTTGGAGAGTTTGATCACAATATGTGTTGGTAATTTTGTTTTGGGGTCTATCTTGTACAGCTTCTTGAATGGTTATCTTCTTGCCTTTCAATATGTTAGGGAAATTTTCTTCCAGTATCTCTTTCACTAACTTTTTTGTGGTTTCTTTAGTTTCTTCCTGTTCTGGAATTCCAATCACCCACGGTTATTCCTCTTTATGTTGTCCCACATGAATCTTAGGCTTTCTTCAGATTTTTTTCATTCTTTTTTTTATGCTTGTTCTTCTATCTTAACAGTATTGAGATATTTATCATCAAGGTCACTAATTCTGGCTTCCATTGATTCAATTCTTGCTCATTTGCCTTTTCAGTGTATTGTCCATTTCTGATATTTTAGTATCGATCATCTGGACCTTGTTTGAAGGTTTGTATTATCTCCAGTGCTGTATCTATTTTGTTTAATTGTCCTTGTAGTGCTTTACTGACTTATTTATTTTCTTCAAACTTTTTGTGGAACATTTGGATGAACGTCAATATCATTCTCCTGAATTCTTGTTCAGGTATTTCCAAAGACTCTTCTCCCTCCAAAGCAATTTCTAACTCTTCCTCTTGGTCATTTGTTTGAGCTACTCTGTCTTGTTTCTGCAAGTGAGTAGAAATATTCTGCTGCTTTTTAGGCATTGTAGTGTTGTTGTATTTGTCTTAATTTGATGAATGTATGTTGGTTTGCTCTTAAGCACTCTGCAGTTAACTCCTGATAGTTGTGATAAGGAGATGGGCTTCTATGTTCACTGTTCATATAGCTCACTTCAGACTGTTTTTAGCAGGAGTTGGTTGTAGATTTTGCTCTGGTGTTCAGCAGCTAGTATTGGCGCTAGCCAAATTGGTGGCATTTTTAGAGGAGATTGTAGTTTGGCTGCATGGCTGCAGTTGCTGTTTCCTTTTGGATGAGCAAGGTGAGAAAGAGCTCTCACAAGATAGGAGGAGGACCAAAGATAAAACTAAAAAGGAAAGTCATAAAAACCCAGGGGTGGGTGGGGAGTGAATAAAGACAATAAAACTGGAGTGATTCTTTAGTGCCACTTAATGGACTCTTGCCTTCAAAGTCACCTGAGAAATTTCATGTGTGCTTACTATATCTCTCCAATCTAACACTAGTTTTTGTTTTTGTTTTTTTACTCCCCTCAAGTCTATTCAGCTGTTTCTCCTAATGTGAAACAGCCCAGGGTTGGCCAGACTTGGTTTGGAAGAGACTCCAGGCACAGGCTCTAACTGTTTTCTTCTCTCTCTTTGAATCTGCACCTAACAATCCATATACTGCTCTGCACACTGCAGAACCTTCCGTGGGGGTGTCTATTCATACTGGTCTCACCTCTAGTCACCAGAGAGGAAATGAATAGAAAAGAGAAAAAGAAGAAAAGGAAAAAGAAAGAAAATACTCTCACCAATGTCTCAGTAAATCAGTAGCAGGTGTCTATAAAGGGAGTGGTCTCTTGTCCCTCTCTCTGCTCACTCCCATTAAAAATGGTTATAGTGGGACACATTGGACACCCCAAATAGGAAGACACCTCTTTTCTTGCTTCTGTACCAAATTTTTCTCCCAGTGAACACTTGATCCACTTATTAATCCCTTTATCTTAAGTTTAGAATTCTGGGACCACCTTCTGAATTTGTTTTGTCCAGTTTTCTGTCTTTGCTGAAGAGGATCTTCACAGCCTTTCTGCCTAGTCCACAATTAAGTCCTAACTCTCCTTCATACTATTTCCAATATTACTTTATTATCATCTTAGCAACCTTTGGGTCTATGTGAAACCCTAAAGTGAATTGTTACACAGATGCCTCTTCTGTTTAAAGTACTAAGGAGAAATACCTATCTCACACTCCATCTCATCACCAACCATAGTGTAGTAGAGAGACATGGGAAGGAATGGTTGAGTTACAAGGAAGCTTTCAAGACAAAGATTGTAATGAAATAAAATATAACTGAGAAATAGTGTAGCCTCATCCAGTTCTTGTGCTATGCAGGAGTGCCTATGGCCAACCCACAGAAACAAACAAACAAATCCACTGTCATCTAGTTGTAGCCACCCTGTATATGGTTTCTGAGAGTATAATTCTTTATGGGGCAAGCCTACTACATCTTTGGTTGGTAGGTGTGAACTGCCAACCTTGCATTCAGCAATTTAGTGCTTATGCTATGGTGCCACAAGGTCAGTTGGTCTCAGCCTTAATTAGGACACAAATGCCCAGAACTCTGTAAAGTTTTCCAGGTAATTCTAATGTTCTAAGGTTGAGAGACACTGCTATAAAGCAAATGGTTCTCAAACTTTTCTGTGCATCAGAAACTCCTGGAGACCTTGTTAAAACACAGATTCCTGGCCCCACTCCCCTTGTTGCTGACTCTAAGTCTGGGGTGGGACTGAGACTGTGCATTTCTCACAAATTCTCAGGAGATGCTGTTTATCCAGAGGACCACATTTTGAACCCCTCCCCCGACCTCCAGCTGTAGACAAGCACTTTGTCGTTTACAGGTCATCATCTGTTGAGGCCACATCATTGCAGTTTCTGGAGTCAGCTGGAGCGTAGAGCTCTCTTTCTGCATGGGGCCCATCATGGTCAGAGTTGATCTGTGTGTTCTTTGGCCTTGATGCCAACTGAGTGTTCTGCTCAGTGGATCTGCTGAATCTAAGCCACCTAAGAGCTTGTTAGAAATGCAGACTCTCAGGCCCCTTCCCAGACCTACTGTATTAGAATCTGCATTGTAACAAGATCCTGGGTGCTCAGTCTACACATGAAACTTTGTAAATTTGTGCTAGTGGGTGGACGGGTGTCCTCTCCTTTTCTGCTGCACAAGGTTAGCAAGGGCCTGTGAGCAGATGCACACTAGATTTTTTTTTTTTAATGTTTTATTGTGAATTATATGATAGTTTACATGAGAGAACTTTAGTTTTACATTCATTCCATCGTAT
>NW_006408654.1:3586861-3587363 GCF_000296735.1 Chrysochloris asiatica
GGTCACGTGGGTACCATCTGCAAGTGTGGGTGTTCTTGTGCACATGCCCTCTCTTCCCATCAGCTGGTAGTTCCACTCTCCACTCGAGTCCCCGATGGCCACGCCACCGACTCTGGGCCCAGGAGTCCCCAGGTCTCCTCACACTGCTTGCCAACCTGGTCCCCAACTGGGTCCACAGAAGCCCACTGAACATTGTAAGGCTTAGCTTGCCACTTCATTGCTGCTTTTACCCCACTTCCCCCTATCAGTGATGTGGATGCACACTAGATTTTGAGAGCCACTTATCTCCTCCACTGGAGACTTTGTTCAGCACACAACCTGCACAATTGTCTGACGGCCTGTTCTTAGCACAAAGTTAAAGAATATAATGCTTAGAAATTCCCAGAATTAGTCTATCACTCTCAGCTTCTGTATTTATACAAAGCAATAGAAATGGTGACTTTGCTTACCTTAAGAAGAAAGGAGAAGAGGGATGTCATCTGCATCTCCATTGAGGCCCCCC
>NW_006408654.1:3588274-3593903 GCF_000296735.1 Chrysochloris asiatica
AGAGTTTATTAAAAAAAAAAAAAAAGAAGAAAGGGGAAAAATACATAATAACACTTAGTTACAGTTGCAACACATGGCATGCAACACATCAGCTCTTTCTGGAGAATGAAGAGTGCCCTGGGCATGTCATAAGATTCATGGTACATGTTGCAACACACAAAAGTAAATTCCTTTCTAGACAACTTTATTCTTGTAATTCCTAGATATGTTATTAAGCAGAAATAGCAACTTTACACAGGTACCTCCATGCTTATGTATTTACTTTTTGTGGTGTAGTAGTGAATGAGGTGGAATTTAATACACACATTGTTTTTACAGTTGCAAGATAGAAAATCCAGCAGGGGAAAATATTGGAGGAAGAAAGAGCCTTCCACAACTTCAACTGTTTCATTCTGTGTGTTCTTGACTCTATTGTTAGTCTTCTTTCCCTTCCTTTCATCTTCTGTCGAAGTATCTGAGTTCTGAATTCCCAAAGTTTTATGTCAACTCTTTATACTTTAGCTGAGATCTTGCCTAGCTACATGCTGAAAAGTTGGATGTGATTTTGGCTCAGAATGTAGTGTCTCATTAGTTTTCAGACGATGTATCCTTGTCCTTCCTCAGATTTCTCTTTTCTCAGTCACGACATAACATATGGCTCTACTTACTTCAAAGGAGCAATGTTTCAGCTTCAGCATAGTCCTTGCCACATCCATTTCTAGATCACAAAATGATTTGTTGAACTGTTTCTTTTCCTTTGCCTGGTTAACTGTCTATTTTTATGCAAGATTTCATTGTTAGGACACAACTTGTTATGCAGAAAAATCTATTCTACAAATCCATGCCCCACTTGCAGTTTTTGGGAGACAATCTGCATTTTAATGCCACAGGTCAAATTAAATTCAACAAGTATCTAATCCCCTGGCCTTAATAAGGAACTACAGTGTTTTCTTCATCTCCAGTACCCCATTTGCCTTTCTTCCAGGGTGTAATTGATGTGATGAAATTTCTGTAACATAAGGAACAAGGAATGTATAACACTGAGGTTATATCAATTTTGATTTTTGGGAAAAGAACCTGGTCCAGATTTATTTTTTCCTTCATTATTTTAATGACAGAAATTTTGTTGGTGTTTTTGCTTTGTTTTGTTTTGTTTTTTGATTTTTTCCTGGAACATAGACGACTGGGCTTTAGACTTGTTTCAATTAATTGCTTTATACTTGTGATGGTAGAACCATGGCAAATGTCCAACCATCGCAGAACTGCCTGGAGTCTGTGCCCAGAGAATGCAGATTTGACACGCAGCACCATAACTAACACGTGGTGCTTTGCTTGACAAACTGCTAAAGCCAGCCAAGTGGGAGGAACAGTTGCTAATGACGGAAGCAAGCCTTAGCTCTATAGTGGAAATTAATTCTTTTCAATTAGCATGCAAAACACTACTTTGCCAGCTTTGTGATCACTGGCTGATTTAAATATAGCCACAATGATGTGGAGACCACAATGTCTTCACATATTTGCAGCATTTTTGCTGGTTTCACCAAGTCAGACTACTTGGGTGTTCATTTCTCAAATATGGCCCTTCGGCCTAAGAATGTCAGGTTGGAGAAGCAGCCAAGAGAGATGGGAATTTGCTGCGTTTTGGCTGCATAGCACTGTTTCTGTAAACAGCTGGATTTGGTCAGCCATGTTGGCCATTAGCTTAGGTGGTTATGGCCCTTGTGAAATTGCCATGGCAATGGGCCACTTGTGTTCGACTGAAAATCCTGAGAAATAAGTTCTTAATACTGCAGATGTGCCCACAGCTTGTCCTCAGTCCCAGCCTGGGTCAGAAATCTTTCATATCCTTTTAAATAACCCACATTATCATCCCCAAACAGAATATTAACCATCTGGAAGTTTACATTTAAGGCAAAATGCTGAATCTGCTCTGTATACTTTTGGAGCTCACTTTTCATCTATTCCCATGGTTCCTCCAGATTCAGGATTCCTTATTTACCTGCAATGCCACCCAGATCGCTGATTCTTGCTCTCTGAAGGCAGAAAATGTCATCTGCTTGAACAGCTATGGTTTACTTACAAAGCAATTGGCAGATGTTAGTCCTTAGACTCTCCCACAGGAGGGGATAGAAGACAGGAAATATGGTGCTAATTTTGCCCATCAGTAATAAATGCAGCAGAATTTTAGCATTCTAGTTTCCAGGTCTCCCCAACAAACCATTGAATGAACCTTTATTGTGCTTGTATAGGAAGATAAACAGAGAATTCAGAAAAGGTCTTCTTTTGCCATCCTCCCATATCTAAGCATTCTCGTTCTGATCACTTCCCCAAAACTCTACCTGAGGTAGCAAATATGCTTGCTTATAAGCATAATGAACAATGAAAGGGACACACCAATACAAAACAAAACGAACAAACCAACAGCTGCTGTAGAGTTAATTCCAACTTATGATTTCCCCATGTGCTGTAGAACAGAACTAAATTCCACAGTTTTCAATGGTTGATTTTTCATCAGTAAATTGCCAGGCCTTTCTTCCAAGGTGACTCTGAGTAGACTTGGAATTCCAATCTTTTGGTTAGCAGCAGAATGTGTTAACCATTTATACCACTCAGGGACTCTGAGGAGGTTTTAGCGCATATAGGTGGTGAAACTGAACTTAGCCACTGATTGCACTCAGGTGCAGAGGAAATTAGAAGCTGCCCAGTTGTATTTTTGGTCCACATAAAGAATGCTGACTCTGGGAGCAGTTTTCTGTCCTCCAGCTCTTTTCTGATTTTCTAGACTCACAGAGTTTAGCAAATTGTGGTTCAGGAACCTTCCTAAAGTGGTGTTTAACTAACCCTAACTAGATAAGCCCTGGTCATGTAGTGGGTTACACAAGGTCAGCAGTGCCAATTCATCAGTTGCTCTGCAGGAGAAAGATGAAACTCTCTGCTCCTGTAAAGATTTACAGCCTCAAAAACCCTATACAGAGTCACTACAAGTCAGAACTGACTGGGTAGCATGCAGCAGCAGCAGCAGCAACCAAATAAGTACTGGACTGCTAAACAGAAAGTGAGTGGTTTAAGCCTACCAGCTGCTCCTCGGAAACCTTATACAGGTTGCTATGAGTCTGAACCAACTTGACAATACTTAACCACAAACCTAGGCATCAGTTCTTCATTTTCCAAGGATGGGTGCTGGGAGTCTAGCCTGCTACATAAAACTTTCAAGCTGATTCTGATGTACACTCAAGTTGGGAAGTCATAGACACCTTGACCTTTGGTGGTCACAACCATTTCCTCTGTTTGGAATGTCCCTTGCTCCAATGGCAGTCTCCACCCATTGAAAGTCAGGTTGAAAAATCACCTCCAGGAAGACTTCCATGGTTATTACAAGAAGAAGAGGCAGCAAACTTCCTTTTGTACTTCATGCCTGAATCACTGAGTTGTCTTATATTATAGATATGTATGTGAGTGTCTATTTCTCATTGTGTAGGGCTTCCCAAAGCTCATTCATTCTCTACCACAGTCACTCCTTTTGCCATGTGTAACTATCCTGTTGTGACACTGTAGGATAAGCACTGGACTGTGAACTGTAAGGTTGGTGGTTCAAATTCACCAGCTACTCCTTGGAAACCATACACAGGGTGGCTATGAGTTAGAAACAACTCGATGGCACTTAACAATAACAATAACTATCACTTGTTCTACTGTGTTTTTTCTTTTTTTAAAAAATATTTTCTTTCAGCTGATGCAGTGGTCAAGACTTTACTTATATTTATTTTAAATAAGAATTTCATGTCACAACCATAAATGGAACCCATGATCATGTTCAGAAGTGAAAAGTAAACCAAAAATCAATGTAACGAATACAAAAGGAAGTTATAAAATTCTAGTTAGATGATATTGCTGATGGAAAAAAAAAAAAAAGGAGGGAGATTAGCATGCGTTAGGAAGTATTAAAGATAGGTCAGCCCCAAACTGAAACGGACAATAATTTCTTAATTCTCTGAAAATGATCTCACATGCCATGAGGGTTCCTGCTCTTTGAGAGACATTGCCCAGAAGATTCTCAATGCTATGAACCATATTTTATGGGAGATGCAACAACTAAGAGGTAGCCATACCACCATGTAAGAAATCAGTCTGAGTATTTGGTAGTACCACTGTGTACATCTTCAGAACGACTTCAGGACTTAGCATGAATACTTTGCATATAGAGTGTGTTGAGCAAATATTTGTTGAGTGAATGAATGAAGGAATGTACAAACATTCAGGAGGTAAAATTGATTTTGTATTGTTTCTCAGTTTAAATGTTCCATTAACCTCTAGTCGCTCAGTTCTATGTCTTCCTAGTGCAATACAAATTCTATCTATGAATTCCTTCACCGTGGGGTGAGTCCAGTTACACAATCCAAGGACACAGTGCCTGATTTTCATGTGATTTAGTTATGGTCAGGTGCTCATTCATGGAGGCAGATATGGCTTTTCAGTTTGTTTATTACACTTTCTGTCTTGCGTGCCAAATTACCCTTTTTGTTTATGGTAGGTCATGAACCACATAGTTTATGGAGCCACTGACTGATTTTAAAACTCAGGTTTTGGTTTAGGATTGTGTGTCTAATATGAATCCTTTAGTCACATTAACTTCTCTGACCCTGAAGGTTTGAGTTTACAGCTGTGCAACCTAAAACAGCCTCACTCAAGTTATAGATCTGGCTCCAACCCATTGAACAATTTTCTCATGCTATTTTCTTATTAACTTAACTCAGTATTTCCAACTCTGGCTCATGAGCATTGCAAAAGATACCAGCAAGCTCCATGTACCAAAATCCTGAGAATGCCTTTGAAATGGTTGTGTAAACTACACAAACATACAATTTACTTTTGTGGTTAAGGGTTATAGTTTTTTGCCAAACCCTTTTCAAAGCACCTGCTTTATCTTTATGTATACCAACGCCTTTCAGAATAGCATTGAGTCAACTATTTATTCAGAATCACTTGAAATTTCAATGATAAAGGAGAATACATTCAGTTTATGATTAGGCTTGGCATTTTTTTCATACAAATGCCAAAAACCTAATAAAACCCATATATATATATATATATATAATGTTTTTTGAATGACTAATAAAATATGACTAATAAAATATGAGGTTAAGATTATAGTTGTATTCTCATTCAAATTAAATCTCAAATTATATTTACTTTTCCATTACAGGTTGGTATCACCTTTTCTATAGAACCACTTGTTGTGACATATCAAAATTCTTTAAAAATGTTCTACTTGGCAGGTTTTACCTCCACTAATTATAAGCAGATTCAAAAAGAATGATGTCGCATTAATAGTCTAAAAGTACTTCAAGATCTAAGGCAGCTAATACAACTATTATTAAAATTTACATAAAACCCACCAAAGTCAATGACAAAGAAATGAAAGAATTCTACTAACTTCTTTAGTTTGAAATTGATCAAACATGCAATCAAGATACAGTGATAATTACTGGTGACTTTTCAAAAGTTGAAAACAAAGTTTTGGGAAATACGACTTTCATAGAAATGATGCTGGATATTTCATGATAGAGTTTTGCAAGATCAACGTCTTATTGTGAACCATATGTAAAGAAAACAATCATCCTATATCGGGACCAATAAATAACATCATGAT
>NW_006408654.1:3595183-3597494 GCF_000296735.1 Chrysochloris asiatica
TGCTTTGTTCTAGTGTGCATAGGGTTGCTATGAGTTGGAACCAACTTGAGGGCACCTAATAACATCAAACACTTGTTCATTTCAAATACCATTTTTCAACAATATAATCAGCAACTATAATGTGGATCTTGTCAGATGGGAAACACAGGAATCAAACAGACTACATATGAGGGAAGAGATGATAGAAAAACTCTGTATCATCAACCAAAACATGGCCAGGGCTCAACTGTGGAAAAGACTATCAATTGCTCATATGCAAGTTTAGGCTGAAGCTGATGACAACTAAAGCAAGTCCATAAGAGCCAAAATACAACTTGAGTAATCCCACCTACTTTTAGAGACCATCTCAAGAACAAATACGACTAACTGAACATTAATGACCAGAAGAATTATGGGATGACATCAAGAATATCATACATAAGGAAAACAAATGGTCATTACATAGACAGAAAAGAACAAAAAGACAAAAGTGGATATCGTAAAAGACTTTGAAACTTACTCTTGAATGTAGAGTTGCTAAAACAAAGGGAAGAAATGATGAAGTAAAAGAGCTGAACATAACTTGAGAAGACAAAGTAAAATATTACAATAAAATATGCAATGACCTAGAGTTAGAAAACCAAAAGAGAAGAATGCATTCAGCATTTCTCAAGTTGAAAAAATTGAAGCAAAAAAAATTCAAGCCTAGGATTATAATACTGAAGGACTCAAAGGGCAAAATATTGAAATACACAGGCAGCATCCAAAGAAGATGGAAGGGATACACAGAGTCATTGTACCAAAATGAATTGGTTGATGTTCCACCATTTCAGGAGGTAGCATATAATCAAGAACTGAAGGAAGACATCCTGGCTGCACTGAAGACATTGGAGAAAACAAGGTATTGACAGAATATCAATGGAAATATTTCAACAAATTGATGTAGCACTGGAAACACTCACTAGTCTATGCCAAGAAATTGGAAAGACAGCCACCTGGCTGGTATTTGTGCCCATTCAAAAGAAAGGTGACCCAATGTAATGTGGATATCATAGAACAATATCATTAATATTATAATTCTACAAGTAGAATTTTGCTGAAAAGATTGCAGCAGTACATCAACAGGGCACTGCCAGAAATTCAAGCTGGTTTCAAGAGAGGACACGAACAAGAGATGCCATTGCATTTGTCAGATGAACTTTGGCTAAAAGCAGAGAATAACAGAAAGATGTTTACTTGTGCTTTATTGACTATGCAAAGGCTTTCGATTGTGTGGATCATTAAAAAATTATGGATAACATCATCGAAAGATGTGCTCATGTGACCTGTACGTAGACCAAGAGGCAGTCATTCAAAAAGAATATGGGGATATTGCTTGGCTTAAAATAAAAATAGGTGTGTGTCAGAGTTGTATTCTTTCACTATATTTATTTAATCTGTATGCAAGCAAGTAAACCAAGGAGCTGGAATTTATGGAAAAGAACAAGGCATAAGGATTGGAGGAAGGTTCATTAACAACCTATGATATGCAGATGATGCAACATGGCAAAGAGGACTTGAGGTACTTTCTGATGAAGATCAAAGAATGCAGCCTTTCTTATGGATGGCAACACAACGTAAAGAAGACAAAAAATCCTCACAACTGTAAAAATAAAAAGCATCAGGAAAAATGGAGAAAAGTTTGAAGCTGTCAAGGATTTAATTTTACTTGGATCCATAATCAATGCTCATGAAAACAGCTGTCAAGACATCAAACAACATTTTACACTGCGCAGATCTTCTGTAAAAGATCTCTTTAAAGTGTTGAATAGCAAAGATGCCACTTTGAGAACTAATGTACACCTAACCTAAGCCATGGTAATTTCAGCCATCTCATATGCATGTAAAAACTGGACAAGAATAAGGAACACAGGAGAAGAATTGATGCATTTGAAGTATGATGTTGGAGAAGAATATTGAAAGTAGCATGATTCATATTTAATGTAAAGGGCTAAGAACAACCAAGGGAAACTTAAAGAAGAATAAGTAGGAAGACTTACTCCTTCAGATATCAAACCATGGAATAAAGCTCTCAGAATGAAGATAGTGTGATATTGGTACAGGGATAAACAAACAGACCATGCAGTAGAATAGCCTCAGTAGCCCGTTACAGATTCGACTATATGAGTCTCTGTTCATCAAAAACAGCATAAAGAAAATAGATTGGAAAACAATGGTATGGGAAAGATTTGCAATACAAATAAGTGACATTATTGCTGGGATGAGATGGTATCTCATTGTAGTTTTGATTTGGACCTCTCTAACGAACTCCAGGAGTCCTGGTGTGGTGCTG
>NW_006408654.1:3598703-3601271 GCF_000296735.1 Chrysochloris asiatica
GTTTGGGTATTATTAATTATGTTTGATAGTATATTTATGCCATAAATTAGGGCCCCCTAGATTTGTCCCTATATTTTCATCCATGAACTTTATAGTTTTAGGTTTTACATTTAAGTCTTTAATCCATTTTGAATTAGTTTTTATGTATGGTGTGCGGTATAGCTCCTGCTTCATTTTTTTTGTAAATAGATATATAGTTTGCCAGCACCATTTAATGGACTTCAACTCTTAGTCAAAGATCAGCTGTCCATTGGTGAATGGATGTATTTCTGGATTCTCAATTATGTTCCACTGTCCTATGTATTTCTTGTGCCAGTACCAGCCTGTTTTAACTATTGCATTTGTATAATCGGCTCTGAGATTGGGAAGTTTTGAGACCTCCTACTTTGTTCTTTGAAGTCCTGGTATGGCATTGTAGGATAAGCAGTAGGCTTCAAGGTTGGTTTGAATCACATGTTCATTTGTTATGAATCAGAAATAACTTGATGGTACTTAACAACAACAACCTTGTTCTTTTTTTAGTAGTGCTTTGCTTACCAGGAATTGATGATTAAGTTTTCCATCTTGTTAAAAAATGATGATGGAATCTCAATCAAGATTGCATTATATTTGTAGATCACTTTGGGTAGTGTTGAAATTTCAGTGTTAAGTCTTCCTATCCATGAGCATGGTGTGTTTTTCCATTTATATGTGTCTTCTTTGGTTTTTTGCGCCGAAGTGTTTTCTAGGATGTAATCTTTACAGTAACAGATTGCCAGATCTTGCTCCCTCAGAGCTGCGGAGTGTATTTGAACTATCAACCCTTCACTTAGTGCTTAACTGTTGTTCCAGGGCTCCTATAGTCACCCTAGTGCTCTCTTTACATGTATTCAAAGCCATCGGCAATGGAAATGTCTCCATTGGTGGTTCTTTTGAAAGCACAGCAGAGGCTGTGTAAAAAGCATCTGTCTTCCCATCCTCACATTTCACCTCATTTGATTCTGGAAAATCAGAAAATGATCACTAAATCATTAAAATACTGTTAAATCACTAACTGATGAGAAACCAAGTAATTTCATTGGCAGCTTGCATTCCTGGCTTCTCACTGAGCCAGGAGAAATACAGACTATTTAGACTATAAAGTCTAGATCAGGCTCCAGCCATGCAGTCTGTAAAATGCAGAAGCTTCCCACAGAAAGGAGGCAGAACAGTTCAGGCTGTAAGTTTCTAAGCTTTTGTCAGTTTAAGTTAGTGGTTTAATGCAATTTTAATAACTGGTGATTTTATTTTGTATCTAATGAAACCAGTGGAGTGTGAAAATAGACATCAGAATTTGGAAGATAATGAGACAGTTAACTCTGCTGCCAGTATAGATGAGCGAGGTACAGTACTTAAGGTACGAAGAATAGAGTGCTTCAGAAGAGGCTTTTATTAGCTTCATTAGGGTGGTCATCAAATGAATGATTTCATAGCAGATCTAATTAACCAAAAAATGTGCAGGAGCTGCATCTTCTTCCTGCTAATTGAGCATGTAGACACCAAAGCATATTAGCTACTTTAGAAATTCAACATACAAATAAACTTGATAGACCCTTTGTGTGAGTGTTTTATGAGGGAGGATTTTATAGCAGAATTCTGAACAATGCAAGATAAAACATTTCACGTCTTCTAGCTCCTGATGGTGGACTGAGGCCAGCTGGTGTTCTCACATCTGTTCCCAGCCCTCAGGAAAGGCACCCTCACCTGACTAGAAATTTTGAGAAATCCCTGAGAAACGACCACTACCTGTCTGTCAGTCTTGTACTGTAGTGACTTGTGTGTTGCAAGCAGATAATGTGTTCAGTTATTAACTGAAAGATAAGGGGTTGAATCCACACATATATGCCTGGTGGTCTACTTCTGGAAAACCAGTCATTGCAAACTTTATGAAGCACAGTTCTACTCTGACATACATGGGGTCACCATGATTTGGAATCAATTTGATGGCAACTAATTCAGATGTGCTCCCTACCCTCCCCAACAAGACCACCAATCTGACTTTATTTGTCAGTGCATCTATGAGGCTAGCCTTTCAATATACCCACCAACTTATAGGAAAGCACAAGCTTCCAGCTTCAGGAAAAATCAGACCTACACATCAGCACAGAAAACTCAAGTCAGCTATAGGAAATGGTGCATCATAGCAATTAAAACATGATCACCAAAATAAAAACAAAAATAGAAGGAATTACTGGAGATGATTGAAGAACTGGTTGTTAATTTTAATGGCAGCATCAAAATCTCCCAGAATATGGAGCCAATAGACAAAGAAATAGAAAATGTAACAGAAAACTTGAGACATACAGAATATATTTAAGAAACTTGACATCCATCTAATAGTAATTCTAGTAGGAGTGAAAATCACACCTGAAAAGAGGAAATAGCCAAAATGATAATCAAAGAGAGGAAATAATAAAAATGATAATAAACGGAGATGTTCCTGAAATGAAGAAAGATGTGACTTTTCAGATTGAAGGGATTCACCAAGTACTGAAAGGAGCCCTGGTAGCATTTGTTGTTGCTGTTAAGCACCGTCGAGTCGGTTCTGAC
>NW_006408654.1:3601526-3605552 GCF_000296735.1 Chrysochloris asiatica
GTCAGAACCGACTCGACAGTGCTTAACAACAACAAGTACTGAACAGGGTTAATGAAACAAACAAAAAATGAACACTTTTATCTAGATACATCCTGCTAACATATTCTAACTCCAATAATAAAAGTCCAGGAAAAAAAAAAAAATCAGATTATTAAGAAGAAACAACAATTAGGCTTTTCTTAAGTAGCACTAGACTCTAGAAGACAACCATGCAATGTGTTTAGTAATCTAGCGAAAACCACTTCTAGCTAGAATTTTATGCCCTAGTAAACTGAATCAAATGTTAGAGTAAGCTTAAAATATTTCTATCCATACAAATACCAAAAGATTTATCACTCACACACCCTATATGAAAGAACTAAGTAAGCAAAAACTAAAATGGAATAAAGGAAATTGCACATTAAGCCAAAAAAAGATTCATGATTGAATATGGTCTTAGAGAAATGAAGGAAACAGAAAGAATTCAAGAAAAAAACAAAAAAAACAAAAACAAAACTATTTGGTTGAGATGCTTAGAAAATTCTCCTACTATGGATGGACAAAGCTTCTTTAAAGAGGATACTATTCCTTACTAAATGGCTCAAATCATAGGTGGTTCTACAGTGACCAGCAGCTACACTATAGCAACAATATAACCTTATTAATAGGAACAGATTACCAGATCTTTCTCCCTCAGACGTGCTGGATGGATTTGAACTATCAACTCTTCACTTAGTAGCTGAGTGCTTAACTGTTTTCAGAATTACCCTAAAACAGGATGGTAGGCTTAGTTATCGCTACATGAACACAGCTGTAACATTATCAACATCACAATCATAAATCATAGAGAGGTGGAATAAGAGGTTGAAGGAAGAATAAGTGGTAATCTGTAGGGATTCTCTTAGCTGATGGAGGCAATCACTAGAACAATTAGAAAAAATAATGAGCTCAGTTAGTGTGGGAGATGAGAAGGGTATAAAATGTAAATGAGCTGAACTCTTTTGATATATAAAACAGACAAACAGTTACCATTAAGCTGACTCTGACTCATGGTAAATCCATTTGTATCACAGTAGCACTGAGCTCCCTATGGTGTTCAATGACTGATTTCATTTTCAGAATTAGATCATCAGTTTTTTTTCTTCCAAGGCACATCTAAACAGATTCAAACCTCCAACTTTTCGGTTGCTAGTTGAGTATGAACAATTACACCACCCAGACTCTACATTCTCTGTATTTATTGTCAGGTTGTTGTTGTTAAGTGCCACTGAGTCAGTTCCAACCCATAGCAACCCATGTGCAACATAACAAAACACCACTCATTCCTGCGCCATCCTCACAAATGCTGCTACACTTAAGCTGATTGCTGCGGTTATATGCCAATCCACCTTGTTGGGTGTCTCCTTGTTTTTCCCTGACCCTCTACTTTATTGAGCATGATGTTTTTCTCCAAGGACTGGTCCCTCCTGATAATATGTCTAAAGGATGAGAGACAAAGTCTAGTTATCTTGGCTGCTAAGGAGCAGTCTAGTTGTATTTCTTCTAACACAGATTTGTTTGTTTTGGCAGTCTTGAATATTCTCCAATACCATAATCTAAACACCTCAATTCTTCTTTGTTGTTGTTAGGTGCCATCGAGTCAGCACCGACTCATAGTGATCCTGTGTACAACAGAATGAAACACTGTCCGGTCCTGGGCCAACCTCACAATTGTTGCCACACTTGAGTCCATTAATGCTGCCACTTTGCTAATCCATTTCACTGAGGGTCTTCCTCTTTTCTCTGACCTTTCACCTTATCAAACATGGTATCTTTCTCCAGAGACTGGTCCCTCCTGACAATATATCCAAAGTATGAGAGATGACGTTTGGCCATCCTGGCCTCCAAGGATCACTCTGGCTGTATTTCTTCCAACACAGATCTGTTGGTTCTTTTGGCAGCCGATGGCACTTTTAATATTCTCCTCCAACACCATAACTCAAAAGCATCAATTCTTCCATGGTCTTCCTTATTTACTGTCCAGCTTTCACATGCATATGAGGTTACTGAAAATACCATGTATTGGGTCAGGTGCACTTTAGTCCTTAAGCTGACATCTTTGTTCTTCAAAACTTTAAAAAGGTCTTGTGCAGCACATTTACCTAATGCAATACGTCGTTTGATTTCTTGACTGTTGCTTCCATGAGTGTTGATAGTTGATCCAAGAAGAATTAAGTTATTGACAACTTAAATCTTTTCTCCATTGATAAGAATGTTGTTTATTGTTCCAGTGGTGAGGATTTTTGTTTTCTTTACATTGAGATGTAATCCATACCGAAGGCTGTGCTCTTTGATCATCATCAGTAAATGTTTCAAGTCCTCTTCACTTTCAGCAAGCAAGGTTGTATCATCTGCATATCTCAGGTTGTTAATGAGTCTTCCTCCAATCCTAATGCCACGTTTTTCTTCATAGAACCTGGCATACAGGTTGAATAAGTGTGATGAAAGAATACAATCTTGTCACACACCTTTCTTAATTTTAAACCATTCAGTGTTCCCATGTTCTGTTTGAACAACTGCCTCTTGGTCCATGTACAGATTCCTCATGAGCACAATTAAGTGTTCTGGCATACTCATACTTCTTAGTGTTGTTCAGAGCTTGTCTTGATCCACACAATCGAAAGCCTTTGTGTAGTCAATAAAGCACAAGTAAACATCTTTCTGATATTCTCTGTTTTCAGCCAATGTGGCTTGTGAGTTGCTGTGATTCTGGAAGCTCTGCCATGGATATTTTAAATTCCAGCAGGGTAACCCATGGAGGACAGGTTTCAGATGAGCTTCCAGAAGAAGACAGACTAAGAAGGAGTGTTGAATTACTTCCAAATATTTAGTCACTGAAAAGCTTATGAATAGCAGAGAAATACTGGGGGAAAACAAAATAATTATATCCCACTTGAATTTAGAGATCATCTTAAATTATTTCATGCATTTGACACTAATTACTGAATACCAGAGGAGTTGTGGGATGGCATGAGGACATCATACTTGAAGAAATCAAGAAGGTCATTAAAAAGACAGGAAAGAAAGAAAAGACAAAAAAGAGCTAGCATATGAGTAGGACTTCTGGTAAGATGGTAGACTAGGTAGACGCACTACAAAGATATGAGAGACCAAATAAAACAGATACAGATGAAAATCCTGGAACACTGAAATTCCAAGGAAAGATTAGAAAGATGATTGAATGCTTCCTTGGAGCAGAAGCTGAACAGACACAGTGAAAGAGGTAGATTGCCTGGTGAATGGCCAGCCAGACACAGTGTTACCATCTTGAACTTTTGCAAGCAGCTTTGGTGATAGAAGATGGCCTGGCGGATTCACACAGGTGATGGGAAACGTGCAATTCTTTCTTTTTCCCACACTTCACTGGTGACCAGAGGTGCAGCCAGCTCCCTTCCAGATCCACCTCCAGTACAGACCCTGCTCTCTGGGAATTCAGAGTTGCATGATTGTGAGCCACACCGAAGTGAGACAGGGGCCAATTGCATCACTTCTGTGCCTGATTTCAGGCAGTTCAGCTCCAGAACTACATAAAGAATTCTCAGAGCCATCACACCAGCCTTGTTGTTGTTGTTATGTGCCGTGGAGTCGGTTCTGACTCATAGCGACCCTGTACAGGGTTTCCGAGGCTATAAATCTTTATGGGAGCAGAAAGCCTCATCTTTCTTCCATGGAGCAACTGGTAGTTTCGAACTGCTGATCTTGTGGTTCGCAGCCCAATTCGTAACCACTACGCTACCAGAGCTCCTTAGACTACCTAAAGCCAGCCATTTCCATACCCCCCTCCCCCAGCTGTCCTGTGGTCTTAAAAGACACTGAAGCCAGCTCCATTAAGGGCTTTCCATAAATAACTTCTGGATTGAATGTCCTGAACATAAATAACACTTAGAATTATAGGAACTCCATCCATCCGTTGTCCTAATCCTCCCACAACCAATGAGCTTCTTTGCTGGCAGCAGATTTCCAGAGTTTTCTCCTCTCTGGGTCCAACAACTGTACTGTTTTTTTTCC
>NW_006408654.1:3606086-3609185 GCF_000296735.1 Chrysochloris asiatica
TTTATCTTTTCATCTTTCTTCTTCTTGGTTTAACTAAGTTTTTCTTAATATATATTTCTTTTCTTTCCTCTCTTGTTTTTTGTTCCATAGCTCCATTTTCCTGTCTTTCTTTTCTCTTTTCAGTTTTTTATTCTTTTTTTCTTGTTGCTACCTGTTTTCCCTTCCTCTTTTCTCCTTTATTATTTTCTCTTTTCACTGTCGGTTCTTGGTTTTTGGTCTATTTTGTTTTCTTGTGTGTGGGTTGGAGAAAGACTTTTTCCTCTTTTCCACCCACCAGTAGATAACAACTGTGCCCATGCAGCCCAGCCACAACTGTACCTTCTGCAGCTCCAACCACCGGGTAAAAGCCAGTACCAGCTCCTATACCACATGATCAACAGAATACTTGTGTAGTGCTTTAGGATAAATTCAGGACTGTAAGCTCAGTTTGAACCACAAAGTAGGCAGTTCAAACTCACTAGCTGCTCTTTGGAAACCCTATACTGGGTTGCTATGAGCCAAAACTGTCTCAATGGCACTAACAACAACAACATACTGTATGATCAACAATAGACATAGCCAACATTAACCAAACACACCCTAAACTGAGGTGAACGGACAACGAACAGAAAATGGTATGCATGCTTCCATTCTTTAACTATACCCACTGGAGACAGTTAGTGAGAACTTAAGAACACATCAACATACAATCATCAGTTAAATACAAATATGACAACTTGACAATGTCCTAGAGGCAACAGACAATTTTAGCTCACAAAAAGAAACATGTAAGAATGACTCAAGCAAATGATCAAGAGGCAGAGCCAGAAAATATTTCTGAGCAAGAAAAGGAAATGGAACTAACCGAAAAAGAATTCAAAAGAATGATGTTTAAGTACCTTCAAAGGATTGACAGAAAGGCCGAGGAAAGCAAAGAAAACACAGAAAAAAAAACTTCAGAAGAATTCGGTAAAGAACTAACAGACAAAATAAATGTAAAATTTAAAACAATATAAAATCTGTTACTAGACATCCAGAAGATTGATACCAAGATTTCAGAAATGGACAATATATTGCGAAGACAAAGGAATAGATTCTAAGTAATGGAAGCCCAAATTAATGAGCTTGAAGATAAATTTCTCAATACTAGTATGCCAGAAGTAAAAATGAAAAAGCTGAAGAAAGCCTAACAAGTATTTTGGACACCATGAAGATAAATGAACTTACTGGTGATCAGAATTCTAGAATAGGAAAAGACAATAAAAAGTGTAGAGAAAATTGTCGAACACTTATTGGAAAAAACTTCCCTAACAAAAGGAGCTCTGGTAGCGTAGTGGTTACAAGTTGGGCTGATAACCTCAAGGTCAGCAGTTTGATACTACCAGTGGTTCTGCGGGATAAAGATGAGGCTTTCTGCTCCCGTAAAGATTTACAGCCTTGGAAACCCTATATGGGGTCACTATGGGTTGGAACTGACTTGACAGCACATAACAACAACAACAACAGCATCATGAAAGACAAGAAGATAAGCATATAAGACGCTGAATTAACCCCAAACAGGATAGGTCTCAAAAGAAAATCAAAAAGACATATCATAATCAAACTTTCCAAAACCAAAGGCTAGGAAAGAATCCTGAAAAGTTACTTACGAAGGAGAAGCATTAAAACTAAGTTCTGATCACTCAGAAGAAGCCACATAGGCAAGAAGTCAGTGGGATAACATATACAAAACTCGTAAAGAAAAAGATTGCCAAGCATCATGCACACAGCAGAGCAGTCACTTAGATGTTGTTGTTGTTAAGTGCCGTCGAGTCGGTTCCGACCCATAGCGACCCTGTACAGGGTTTCCGAGGGTGTAAATCTTTACGGGAGTAGAAAGCCTCATCTTTCTCCCACGGAGCGGCTGGTAGTTTCGAACCGCTGACCTTAAGGTTCGCAGCCCGAGTCGTAACCACTATACTACCAGAGTCACTTAGATACAATGGTGAAATTAGGACATTTCCAGATAAACAGAAATTTAAAAAATTTGCAATAACCAGGGCAATTTTACCAAAACAAACAAACAACAACAAAAAAACTAAAGGGTGTTCTTTGAACTGAGAACCAACAATAGCAGACAACAACCTGATATTAACATATATGACAAAACCATCTATAACTCAATCCAGATATAGAAGTATCTAAAGTAAAACAAACCTACAGGACTAAAATAGAGAACCAGAGATATGAATTTACAATGAAGTCAACTACAAAGAAAAAATATGGAATAGTAGAGATACAGAACTTCCAAATGGTGAGGAAGTCAAGCAGATTTCAATTAAAAAAAGCTGTTTTATAAGAGGAAAATGCATAAATTAATACACCTTCACATCAAAATAAAAGAGACCAGAATACAAACTGATGGAATAAAAACTGAAATCTTTCAACAAAGTAATGCAGCACTGGAGGTGCTCATTCATCTGTGCCCAGATATTTCAAAGACAGCTACCTGACCAACCAAATGAAAGAGATTCATATAGTGCCCATTTCAAGAGAGGTGATCCAACAGAATGCAGAATCACCAAACAATATCAATGCTATCACATACAAGTAAAATTTTGCTTAAGATGATTCAAAAGCAGTTGCAACAGTACACAGACAGGGAACTGCCAGAAATTGAATCTGGATTAAGAAGAAAACATGGAATTAGAAATATCATTGCTAAAATCAGATGATAATTGACTGAAAAGAGTGACTACTAGAAAGATGTTTACTTGTGCTTTATTAACTATGATTCAACTGTGTGGATCATGACAAACTATGGATAACATTGCAAAGAGTGGGTATTCCAGAATGCCTAAGTGTGCTCATGAGGAACAGAATAAGTGAATACCAAATGGTTTTCGAAGCAGCGAGATCTTCGAAGCAGTGAGGTCTAAGCACTACACTACCAGGCCTTGCTCCTTCAAGATGGCGGATCAGGTAGATGTGTAGTGAGGAGCTCGGTCAACAACAACACGGAACACCGGGCCAAGAGGGCTCACGAAATAGGGTTGGAACTCTGAAATATATATAAAGGTATTTTGGAGGATCAGAGGGTTTACAGCTGGGGAATTTGAAGGGAATCCAGAAATCCATTGT
>NW_006408654.1:3616740-3617646 GCF_000296735.1 Chrysochloris asiatica
TGTTTAATTACAATGATTATAATCCCCTCCATGTACCATCAGTTAACAGTATTTCTCTCATTCCACTTTAGCTTTTTAAAAAACAAACAAACAAACAAAAACCACTCAGCCATATATAATAATTTACATCGCCAAAGGGCACATTCTGCAAGTCTGCCTCCTGGCCACCAGCTCTTAATCCATGTATCTAGAGTCCTTAGCCACTCCCCCTCTCCATGTCCCCATCTCTGCCTCCATCTCTGGCGCTGGTTCTCTGGATAAGGTCCTGCATTCTGCTTGTCTGGATAAGGTCTTGCATTCTCTTGATGGTCCTCTGTTTCTGGATTGTAAGATTCACCACTTGCCTTTTTTTTTTTTGTTACAAAACTTCTACCTTTACAATTGTGACAGTCACAATTAGTCATGATAACAATTGTTCACTATTGAATCTTATGAACCTTACCCCATCTCTTTTCACCAGACCCATCTAGACAAGATTACAGCTATTCATTGGGGATTCTTTCTTTCCCCCAATACTCTTAAACTAAACTGCCTCTTGAAACCTTGTAAGCCAGTCACTTCGTGTCTTTATTGCCCCTTCATTTCAGGTAGCCAATGTCTAAGTTGCCCGTCCCTATCTACCTTGTGTACAGAGGGGATAGCACTGATACTTGATGTGAAGAATCTTTCCCTCTCTGTTGGTATTTAGAGTAACTACCACTCTGAGTATAGGTCAGGTTCATCAAATTGAAGCAATTTGCCCTTGATTCCTTTGTCCAAAAAAAACAAAAAACAAATTTTTGTTTTTCAATCTTCCTCTAGTCAAGTTCTGATTATCGAGCCATCGAGGCTAGGTCAAAAGGGTACTGTATGCAAGTTTGGGTGTTCTTGTGCATCTCCCCTCACTTCATATCAGCTGGATGCTTC
>NW_006408654.1:3619225-3625998 GCF_000296735.1 Chrysochloris asiatica
AAAAGAAAAGAATGTCCACACCTTTATCTCTGAGGTTCTGTCAGGCGTCTGTGACTGCTCTGATCCTTTCCCTGCTTGGTCTCAACCAAGATGGTGGCTCCTGGAGCAGCTGAGTGTCTTGAATTAGAAAGCAATGGATTTCTTGCTTCTGCTACAAATGTCCCTAGCTGTAAGTCTTCCAACCTTCTAAATATTTCATTATATGTGGTTCAGAGTTCTGGGACCATCCCCTGAGCCTGTTTGGGCCTGTATTGTGTTGTTGCTGGTGGGGCTCCTTAGTAAACTTCTACGCATTCTGCCACCTTGTTTGTTCTCTCCCACCTGCCTTTTAAACATGTATTTGACACCCTTCCTAACAAGGGGAAGTCAGTTTCCCAGCCTTGGGAGAAAGATCTAGTGATCTGCTACACACACACCACCTTTGAGTGTTTTTTTTTTTTTAATAGCCACAGATATCTGTACAATCACTTAGTACTTCACGGTCACTTAGCTGTTCTCTGTAACAATGATTCACCTTTTACTTAAAGGAGTATATCCTTAGTCTAAGTAATAATACCCTTGACATTGTGGGTTTTAAGTGCTTTAACAGTTTCCCCCAATATGCATTAAAATAATTATGTAACAGAAACATTTAAATATTCCTGTGTCACCTCAAATCATCCCACTGACTGTGTATTTCACTCTGAAGCCATATTGAGAATCTATCAGTTAGAACACTGAGGTTGGAAGAAATAGGAGCTGATTCTGACTGCCTGAAGTTATTTTCCAATAACGAGATCTTACTGGACAGGTGGTTTCACAGGATACAGAGGAAGGTGGAAGACCAGATTTCTGAAGGTTAGAGCCAGAAGGTCTGGTCAGGAATGGGGATCCCAGGGAGCGGGTACTGCCACCCACCCAAGTGACTGCCAGCTAAGCATTTTCTGTCTCTGCATTGCTCTGTGAGTAAGATTTCAGGGAGGGAGTGCCCATATGCTGCTTGGGCCCCTTGTCCATGCCAAGAGCAATTGTTGAACAAGTCACTATCTATAACAAGAGGACTCTTGTTTCCTTTTTAAATGAAATGGATTTTGCACCAATATTTGTAGGTAGAGAGTATTTCACAAACTTCATAGCCTAGGTGGACTCAGAAATAATTTTGTGTCTTTTAATCAGATCTGGTTCTTTTGGGAGATTTTTATGTTACTCATTTGATGTTGGCATCTTTAGGAGGAAGGGTGGAAAAGTAAGGGCATTCATGATACAATAATTGCCAGGAAATCTAAATTAAGTAGGTAAAAATGACTTTTATCATCACAATGTACTGTGTTCATGAGAAATTCCTTCTGGTCTGTAGCCTAAGATCAGCTGGGCTGCTCCAGGTTCAGCCAGTAAGCTCAGGCCCAGTTTTTTAGCCTCATTCCATCTTTGTGTATTTGTACTCGGTTTTTGTTTTTTTCTACATTCCTTCCTAAGCTCAGCCTACTTTCCCTTATGCAATTGTGTTGGTTATTTTGTATACTTGTAAAAAACCAAAACCAAACTCACGGTCACTCGAGTTGATTCTGACTCATAACGACCTTATCAAGGGTTTCTCAGGCTGTACATCTTTATGGGGAGCAGAAGCCTTCATCTTTCTGCTCTGAAGCAGATGGTGGGTTTGAACTGCCAACTTTATGGTTCACCATCCAGTGCTCATCCTACAGCATCACTACTTTAAATCAGGCACATGACAAGTTGGGAGGTGCTGTTGTTGATGATTGTGAGGATACAGTATAGATCATACACTGTTGTTGTTTTTACAAGTTGTCTTCAACTCATAGAGATCTTATGTATGAAAGAGTAAGAGTCCTGAGAACTCAGAAGAAATAACTTCTTCTCTCCCCTGGTCCCATAATCCATTCAAACTCAGCCACAGTTTGGAAGAACAAAGCAGTGGCTAGGTCTATGCCATCCTCACAATTGGAGGTGTCCTTGAGAACATTGTTGCAGTTGTTTCAGTCCATGTCATGGAGAGTTTAACTCATTGTCAATGACCTTGTACTCTACTGCTAGAGTGCACCAGTGCACCACAGACAGGACTGGTTGACTATAAACACTTCTGCTACTGCCACTTCTCCCCTTGACAATCAAGACACTTTAATGTTAAGTGATGCTTGGGAATTTTGACTCTTAGATGGAACTGTTGTTATTGTTAAATGCCATCGAGTTGGTTCTCACTCATAGCAACACTGTACAGGGTTTTCTAGAAGCGACTGGCCAGTTTGAATCACTGACCTTTCAATTCAAACTGACCTTGTGGTCCAGTGCATTATCCTGCAGCACCACACCAGGACACATTCCAATTATTGTGAACTAAAGGAGCTCTGGTAGCGTAGTGGTTACGAATTGGGCTGCGAACCTTAAGGTCAGCGGTTCGAAACTACCAGCCGCTCTGCGGGAGAAAGATAAGGCTTTCTACTCCCGTAAGGATTTACACCCTCGGAAACCCTGTACAGGGTCGCTATGGGTCGGACCCGACTCGACGGCACTTAACAACAACAACAAAAGTGACTCTGGTAGTGTAGTGGTTATAAACTGGACTGTGAACCTTAAGGTCAGCTGTTCAAAACTACCAGCTGTTGCGTGGGAGAAAGATGAAGCTTTCTGCTCCTGTAAATATTTACAACCTCGGACACCCTGTACAGGGTGGCTATGAGTCAGAACGGACTCCACAGCACATAACCACCAACCATCAAAGTAACTGAAGAACTTTGAATATCTTGGTGTGCTCAGAAAATTCTTAGGACCAGTACTGAATTGCTAACTGCAAGGCTGGCAATTCAAACCCACGAGTTGCTCCTTGGAAACTCATACAGGGTCGCTATGAGTCGGAACTGATTCGGTGACACTTACCAACAACAACAACAACTCCTCTGGATTTCAGTCCAGTCCCTGGAGAAGGACATCATGCTTGGTCAAGTGGAGTGAGAGTGAAGGAAAAATGACTGTCAATGTCCGAAGGATTACTGACACAGCAGCTGCACCAAAGGGCTCACACATGGCAACGATTGTGAGGATGGCACAGGACTGGAGGTGTTTCCTTCTGTTGTGCATAGGGTCGAAATGAGTCAGAATCAACTGGACAGCATCAACAACAACAACAACCCGAAATTCATCCACCAAGTGGAGGAAACCCCACCGGTTGAGAGTGAATGGGTTGTGGGATAATGAGGGAGAACAATTTTTTTTTTTCCCTGAGTCCTCAGCACTCCTACACTTTGAACACACTAGCTTGCAAACTCACAATCTTAGCATACAAACTTGAGGTCATAGGACTCACTTCTTCCCCCGCCGTTGATCTCTATGTGCCTGAATGCAAGTCTATATCATTTCCACAAGAAAACATTTATCTGAACTAATTGAAGTCTTTACTGAGATTGGATCAGAACAGTTCTAAACCTAGCAAAGCAGTCATTCTATCCTGTGACTAACTTCCCTCTAAGGGATCCTCGGATTTTGTTTTCTTGATCTAGAAGCTTTCAGAGTTTTCCTTTGGTTTACATTTGATTACCATTGGTGAGAGCTGGTGATGCTGTAGGATAAGCACCGGACACCTAACCACAAGCTTGGAAGTTTAAACCTACCATCCATCCTCTTTGAGGGAGAAAGACGAGGCTTTCTGCTTCTGTAAAGATTTACAGCTTTGGAAACCCTCTACATAGTCACTGTGAGTCCGAGTCAACTTGATGACAATGGGTTTGGGTTTCTTTACAGACAAAGTCTCTGGGTAGCACAAATGGTTTGCATTCACTACTAATTGAAAAAGAATACTGGTATGGTACTGCAGCATAAGCACTGGACTGCTAACTGCAAGGTCAGCAGTTCAAACTCACCAGCCGCTCCTTGGAAACCCTATACAGGGTCACTGTGAGTCAGAATTGACTAACTGGCACTTAACAACAATCATGAATTGAAAGGTTGACAGTTCAAATCCATCCAAAAGCAACATGGCAACAGAGCCTGGTGATTGACTTCAGTCAGAATACAGCCATTAAAAGCCCTGTGGAAGATGGTACTCGGACACCCACAGGGTCCCCGTTAGTAGGAATTGACTGGAAAACAGCAGCATTGGCTTTCTTTTTGGTTTTTGGTATTGTCTAACTCTGAGGCCTGGACAGCTCCTTTCCTTTTCTCATAAAATGTGTTCCCAGAAACCACTGCCCCATGCTGTCAGGGCTGTCAGGAATGGGCAGTCAGAACAGGAAATGGATAAGGGTAAAAATAGAACATCAGAATGTGGTGGGTACCGGCAGCAGAAAGATCTCTAGATGTAAATGTTAGGTTGTTGTTGTTACGCTGTCATGTTGGCCACTGACTCATGGCATCCCCCACTCCCCCCTTTTACAATAGGAGAGACATATTCTGCACCATCTCCATGATCCACTACAGATCTGATCATTGTGCTTCATGGAGTTTGCATTGGCTAATTTTACTTGAATAGTTTACCAGACCTTTTTTCTTAGCCTGTCTTAGTCTGGAAGCTCCACTGAAAGCATGTTCAGTATCACGGCAGTATACAAGTCTCCTCTGATAGACAGGTGGTAGATTGCTTTGGCTGAGAATTGAACCCAGTATTCTTCATAGAAAGCAGAAATTCTACCACTGTCCCAAACATTTGGAGAACCTGTGAAATGTCTTAACCAGATTATAAAACTAGAAATCAAGTGGGGAGGTCCTTGCCTGACTTCTCCATAGGGTGGCAGGTTAAACAGCTCTATTGTTCCAAGAAATGTAATAGCTAAATGCAGTACTCTCATGGGAGCTGACCCACTTCACCTAATTGGTAAATACTGCAAGTTTGGGTCTCTCTAGGTCTCCTTAATGATAGGTTGTAATGAATGTTCAATACATTTTAACAGACATGGTAGGAAGAGTGGATTGTGCAGTTTAAAACAAGTGGTATGAAATTCTAGGAGATCAATGCACTTAGAGTCTAATTTTTTTTATTACAGTTACAGAAAAACCAGCAATTCAAATAAATAGTTTAAATAAGAAGCTGCTCTTAGTTTTCTGAGGTTTATGACTTGTTGTTAAGTACTGTGGAGTTGGTTCCACCCCATAGCTGTCCTCTGTAGGGTTTCCAAGGAGCAATTTGTGGATTTGAACTGTTGATCTAGAGGTTAGTAGACCAGTGCTTATCCTACAGCTCCACACTAGAACTCTAAGGTTATGACTATGAACATTGTCTTTTTTCTATTTATTTACTTTCCTTATTTCATTGTTTATGCACTCATGCACCATTTCAACACGCACAGCTCAGTGACATTGATTACCTTCTTCAAGTTGTACAACTGTGCTTCTCTAATTTGCTCCACCACCACTAACACACTCAAAAGTTCTCATCTTTTAACTTACCAATTTGACCTCACATAGATAATTTTCTATGGAGTTCTGATAGTGTAGTGGTTACGAGTTGGTCTGTTAACCTCATGGTCAGCAGTTTGAAACTACCAGCAGTTCTATGGGAGAAAGATGAGGCATTCTGCTCCCGTAAAGACTTATAGCCTCAGAAACCCTATACAGAGTCGCTATGAGTCAGAACCAACTTCATGGCACATAGCCACCACCACCAGATAATTTTCTAAAACAGTATAATGCTCAAGGTGGATATACTTTACTTATTAGAATATTTATTTATTTATTTTTTATTCAAAGAGGACGCCAGAGATTAGTTTTGGTCTATGGTTTAAAGTTTAAAGATGATCACAAGGCAGAGCAATAGTTTCAAGAGTTCACCTAACCTTAATGATTCCAGAAGGTCTGAATTCCATTGAAAATTTGAAATTCTAGAACACTGTCATTTCCAATAAATCAAATTATAGCCCAGAATGTTCTTCAGCTGTTTAGTTATTTTTCATTCACCTCTGGGATTGTAACTGGTACCTAGAAAATGAGGGATCAAGACATCCTAGGAATCTAAGTTAATTTTATGCACCCCAAATTTCTAAGTAACTGCATACAAAATACTGCTGATAATAAATATTTCACTCTGAGAAATAAACATACTTAATATTACATTTTTTGTTTAGATATACATTTCTCAAGCTTCTTTAAATGCTTTTTTTCTAGATTGCTCAAAGATAAATATGAAAAAGAAATGTTTTTTAAAAAAGTCAATCCAATAAAGGAACAGATAATTTGAACAGACACTTCTGTTCCACTTGAACACAACAGAAAGAAGATGTGCAGACAGAAAATAAGCACATGAAAAGATATTCAACACCAGTAGTCAATGTTGTTGTTGTCGTTGTTAGGTGCCATCCAATTGGTTCCAACTCATGGTGACCCTATGGACAACAGAATGAAACATGGCCTGTTTCTGCTCCATCCTCATAATGATTATGCTTGAGCCCATTGCTGCTGCCACTGTGCCAATCATTTTTCTTGGGGGTTTTCCTATTATTAACTGACCCTTCACTTTCAAGTATGATGTCCTTCTTCAGGGATGTGAAGTAGACATTAAAACCACAATGAGATTTTACTACACATGTATTGTTGTTGTTGTTAGGTGCCGAGTCGGTACCGACTCATAGCGACTTTATGCACAGAACAAAACATTTCCCGGTCCTGGGCCAACCTCACAATTGTTGCCATGCTTGAGCCCATTGATGCTGCCAATTTGCCAATCCATCTTGCTGGGGGTCTCTTTTTCTCTGACCTTCCACCTTACCAAACATGATATCCTTCTCCAGCAACTGGTCCTTCCTGACAATATGTCTGAAGTATGAGAGACGAAGTTTGGCCATCCTGGC
>NW_006408654.1:3627168-3670537 GCF_000296735.1 Chrysochloris asiatica
TATATATATACTGATCATACCAAGTATTGGTGAGGATGTAGAGCAAATGGATCCTCATACACTGTTAGTGTACAATAGCAGAATCATTTTAGAAAGCAATTCAGCAGTTCCTTAAACAGTTTAGCTTATACCTTCATATAAAATCTTGGTGTGGCACTGTAGGATCAGCATTGGACTGTGAACCACAAGGTCAGCAGTTCAAACCCACCAGCTGCTTCTTGGAAACTTGTAGAGGGTTGCTATGAGTTGGAACTGACTCGATGGCTCTTAACAACTCCACAGTAAAAGGGGATGAACTATTGATATACACAACATGGATAACTCTCAAAATAATTACACTAAGTGAAAGAAGCTGACAAAAGGAGTACATACTATATGATTCCATTTAGATAAAATTTTAGAAAATATAAATTTTAGTGAACATCACGATAGT
Organism: Chrysochloris asiatica; assembly: GCF_000296735.1. NCBI lineage: Eukaryota > Metazoa > Chordata > Mammalia > Afrosoricida > Chrysochloridae > Chrysochloris > Chrysochloris asiatica. Next base: position 3,627,602 of record NW_006408654.1, read on the forward strand.
GATAGAAAGCAGACCTGGAGTTGATGTTAAGGGATTTGGAGAGGGGCATAAGGGAAGGATCACAAGTCACCACAAGGACACTTTTACAGTGATGGCTATGTTCATTATCTTGACTGTGGGGATGGTTATGTGAATGGACATTTATGTCAAACTTACCAAATTGTACACATATGAATATGTGCAGTTTACTGCATATCAATTACACTGCAGTAAAACTGTTTAAAATGATACCAGTCTTCTCCTAAATTTTTTGTCAGCTCTTCCCACATCTTCCTGTGGGGCTATTTTTTCTGGCAACCTACAGCCATACAACTAGTCCCTGGGTGAGTCAGAATTTAAACCCAGGTCTGGTGGTCTTCAAAATCTATCACACATACTGTTCCTATTAACTCAGACCATAGGGGGCAAAAAGACTGACTGCCATCGTATTGATTTTCATTCATGTCGATTTCATGTGTTTCAGAGTAGAACTGCTCCATAAGATTTTCATAACTGTGACCTTTCAAAGCAGATCACTAAGCCTTTCTTTTGAGCTGCCTTTGGGTGGGTTTGGACCACCAGACTTTTTTGTTAGTCAGTCGAAAGCTTAACTCTGTGTCAGCTAGGAACTCAGACCATAATTACTTAGTATTTAGACATTGCAACGGCATGTGAATGTTTTCAAAGAAGCATTTGGTGTGGGTTTATGGGTCAAATGGCATTAATGATGTCTCATTTTGGTTGCCCAGCAACCAGATTCCTTTCTCATATTTGGACCTTTTCTACCATGAAAGCAGAGTCCACCTCCAGCTAGAGAAGTCAAGGGGTAGACAACATCCCCAAACTCCTTTGCTTCTAGGGCCCAGCTTTATGACCTCAGTCCCACTAATTAGACACAGAGGCAAGAATGGAGGAGAATTCAGTCTGATGTTGGTAGCTGGGGCAGCTGAAGGCCGGTGCTGCTAACGCCTCTATTCCTGCCTGTTATGGATTGAATTGTGTCATGCTGAAATTCTAGTCTCTGCACCTGGGAATGTGACTCTGTTTGGGGACATAGGGTTTTTCTTGGCAGATGTTATCAGTTAAACTAACAATGTCATACCAGCTTCGGATGGGTTCTAGTGACTGGTGTCTTATAAAGGAGGACAAATATGGAAAAAGAGTCACACACTTCAGTGCAAGACACCATTTGAGGATCATATACAAGCCAAGGGATACCCCATGCTGGGGTTACAGAAGCTGAAAGCAGCAAGAAGATCTTCCCCTTCAGCTAATATAGAGACACAGAGACTAGCTATGCCTATGTTGTTAAGTGCCGTCGAGTCAGTCCTGACTCATGGCAACTCTATATAGGGTTTGAGGAGCAGCAGGTGGATTTAAACTGCCAGCCTTGTGGTTCACAGTCCAGTGCTGATCCTACAGCTCCATAACAGCAGTCCAGTATGCATATAGGCCTATGTTGTTGTTAAGTGCCTTCGAGTCGATTCTGACCCATAGCGACTCTGTATAAGGTTTCTGAGGAGCAGCTGGTGAGCTTGAACCACCAACCTTACAGTTCAATTGGCTTTGCAATCTGGTACATTAACCCCTAAATTGGGACTTCCAGCCTCCAGAACCGTGAGTATTTTGTTATGGCAACCCTAAGGAATGAAGACATCAATCATTCTCTGCCTTCCTGGCGATTCTGGGAGGTGTCCATTACCTTCTATTCTCCCCAAAGAGCAGGAATAGTTTCTGTTGCATGCAATTAAGAACATTGACACATACCGTATTTTGTCAGGCATGTGGGAACACTGTGCTAGGAGAAGATGCCAGACTTCAGTTATACTTCAGTTATATGAAGCTCTTGTCCTGGATGGTGCAAATGACTCAGGTTGGCAGTTAGGGTCCAGCCTGAGACACCACAGAAGATAGATAGCTCTGGAGATCTATTTCAGAAAGATCACAACTTTGAAAACCCTATACAACAAAGCTCTACTCTGAAACACATGAGTCATAAGTTAGACTGAACTGGATGACAACTGGTTTCACACCAGTTTCTATTTCACTGGATTAAAAAAAATAATAATTTGTAAAAATAAGTTATGTGTGCACATTTTGGGCCAGTTTATCTTACTAAATGGAATGCAAATGTCAAAGTTGAAGGAGACAAACAAAACTTAAAGCAACTCCACGAAGAAACACAGCTTCATAGCTGTGTTCCAGTTCTTTTAGGCTGTAAGGGGGAAACCAGCCACACAGAGGGCATCTGCACAGCAGCCTGACTGGATTTCATGATTTATGGAGCCACCTGGGAGAAGAGAAGATTTTTTTTTACAGACTCAACAATGCCATCTAAAGCGTTGAAAAGCATTCCATTTAACCATAATTCCACCTGTGTGTCACAGCTTCTATGCGTTTCCTTGCCCTGTGTCTTTTTTAAGCTAGTGAGATAAATAGGGAACCTTGGTCTCTGAAGAATTCATCTGTGTGAACCGTTTTCTTCTCACCAGCTGTAACTTCCAATCATAGCATCAGAGGTACAAGCTAGGGATGTGGAAATCATGTCACAAACAATGAGCCACCAAGGAGAGAAAAGCAGCAAACACAGGAAACCCTGAATGTCAGAGGCCCGTTCTTGCAAGAAAAGGTCACTTAAACGGGAAAGATGAAAGAGGATGTTAAATGTAGTGCATCTGGAGAATGTTACTTTGTGATGACTTTCTTTTTCATCTTACAAGGAAGAGGTGTCCACAAACTGTTGAGAATATTACACACTTGCATTTGCAAATTCATTCAACAGCAGCATGGCCGCTCTCACAGTGAATGTGTTGGAGAAGATAAACAAGAGGCAGCCCTTGGGCCAACACTATTCAGAAGAAACAGGGCCCCCAGATGCTCCAGGATGTTAGACTAGAACAAACTGCTCAGACTGAGGTAACATGCTTCTGCTGGTGTCAAAGGCTGGGACAGTCAATTCTAATCCACAGAGCATTTTTCATCGGTTAGGAATCCCTAAACCCATCTTCTTTTCACACCTGCAGCTTGGAGAAAATTCTGTGACTCAGTCTGTCACCTGCCAGCTCTTGGCATATCTCCAGGAAGCACAGATTTGCTTGTGGCCAGCTGGCTAAGGCCCACTAAGCATCTTTTGGGGAAGATGTTCTCAAAAGAATGTCAAAATCTGGGCACATGTAAAGGAGATTCTACAGACCTACTGCTGCTTCCATAGTCCCAGATGCCACTTACCAGAGGGCAGTGGAAGAATGGCTATTCTCCAATACTCAAGGATGAGCTTGTTCATCCCTCCTGAATAGAATACTTCTGAAGAGAGTGCTCAACATACAGAGGAACTCAGAATATACTTGTAGAATGAAGAGGAAGGATGACAGGCAATGAATAGAGTCTATTCCCACCTCTCCTATAGCCCACCCCTGTTCTGTCAGAATTGTTTCCCATAGGCTAGGCTCAGGCCAGGTCGAGGGTCTAGGGTGTGCCAGGCCAGGGGTCTAAGGCATGCCAGTCCCCACAGTAGGGACTGTGGCCCCCCAGATTTGCCTTTGGTATACTGTGCCCCATACCCAAGGCATAATGAAGCATTACATTGAAAGGTGTCATGGATTGAACTGTATCCCCCAGAAAGACATGTTGAAGTTAAAATACCTTGTAGCTATGAATGTGACCTTGTTTGGGAAAAAGGCTCTTTGAAGATGTTAATGAGGTCATCCTGGAGTAGGGTGGGTCTTAATCCAATCTTATTACAAAAAGAGACAGGACCCAGAGAAACATGGAAGATGGTCCTGTGGAGGCAGAGACAGAGGTTGGAGTGATAAGTCAAGGAATGCTAGGAACCACAAGAAACTGAAACTGGAAGTCAAGAAAATATCTTCCCGTAGAGTCATCACAGATAGTATGACCTTGCTGACACCTTGATTTTGAACTTCTGGCCTCCAGAACTGTGAGGCAATAAATTTCTGTTGTTTTAAACCATCAATGTGTAATACTTTGTCACAGCAGCCCTAGGAAACCAGTACAAAAGGCCTCCACTCAGTCAGAGATAGACATTTCCTATCCACAGTTTCCAAATGTGATTGGATCCCTTAGCTTCAGCCACTACACGTTCAAGTGACACTTGATCTCCGTGGCCTATGAGGAAGAGCAGATGAGGTGTAAACCTCAATTGACCCATATTGGTTAGCATTGCTAATGAATTTCTGTTCGAAACAGTGCATCCATAACCTATTCTACCTTGTCGTAGAACAAGATCTAACTCTTCAGAGAGTTTAAACAATTTGTGCTAGCATTTTTCAATATTATTCCTAGATGAGACACAACTTTATAACCATCTCTAGCTGCCCTTTCCAATTCTAATAGTCTCATATTCTGCACATCTCAAGAGGCCTCTTTCCTGACAAAGATATTTACCTTAGATATGTGTAACTTTCAGGAGTCTAAAATATGATCATAAAACTATTAGCTTACACAGTGACTTTTAGCTTCTCCAGTGCAGAGCCCAAGTCATTAATATGTCTTTTAAGATATTCATCTCTGCATAACTTTCCTTTATCCCCCTGTGCGGGAAGGGCTTATTATAGACTATATCTTGGATTCACTTAGGAACTCCACAATGAGGTCTGCAGGCCATTTTATTAGCCCAATAGATTATGTTCATGATGGAGAAAGTAAATTAACACCCCCAGGAGACATGTAATGCTCCAAAAATTTTCCTTCAAGCTGAAGCACAAAGGACAAGCCCCAGTCTGGACTTATTTGGGAGCAAAGAGAATATCCAAACTCCTGAGTCTACTCTCATAGAGCTCACTCCTGGCCTAGGGTCCTGTCAGAAGCCATCAAGAGAGGTCAGAGGGTGACACTGTTCTGGAAGCCAACTCTCAAATGTCTTCTCTGGATTCGAGATTGGATAAGTAATGGTTCTCAAATTTGAGAGTGTACCAAAATCACTTAGAAGGCTTGTGGACAAACAGATTTCTTCCCCCCTCCCTTCAGAGTTTCTGGTTCCATTGGTCTGATGGGACCCAAGAGTTTACCTTTCTAACAAATATTCAGGTGATGCTGATGCTGCTGGTCTGGAAACCACACTTTGAGAACCATTAGTTTCCACATTAAATCATGAACCTGTATGGTGATGCTTTATAGACAGTCCTGGCAGTGGCTGTCCCTATAGTGCCCCAGAATTGTAAGTTGGCTCTTCCTGTAGTTTCCACCTGCCTTCTCTTTGACTTCTGCTCCCCACTGCCTGCTTCCAGTGGCTTCTGTTCATTCTCACTGGCTCCCTTTAAGCAGGTCAAGTCCTCCAGGTCAGTGGCAGGGAACAAGTGTTCTATGACCAGACACCAGAGGGCTCTAGTCCCAGGTCAACTCACCCAGGCCCTCTAGAAAAATGAATCGGTATACTCCTTGCTGTCTTTGACAACATGAGGCAAATCCGAGTCATTAACCACAACAAACTTGTGGTCTATGGGACTACACATGTTCTCAAAACTGTGTGCTTATATTTTACATGAATGATCAAAACCCCAAACTCTTCTTTCTTAGCTATGTGTTGTTGTTAACTGCTCTTGAGGACTTGGTAGAAATACCACAAATGGATGGCCTTAACAAACAGAAGTTTATTCCCTCATAATTCAATTCTGTTCTGACTCATAGTGATCCAATGCACAACAGAATGAAATACTGTCTGTATGGGGCCATCCTCACAATCACATTTGAATTAATTGTTGTTGCCACTCTATCAATCCATATATAACCTTGGAAACCATCCTCTATTTTGCTGGCCCTCTATTTTACCAGGCATGATGTCCTTTTCCAGGGACTTTTCCTGATAACATGTCCAAAGTACATGAGACACCGTTTAGCTTTCCTTGCTTCTCTTGAACACTTTAGCTGTACTTCTTCCAAAAACAGATTTAGTTGTTCTGGTAATCCAGAATATTTTTCTCATACATCATAATTCAAAGGCATCAATTCTTCCGTCTCTCTTTGTCATTGACCAGATTTCACATGCATATGAAGGGACTTAAAATACTATGGCTTGGATCAGGCACACCTTAGTCCTCAAAAGTGACATTTTTAATCTTCAACACCTTTAAAAAGGTCTTTTGCAGCAGATTCGCTGGCCCATGTACAGGTTACTAATGAGCATAATTAAGTGTTTTGAAATTCCTATTCTTCAAATGTAATCCATAGTTTGTTATGATTCACACAATTGAATGCCTTTGCATAGTCAATAAAAGCACAAATAAACGTCTTTCTGGTATCCTCTGTTTGCATTGAAGATCCACTTGATATTCCTTATTCCAAGTCCTCTTCTAAATCCTACATGAAATTCTGGCGACTTCTTATCTATGTGCTACTACAAAAATTTTGAATTATCTTCAACAAAATTTTACTTTCATGTGATATTAATGATATATATGCATTTTAATAATTTCCACATTTTTGGGGGTCACCTCTCTATGGAATGTACACAAGTATGGATTTCTTTCATTTGGTTGGCCAGGTATCTGTTTTCCAAAGTCCTTGGGTGCTTCTAGTGCTGCATCAGTTTGTTGAAACCTTTAATTGATGTTCCTTCAATTTCTGGAGCTTTGTTTTTTAATGACTTCAATGCAGCTTGAATGTCTTCTTTTAATACCACAGGTTCTTGCTCATACACTGCTTCCTGAAATGATTGAATGTCAACTTAAATTTTTTTTTTTTTTTTAGTAAAGTGACTCTTTGTATTCCTTCCATCTTCTTTTGGTGTTTCCTACATTGTTCAATATTTTACCAAGTTGTTGTTATGTGTCATTGAGTCAGTTCTGACTCATAGTGACCCAATGCACAACAGAATGAAACATTTCCCAGTCCTGTGCCATCCTCACAATTGTCGCTATGTGTGAGCCCATTGTTGTTGCTACTGGGTCAGTCCATTTTCTTGGGGGTCTTCCTCATTTTTGCTGACCCACCACATCTCAAAGCATGATGTCTTAGTTGTTGTTGTTATGTGCCGTGGAGTCTGTTCTGACTCATAACGACCCTGTACAGGGTTCATATCTTTACGGGAGCAGAAAACCTCATCTTTCTCCCGCGGAGCAGTTGGTGGTTTCGAACTGCTGACTGTGAGATTAGCAGCCGGATTCATAACCACTACGCTACCAGAGCTCCTTTAGAATTTTTAAATATTGCAACATGAGGCTTGGATTTTTTTCTTCAGTTATTTCAGCTTGAGAAATGCTGATAGAAAAAAGATGGCAGAGTAGGCAGAAAGGCTGTGCTTGCTTGCTGCAGCAGAGATACTGAAAATTTGACAATACAGATACAAATGATGGTCCTGAAATTCTGTGCTCCAGAGAAACAGATAGAAAAGTGGATCCAGTGGGTAATGGGAGGCAGAGTTGAGTAGACTTGGCAAGACACTATCTAACAGGAGCAACAGCAGCCAATGGAACCTGCCGTAGCCATCTTAAAAGTTCATGAATAGCTTTAGAGACAAGAAAGCATATTTGCAGTGCAGAAACCCACCTGAGTTTCGCAGAGACAAAGGTGTGATTTATTTATTTATTTTCTTCCTATACTGTACAGCCCCAGGGAATCTCTTGTTTTCCAGGCACTCAGAGACACTTGGAGGTTGTAAGCCGAGGAAGGACTTATATACAACAACCTAACTAGTGCAGGCTTTGATTTAAATCTTCAAAGTCAATTCTGGCCAGCCCCGGGACTGGCTCTCACTAGGAGAGGGGATTGAATGGATGCATGGGGTAGAGAAAAAAAAGAAAGGAAAGGAGGCAGGCCATCTGTGTAGACCCTCCTGACAAAGCATGGCCAATTTAAACTTTCCTAGGCAGCTGTGAAGGCAAGAGGCTAGTAGGTGGTGGTGAATACCACCTATTGTGGAGAGAAAGACTTCGACTTCCAGTTTGGTCTTTTATTTTACTGTGTTTGTTTGTTTTTTGTTTTGTTTTTCCTGTAAGGGCTATTTTTTGCTTTTGTTTCTTTGTCTTCCTTCTTTTTTTTTTTTAAGGTTTTTATTGTGGCTTGAGTAAAAGTTTACAGGACAAATGATCAGTTTTACAGTTAACAAACCATACCCCTTGTTTCATTACAATGATTATAATGCCCTCCATGTACCATCAGTTAACAGTATTTCTCTCTATTCACTTTAGCTTTTTTTTTTTTTAAACAAAAAACAAAAAACACTCAGGCATATAAAATAATTTACATCTCCAAAGGGCACATTCTGCGAGTCTGCCTCCTGGCCACCAGCTCTTAGTCTCTCTCTTCCCATGAATCTAGAGTCCTCAGCGGCTCCCCTTCTCCACGACCCTATCTCTACCTCCGTCTCTGGCATTGTTGCTTCTCTGGATAAGGTCCCGCATTCTGCTTGTGCTCTTCTCCCTTGATGGTCCAAGGGTTCTCCACTACCTGGATCTCTGTTCCTCTGTGTTTACCTTGTTTCACATTGTAATTGTTTTGATCATAGACTGACCTCCCAGATCCTCTGTCTTATACTTTTATTCTGTTCTTGACTCTTCCATTTGTTGACTAAGTTCAGGGTGATGTTGCCACGTACATAATTGGTTGTTGTTTGATCTTCGTGGTTCTCAGTCCACAGAACTTCCTTTAGGATGTTTTTCATAGCAGGGTTGGCTTTGGCAAAATCCCTTAGCTTCTGTTTATTCTGGAATGTTTTGATTACACCATCATATTTGATTGACAGCTTTACTGGGTAGAGGATTCTTGGGGGGCAGTTTTTTTCTTTCAGGGTTCTATATATGTCTCCCCACTGCCTTCTTGCCTACATGGTTTCTGTTGAGAAATCTGCTCTTAATCTGATTTGCCTGCCTTTGTATCTTACACTTTTCTTTTCCCTAGCTGCTTTCAGGATTCTGTCTTTATCTTTGAATTTAGAGAGCTTGATTATTATGTCTTGGTGATTGTCTTTTAGGTCTATCCATCCTGGGGTTCATTGAGTTTCTTGAATGCTTACCTTTTCACTTTTCATGATGTTAGGGAAATTTTCCTCCAGAAGCTCTTCAACTATCTCCTCTGTGGATTTGTGTGATTCTTTTTGTTCTGTAATGCTGATAATTCTTAAGTTATTCGTCTTCATGTTGTCTAACATGAATCCTAGGCCTTCTTTAAATTTTTCTTATCCTTTTTTTTGTGTTTGTTCTTCTAGCTTAGTAGTGTTGGGAGATTTATCTTTTAGCTTACTAGTTCTGGCTTCTAACTCTTCTATTCTACTCCTTTACCCTTTCAGTGTATTGTCCATTTCTGATATTCTACTACTAATCATTTGGACCTCTTTCTGTAGGGTTTGCATTGTTTCCAATGCTGTATCTCTTTTATTTGATTGTTCCTCTAGCACTCTGCTGACTTCTTCCTTATTTTTCTCAACTCCATTTTATAATGTTTTGATACATTTTATAATCATTTTTCTGAATTCCTTCTCAGGCTTTTCCAAAACCTGCCCATTTTCCAGTATGGAGTATAGGTCTACTTCTAGCTCATTTGCTTCAGTCACTTTATCTTGCTTCTGGACATGTGCTGATATGGTCATCTGCTTCTGTTTTTTGGTCATATTCAGGAGTTATCTGTGGTCCTAATTGCCTTCAGGTTGATGTGATCAGGAGATGGGCTTCCCTTCTTCCTGAGAAATTTCAAGATGCCACTGTTGTCATTGTGCCGTAACTCAGGATATAATTTTTGGCCTATTTCCTTTTTAGTCTGCTGTCCCACTCCACAATCCCTGTTCAGGCCTTTTTCTGAGTGATAAACATTTCTGGGCTGTCTGTGACCATTTTGTGCTGCCATTTGCTTTTAAGTGGAAACCGTCACTTTAAATTTCTAGTAGATCTCTGTGTATGCATAGTAGAACCCTTCAGGGGTGGGGGTGGGGTGTCTACTCGCTCAGGCACCCTCTCTAGTCACCAGAATGGAGGTGTGCAGATAATGAGAGACCAATGAACAGATATAAAAAAATAAAAAAAAGGAATGTCTACATCTTTATCTTTGCAGTTCTGCCAAGTGTCCATGGCTGCTCTGATCCTTCCCTCACTTGTTCACATCCAAGATGGCAGCTCCAGGAGCAGCTGAACATCTTGAATTAGAAAGCAATGTATTTCTTGATTCTGCTACAAATTTCCCTAGCTGTAAGCCTTCCAACCTTCTAAATATTCATTTATATGTAGTTCAGAGTTCTGGCATCATCCCCTGAGCATGCTTGGTCCAGTGTTTTGTGTTATTGCTGATGGAACTCCTTATTGCACTTCCACCTTCTCCGCCATCTTGCTTGTTCTCCCTGTCTTCCTTCTTCTTACATCACAGGATATAAGACAGCAACTGTGACCATACAGCCAAATCACAGTTGTAAACTGTACAGCCCCACCAATTGGACAAGGTCCAATACATGCAGGTATAACCAGAACAGTGTAGACAACCAATGTCTGCTAAAACAACTCTGAATTGAATTGTACGAACAGTGAACAGAGAAGCCCATATCCTGATCACACCCATCAGGAGGCAATTGGTGAGTGCCTAAGAATATACCAATATTAATTAATCAACTTTATATAACTATAATAACACCACAATGCCTAAAAATAAGAAGAAAATATCTGTTTATACTCAGAAAAGACAAAGTAGGTCAAACAAACAACCAAAAAGGAAGAACTATAAAATGCTTTTGAAGATGAAAAGGCACGAGGACTACCTTTAAAAAATTCAGGAGAATGATATTGAGATACAGTCAAATTTTTCACAGAAAGTTTGAGGCAAACAAGGAAGAATTCAGAAAAGTGCTACAGGAACAATCAAACAAAATATATGCAGCATTGGAGACAATACAAAACCTCCAAACAGAGATCCAGGTGATCATACTAAAATATCAGAAATAGTCACTACACAAAAAGGGCAAAGGAGCAGAATTGAATCAATGGAAGCCAAAATTAGCAATTCTCAATACTGGTAAGATAGAAATACCATCAGAAAAAAAGAATGAAAAAATCTGAAGTCTAAGATTCATGTGGGACAACATGAAGAAGAATACCCTATGGGTGATTAAAATTCAAAAACAGGAAGAGACAAAGAAAACCACAGAAAACAGTCAAAGAGATGCTGGAAGAAAATATTCTCATGATGAAGGTTGAGAATAGAAGCATTTAAGAAGCTGAATGAACCCCAGGCAGGATAGACCCCAAAAGAAAATATCATAAGTGAACTCTCCAAAATCAAAGATAAGGAAAGAATCCTGAAAGCAGCTATGGAAAAACAAAATGTTACCTACAAAGGAAAACCAATAAGACTAAGCTCTGATTTATCAGCAGAAACCATGCAGGCAAGAAGGCAATGGGAAGACATATATAAAACTCTGAAAGAAAAAACAAAACAAAACTGCCAACCAAGAAGAACCTTATACCCAGAAAAGTTGTCCATCAAATATGATGGTAAAATGAGAACATTTCAGGATAAAAAAAAATTAAAGGACTTTTAAAAAAGCCAAGCCAATATTCCAACATATACTAAAGGGAGTTCTTTGGATTGAGAACCAACAAGAGCAGACAACAACCAGTGATTGACACACATGGCAACACCACACCACTCAGAATTCAGTTCAGATAGTGAAGTGTCCGGCATAGAAGAAAATTATAAGACTGAAAAGAGGGAATTTGGGATGTCAGTCTATGATCAGGACAACTACAAAGCAAATGGAGGGAAAAGTATAGTTACAGAGTTCCAGGTGGTGAAGTGAGGTAGATTTCAGAATAAAATGGACTATTTTAAATGAGGAATAAATTAATAAAGTACATGGTAATGCAAAGGAACTTAATGCACCTTCACATCAAATCAAGAAAAAGAAAATTCAGGAAGATTTTAGAAACATTAAAACTAAAGCAATTTACAAGAAAAAACACACAAAAAATGAACTCAGCACAGGAAAGCATGCAAAACAAGAAACCACAAAAAAACAAACAGCAAAATGACTGCAAATCAATCCATACCTATCGATAATTACAATGAACGTCAATTGATTAAATGCACCAGTCAAAAGACAGAGAGTAGCAGACTGGATAAGAGAACATGATCCTTCAATATGCTGTCTACAAGAGAAATACCTTATACTCAAAGACAAATATCTATTAAAAATTAAAAAATATATATCAAGTTAATTATAATAAAAATGAGGAGTGGGAATATTAATCTCTCATAAAATAAACTTCAAGGCAAAAACCAGCATAAGAGAAAAAGAAGGACATTATATCATAGTGAAAGGGTCAATTGAACTAGAGGACATAATCATGATAAATATCTTTGCTCCCAATGAAAAAGCCTCATAATATATAAATCAAACTCTCATAGATTTGAACAAAGAAATAGACTATACAATAACAGTGGGAAATTTTAATACACCACTTTAAAAAAAGGACAGAACAACTGGAAAGAACCCAATAAAGACACAGAAGAACTAAACAACACAATCAATCAACTTGACCTTATAGATTTGTGCAAAGCATTCAACCCAACAACAGCACAATATACATTCTTTTCCAGTGCATATGGAACATTCTTAAAAACAGACCATGTATTAGGCTACAAAACAAGTCTCAATAAATTCAAAAGCATCAAAATATTACAAAGAATCTTCTCAGATCAGTGCTATAAAATTAGAAAGCAACAATAGGAAGATTAAGGAAATAAAATCAAGTACATGGAAACTGAATACGACTCTGCTTAAAAGCTACTGGGTAGTTGTTGTTAGGTGCCATTGAGTCGGTACCAACTCATAGTGACCCTATGCACAACAAAACGAAACACTGCCCGAACCTGGGCCAACCTCACAATTGTTACCACGCTTGAACCCATTGATGCTGCCACATTGCAAATCCATCTCGCTGGGGGTTTTCCTCTTTTTCTCTGACCCTCCACCTTACCAAAAATGGAATCCTTCTCCAGCAACTGGTCCCTCCTGACAATATGTCCAAAGTATGAGACATGAACTTTGGCCATCCTGGCTTCCAAGGAGCACTCTGGCTGCATTTCTTCCAACACAGATCTGTTTGTTCTTTTGGGTAGTAGAAAAAATAAAAACTGAAGTAAAAATCCTAGAAACCAAATGAGAATGAAAATACAATATACCCAAAAGCAGTCCTGAGAGGGCAATTTATAGCAATAAACATACATATCCATAAAGAATACAGAACCAAAACCAACTCAATAACACGACGTCTCCAAAAATTAGGAAAAGGCAAACAAAGTAAGCCTACAGTCACCAGGAGAAAATAAGTAATAAAGATTAGAGCAGGAATACATGAAATGTAAAATATAAAATAGAACAATAGAAAAAAATCAACAAGACAAGAAACTGGTTCTTTGAAAGGATTAATAAAATTGACAAACTATTGGCAAATCTAAAAAAAAAGGGGTAGGGAGAAGACACAAATTACATGCATAAGGAACCACATGGGTGATGTTACAACAGAACCAACAGAAATAAAAATGATAGTAACAGAACACCATAAAGAATTGTTCTCCAACCAATTTGAAAATCTAGATGACATGTATATATTTTTAGAAAACACAACCTACCTAAACTAACACAGAGTGAAGCAGAAACGTTGAACAGACCAGTAACAAAAGAAGGAATTGATCAGGACATTAAAACACTCCCAACAAAAAAGTCCAAGTCCAGATAGCTTTACTGATGAATTTTACCAAACATTCAGAGAATAGTTGAGAATACTTAAATTATTCCAGAATACAGAAAAGGATGGAAAACTTCTTAACACATTTTAGGAAGCTAGCAAACGCCTCATACCAAAACCAGGCAAGTACATCTCTAAAAAAGAAAATTGATCATATTGATTGATGCAAAAAAGGTACTTGGCCAAATCCAACACCCATTCCTGATAAAAACACTCAACAAAGTGAGAATTGAAGGGAAATTCCACAACATAATTAAGAGCATATATACAAAACTAATAGCCAACATCACTCTCAATGGAGAGAAACTGAAAACATTTCCTTTGCAAACAGAAACCAGACAAGGATGTCTGTTATTACCACTCCTATTCAATATTGTAAGGAGCTCTGTTAGCGTAGTGGTTACCAATTGGGCTGCGAACCTCAGGGTCAGCAGTTCGAAGCTACCAGCTGTTCCACGGGAGAAAGATGAGGCTTTTTGCTCCCGTAAAGATTTACAGCCTCAGAAACCCTGTACAGAGTCGCTATGAGTCGGAACCGACTCCACGGCACATAACAGCAACATTCAATATTGTGTTGGAAGTCTTAGCCAGAGCTATAAGGCAAGATAGGGAAATTGTTGTTAAGTGCCATCAAGTCAGTTCCAACTCATAGCGACCATGTATAGAGATTCCGAGGAGCAGCTGGTGAGCTTGAACTGCCGACCTTGCAGTTCAAAAGTGACTTTGTAGTCCAACAAAATTAAAGGCATCTAAATTGACAAAGAAGAAGTAAAATTCTATTTTCAGATAATATGATCCTATACATATAAAGTCTCAATGACTCAGAAAGAAACTTATTAGAACTCATTGAAAGATTCAGCAAAGTGGCAGGGTACAAGATCAGTATACAAAAATCAGTTGTATTCTTCTATACTAATAAAGACAACTTTGAAAAGGAAGTTAGGAAAAAAATACCATTTATAATAGCCACACAAAAGATGAAATACTTAGGAATAAATCTAACCAGAGAAACAAAAGACCTTTACAAAGGAAACTACAGAACACTACTACCAGAAACCAAAAGAGATATACAAAAATGGAAGGATATATTATTCTCATGAATAGGACGGACAAACATTGTGAAAACTTCTATATTACCCATAGCAATCTACAGATATATTGCAATTCCAATCCAGATTCCAACAACATTCTTTAAAGACATGGAAAAAGTATCATAAACTTTATATGAAAAGGAAAGAGACCTTGGATATGCAAAGCACTGCTTAAGAAAAAGAATAAAGTTGGATGCCTCTCACTCCTGGATCTCAAATTTTACTACACAATCACAGTGTTCAAAACATCCTGGTACTGGTACAATTAAAGATACATTGATCAGTGGAACAGAATTGAGAACCCAGAAGTAAATCCATCCACATAGAGTCAACTGATCTTTGACAAAAGGCCAGAACTCATTAAATGAAGAAGAGGTTGTCTCTTCAAATGGTGCTGGCAACACTAGAAAACTGTTTTGCAAAAGAATAAAACAAGGCCCACATGTTATACCCTATACAAAAGGAAACTCAATATGGATTAAAGACCTACATTTAAAACCTAGAACTATAAATTTTTTCATCAATGAAAAATTAGGAACAAATTTAAGGGCTTTAATATATGGCTTACACACACTATCAAACACTGAAAAAACACACATAAACAATAGAAGACAAAATAGATGACTCGGATGTACTAAAGATTAGAAATTTATATGTATCAAAAGATTTTGTCAAAAGAGTAAAAATGGAGCCCCCAGGTTGGGAAAAATATTTTTTCAATGATGTATCAGATAAGACACTAATCTCTAAAATGTGGTGTTGCAGGTTAATGAACTGGACTGCAAAGTTGATTTGAACCACCAGGTCGGTAGTTTAAGCTCACAGCCCCTCCTCAGAAACTCTATACAGGATTGCTATGAGTTGGAAGCTACTCAATGGCATTTAAAGCAACAACAACTACTCTACGATAAAAAGACAAACAACCCAACCCAGAAGACAAAAAATGGGCACAGGACATGAACAGACACTTCACCAGGGAAGACATTTGGGCAGCCAACAAACATATGAAAAAATGTTTATGATCATTAGCCAATGTTGTTGTTTTTGTTAGGTGCCATCGAGTTGGTACCAACTCATAGCGATAAACCTTATGCACAGCAGAATGAAACACTGCCTGATCCTGGGCCAACATCACTACTGTTGCCACTCTTGAGCCCATCGATGCTGCCACTTGGCCACTCCATCTCGTTGGGGGTCTTCCTCTTCTTCTCTGACCCTCCACCTTACCAAACATGATATCCTTTTCCAGTGACTGGTCCCTCCTGACAATATGTCCGAAGTATAAGAGATGAAGTTTGGCCATCTTGGCCTCCAAGGAGCACTCTGGCTGCTATTAGCCATTGTTGTTGTTGTTGTTAAGTGCCGTCGAGTCAGTTCTGACCCATAGTGACCCTGTATAGGGTTTCCAAGGAGCAGCTGGTGAGCTTGAACCGCTGATCTTGCAGTTCAAAAGGCTTTGCAGTCTGGTGCATTAACCCACAGCGCCACACCAGGACTTAGAGAGATGCAAATCAAAACAACAAGATAACATTTCACACCAACATTAGCAGTGAAATTCAAAAAACCAGAAAACAAAAAATGATGATGAGAGTATGGAGAGACTGGGACCCTCCTACATTGCTGGTGGGATTGTAAAATGGTTCAACCACTCTGGAAAATGGTATGGCACTTCCTTGAAAACTTGGAAATAAAAATACCTTATGACCCAGCAATCCCTCTGATGGGTATATATCCACCAGAAATACGAACCAGGACACGAGTAGATATATGCACACCAATGTTCAACACAGCACTTATTCACAATAGCAAAAAGATAGAGACAGCCTATTTGTCCATTAGTGGAAGAATGGATAAACAAACTTTGGTACATACACACAATGGAATACTATGCAACATCGAAGAGTAGCGGTGAATCTGCAAAATATCTAATAACATAGATGAACCTGGAAGCCATTATGCTGACTGAAAATAGTCAATCACAAAAGGACAAATATTGCTTGAAACCATTGTAAAAGCTTAAGAAAAGGTTTCCGTACTTAAAGAAACATTCTTTGATGGCTACCAGGGGTGGGAAGGATGGGAGAGTAATTCACTGACATGTTAGCTTGGATGATGGAGCGAGCAATATACAAGAGGAGGAAGGCAATACACAAGAAGGAGGGTGACAGATGAATAATGAAGATGGGGAAGACTTAGAGAAGTATGAGTGGGCTAAATGGGGTAGAGGTAAATAGTGATTTATACACAACCTTAGAACAACAGTGTTCTGTGAGTAGATGGATCAAGGCACAGGATGAATGGGTAAAGGGGGGGAATGAAAAATGTTTGTTTGTCGGTCTTGTGGATACTGGTTTCCCCTGCCTATTATAATAAAATAGACATTTATTTGTGATAGAAATGAATACTGGGAATTTTGATTACAGAAAATTTACAGCCTATAACTGATTGAATTTGCTAAAACGGGAGTTAGAATTTGTTCAGGGAAAAAGGCTTCATGTTAAACCTTTGTAGAGTATGGGACCTTAGATGGAATCCTGAGCCCCACCCAGAAACTTCTGAGTTGTTGGAACATTGCCACTTGAAATGACATGCAGATCAATGCAAAACAGCTGGGACAACAGAAGATTCTTATTGAAATAATGGCCTGCAGATAAAAAGTGGACTGTCTGGTTGCTTGAATATCAACAAGCTCTGGAGGTATCAAGGAGAGAAAAGTTAGCCTAAAAGGGAAAACCCCCTTCTAGGACTGAAACTCAAAGTGAACCCAAGAACAGTCTAGTATACGTGCTGGTTATCACATAGGTCAGCTTGTGAATGGAAGTGGGGGAAATGCAGCAACGAAGATATGGGCTGAATTTGTCCATGCTCCATTGATACTTGTTGACCTTGAGATGAGAGAGAGAAGAAGAAGACCTGGCTGATCTGAAGTTTAGAGAGATATGTGAACTCCTGAGCCCATGGGCACTGACCTAGCCACTTGGGGGTAGAACTGAGAGTGAAGCTGTCTGAAGTGCAAGGAGGTATGCGTGAAATCCCAAACTGCAGTTAGTACTCATTTGATCTAACGTAGATGGCTAGCTGACCAAAACTCAACCAGATGAAGATAAAGATGCTTGATATAGTGTGCAAGTGCAAATGGCTACAATCTGACGGACTGGACCTTTGCTTAAGGATGAGTTGCTCAAAATTCCAACTGGAATGGAAGGGTTCTTCATATCAAGGAACAAGCTTGTTTCCTCAGTGTAGTGAGTTGATAGGGAGGGGTTATCAAAAATGCTATAAAAGCATAAAGTGGCTGGCTTACAGGCTTTCATGAGTATGAGGTGGCTAAGTAGAATCCCCACTGAATAGTTTTCCTCTTCTCCAGATGGATCTGATGAAAGGGAATGAGGGATGATGCTTATAGGCTTTTATGATTCAAATATGAGTAATTGTTTGAAGGATTAATTGTGATTATCACAACTGTAATCAATTGTAGAAGATGTGTAACTTGAAGCAGGGAGAAGTTAATCTTCCATTTCAGGAACAGATGATCCCAGAACCATTAAGAAGGAAGACCATGAATGGAGCGTGAGATCCTACCTAGAAAAGTGGTGACAGTAGAGACAGTGACAGAGGCGATGGCATGGAGAGATAGAGCAGCTGTGGACTCTAGGCCCATGGACTAAGTAAAGCTGTTTGCCTGTGGGCAGGAGGCTGGCTAGCAGAATATGCTCTTGGGAAACTGAAATGAATATATATATATATATATAATATATATAAAGTTTTGTATATATACATCAATTATTTTTGCTTTGTTCATTTGTGAAATATAAGATATAAAAGGGAAGGCTCAGTGAGAAAGTAGAATAACTTGTTATAGGGAGGGGATTGTAATTATTGAGATGAAACAAGACATATAATTTGTTGAATGTAAAGCTGAAGATCTTGACTGTTAACCTTCACTCATTTCACAATAAAAACTTAAAAATTAAAAAACAAAGAAAAAGAATTGCTGAGCATTTCTAATGCTTTGGATTTTCTGACTCCAGGTCTTTGCACATCATTCATTTCATTGTAATACTTTATTTTGCTTTCTTGAGTTGCCCTTTGAAAATTTCTGTTCAACTCTCATACTTCATCATTTCTTCCATTTGTTTTAGCTACCTATGTTTAAGAGCAAGTTTCAGAGTTCCTTCTGATATCCACTTTGGTTTTTTCTTTTAAGTGACCTTTTGCTTTCTTCATACATGATGCTCTTGATGCCATTCCACAAATCATCTGGTCTTTGGTCATTAATGTTCAAAGAGT
This sequence comes from Chrysochloris asiatica, assembly GCF_000296735.1. Lineage (NCBI taxonomy): Eukaryota > Metazoa > Chordata > Mammalia > Afrosoricida > Chrysochloridae > Chrysochloris > Chrysochloris asiatica. The sequence goes on from NW_006408654.1 coordinate 3,646,644, forward strand.
CAAATATATTATTGAGATGGTCTCTAAATTCAGGTGGGATATACTCAAGGTTAAGGAGCTCTGGTAGCATAGTGGTTATGAATCAGGCTGCTAACCTCAGGGTCAGCAGTTCGAAACTACCAGCTGTTCCACAGGAGAAAGATGAGGCTTTCTGCTCCCTTAAAGATTTACAGCCTCGGAAACCCTGTACAGGGTCGCTATGAGTCAGTACCGACTCCACGGCACATAACAACAACAAATAGTAGCATAGTGGTTACGAGTTGGGCTGCAAACCTCAAGTTCAGCAGTTCGAAACTACCAGCAGTTCCTTGGGAGAAAGATGAGGTGTTCTGCTCCCATAAAGATTTACAGCCTCAGAAACCAACTCCATGGCACATAACAACAACAATACTCAAGGTTGAATTTTGGCTCTCATGAACTTACTTTAATTTTCTTCTAGCTTAAGCCTGAACTTGCATATGAGCAATTGATGGTCTGTTGCACATTTTGCCCTCTGGCCTTGTTGTGACTGATGATACTGAACTTCATTGTCTCTTCCCACAGAGGTACTCAGTTTGGTTGCTGTCTATTCTAGCTGGTGATGTTGCCTTATATGCTGTTGAAATAAGATATTTGCAAAATTCTATCAGCATATTGATTGCATATTGATTGCATATTTGATCAACTTCAGACAGAAGAAGTTGGTAGAATTCTTCAGTGTTTTCATCATTGGTTTTAGTGGTTTTGCATAAATTTGAATCATAGTGGTATTAATTGGACTTCCTTATAGGCATATAGATATGATCCTATCACAGACAATACGTATTTCAAGATAGATCTTGAAATGTTCTTTTTGACTATGAATGTGATGCCATTCTTCTTGAATTTGTCATTTCCAGCATAGTAAACCATACGATTGACTGATTCAAAATGACCAATACCCGTTAACAACTTGTTGTTGTTAAGTATCGTTAAGTCAATTCCGACCTACAGCCACCCTGTATAGGGTTTCCAAGGAACAGCTGGTGAGCTTGAACCACTGACCTTGCAGTTCAAACTGACTTTGCAGTCTGACACATTAGCCTACAATACCACACCAGGACTCCATTTTATTCCTAGAATATGAGAATATATGTATTCCATTTCATTTTTGACATCAACCGATTTTCCTAGATTTGTACTTCCTGCATTCTATGCTCCAATTATTAATGGATGTTTGCAGCTGTTTCTTCTCATTTTGTGTCATACCCTATTAGCAAATGGAAGTCTTGAAAGCGTTGCTCCACCCATATCATTAAGGTCTAGTCTACTGAGGAAGCTTTCCCTCAGTTAAATTCTGCGTGTCTTCCAACCTGAGGGGTTCATCTTCTGGCACTGTATCAGACCATGTTTCACTGCTATTCATAAGATTTTAAGGGGCTAATCCCTCAAAGGAGTCCTGGGGTGGCACTGGGTTAATGCACTGGATTGCAAGTTCAGTTTGAACTGCAAGGTCTGCAGTTCAAGCTTGCTATCAGTTGAGACCGACTTGACAGCACTTAATAACAACAGCCCCTCAAAAGTGACTGCCTATTCCTTTTTTCTAGTCTGTCCTTAGTATTAAAGCGCCACTGCCACATGTCTACCATGGGTGACCCTGCTGGTATTTGAGACACCAGTGTCATAGTTTCCAACATCACAGCAACAAGCAAGCCATCATGGTATGACAAACTGACAGACGTGTGGGGCTCCCACAGTTTAGGAGGCTAGAAGGCCAAATTTAGGCACTAGCTCTAGGGGAAGACTTCTTTGTCTGTTGGCTCACAGTTTGGAATTAAGGAAGTATAGGGTAAGCACTGGACTAAGAACCGCAAGGTGGGCAGTTTGAGTCCACCAGCTGCTCCATCGGAGTAAGGTGAGGCTTTCTGCGTCCATGAAGATTTAAAACCTTGGAAACCTTATATAGCATCGCTATGGCACCTAACAACAACAAAAACAAAAGATAAAAATTTGCAAGTATTCTTAAGTGACTAGACCTTTATTTTCCATCATACATCACCAGATACAGTTAAAATATTTTGTTGCAGTCATTGTCCTCTTACTATTGGATCTTTGCTGTTTGGGATATGTGTGTAAAACTTATTTCTTCTCAGATTGTTAAGTACGTTTATTTCTAAGATACCACTGAATATATGCAGGGCTACTGAGTGCCAGAGATAGATACAGATATAGAGATATTAACATGGAGTCCTGGTGTGGCTCTGTAGGATAAGCATTGTACCACAAGGTCGGTTTGAACTGCAAGGATTGCAGTTCAAACTCAGTAGTCCCTTATCGGAAAACCTATACAGGGTTCCAATGAGTCGGCAGTGACTCAACAGCACTTAACAACAACAACAGATATAGACATAGACATACATTGTCATTGTTGTTAAGTGCATAGAGACATAACTATAGATAGGGAGTGTGGTGGCTCTACAACATAAGCACTGGACTGTGTACCACAAAGTCAGCAGTCTGAATCCACCAAGCATTCTGAGCGAGAGAAAGATGACGCTTTCCCGCATAAGACTTAAAACCTTGGAAACTCTATACAAAGTCACAAACCGACTCCATGACAAGTACAACAACAAAATATAGATAGACATAGATAGCAGTTCCTAGTTCTTTTTCTAATCTGCCTTTGATGTACCCTGGATGCCACTAGAAAGGGCGGTTCACCACCCCTGGGGGGGGGGGGCGGGCAAGGAGCAATTTCTATTGGCCACTGCACTTTCCACAGCTAGTTTTGAGAGATCATTCAACAATTTAATTGCCATAGGTGTTGTTTTCCTCAGGGCTCTGTTTGCCCCTACCTCTGTGATGCAGGCCTGAATTTGTAAATTTAATCACCCGTCTGGGCACTTTAATGCCTGGTTCAATATTCGAGGCAATGTAATTGTGTCCTTTTACAAATGAAGTTGAAGCTATGGCGTGGTGTTCTTGGTTCCCTTAATTCAGAGAGACAGAGACAGACAGAGGGATGGAAAGTAGTAGGTAAACCAGCCCTTTGTTGTTATGTGCCGTGGAGTCGGTTCCGACTCATAGCGACCCTGTACAGGGTTTCCGAGGCTGTAAATCTTTACAGGAGCAGAAACCTCATCTTTCTGCCGCGGAGCAGCTTGTAGTTTCGAACTGCTGACCTTGCGGTTCGCAGCCCGATTCGTAACCACTACGCTACCAGCCCTAGGCTTTTCCAGTAACAGTGTTTTTTTTGGGGTCAATTCCTTTGATCTCATCTGTAAAACCAAGAAGTAGGGCAAGTATTTTATTGTAAATTAGAACAGTCTATCTACCCTATCCAGATTCCGAGGACGCCAATCGCAACGGAAGCATCATTATTAGAGGTGCTGTAGGAAGATCTGTAGGGGTGCGGTGTGGGGGAGAGGGAGGCTAATAAAACCGGACAGGCCCTGACCATAGATCAAGTTAAGCCCGGTGAAGACACCCTGAGGCACACATCCCGGAAAACTGAAGCGTCTTCTTTGACCCCAAGGTCAGAAAGATTTATTACTTCCTCCGAGAAGAAAAAAACCACAGGCAACTGGGACAAGCAAGCCAGGATTGAGAAGTACGCGCTCCGAGTTCTTGGAGCGCTACAAGCGCGGATGAGTCCTCAGCTTCGGAAAAGTCAGGCTGCGCCGAGTGTTGGAGGAGAGCGGAGCGGAAGGTCGCTGGGATTTCTGCCCAAACTTTATCACTAACTCCGTGCGCAAAAAACAGGAGGCCGAGTTCGGCGAGAAGCAGAATCCATATGTCAGCTGGAGGCGCTGAGAGCTCCGAACCCCACGTCCGCCCCTCGCACGCTTTGCGCATGAAGAGCTACGCCCTCCTCCAAGAGAGACCTGAGAGGCGCCGCTGTAGACTGAGATCCACATTTCAATCCCTTAAAGTGGAGGCGGCGGGAGCGGCAGGAGAAGCGAGCTGTGAGAGGAGAAGGCACAGGGAGCAATAAGGGGAGGGCGCGGGGCGGGCGGAGGGGGAGGGCTGCGCAGTGAAGAGGAGGAGCCTCGAGGACAGACGGCCGCGCTCACCAACCCGGAGCCGGCTGGCAAGAGCCGCGCAGAGGCTGGCTTGAGCGCGTTGCAGCCGCTCGCTAGGCGTAGGGGGAGTCGGGTAGCAGCATCCTCCCCGGAGCCGCTTTCACTTGGCGGCGGCAGCGGCGTCTCTTCTGCTCCGATACCTTGTTGTCAGAAGCGGCTAGGGCCCGGGGTCGAGGTGGTGCTAAGGGTAGGGTGGTCAGGGTAGCGGTGCGGACCCGGGCTCCTTTGCCCAGAGGTGTGCGTGCAGGATCCTTCAGGGCCAGTCCAGAGGCTGCGGAGCGGCGGGGGCCGCCGGCGTTGCCCGTCCGGGCATTCTCTGGATGATGGAAGAAGCCACCGCGGCCGTTGCAGGGTCGCGTTGCTCTCCGTACGCCGCTGCCACCAGAGCGCGGGGAAGATTAACGGCGCCGAGGCCGAGAGCGAGAGAGGCAGAGCCGATGTGCCAGGAAACGGGTCCTGTGTAAGCCCCCTCCCTCTGCCACCCCCAGTCGGCTTCGCCCCCAGGAGCGCGGTGCGCGGGCGAGGGAGGAAAGCTGCGGTCTCAAGAGAGCGGTGGAGACGCCGTTGGAGCCAGGACGCGCCGGGCAATCGACAGAGCGCAGAGCTGGGCGCTGGGCCGGGTGAAAGTTTCCTTTCCCGAGCCGCGCGCGGGACGCCCACTGCCCGGAACTCTGCTCAGGACTTCGGCTGCCGAGGGCCAGTGAGTCCTGTGGCCCATCTAAGATTCGGGGACCCGCGTCGGGAGAGAGCGAGTGAGAAATCGAAGAACGAGTGATAGCCGGACAAACCAGTGGGCGGTGATCCCGGCCTCTCTGGGGCACGCCCGCGGCTCCAGGTGAGCTGGGGACCGGACCAGACCCCAGACTTTATTTAGGCAAGGGTGGGGAGCTAGGAGGAAGACTGGGGTGCACCCGCTCACTCCATTTCCTTTCGCAGGTCCTTCCCGGAGCCGCTGCCATGGGAGAGCCAGCTCCGGGTGCCGGGGACCAGACGCCGCTGCCGCTGCGCCAGCCTCGCAGCAGCGGCCCCAGCTCCCGCGCTCGCAGCTGGTTCGCTGCGTCCCTAGCCCGGGCTGCAGGGCCACCTCCGCCGCGCCGCCGGCCGGGACTGTGCCTGTGATGAGCCGTGGCCCGCCTCGAGCCCAGCCCTCGGGCACGCCTCCCCGACTGCTCCCGGCTGCGCCGCCCACCACCGCGCCGCGCGCCCTGCTCCCGCCGTGGCCCCGACGACCGGGTCGCCACTGGCCCGCGTCTCCGCTCGGCATGAAGGTGTTCCGCAGAAAGGCTCTGGTGCTGTGCGCTGGCTATGCGCTGCTGCTGGTGCTCACCATGCTCAACCTCCTGGACTACAAGTGGCACAAGGAGCCGCTGCAGCAGTGCAGCCCCGACGGGCCGCTGGGCGCCGCGGCGGGGGGCGGCTGGGGGCGTCCTGGTTCGCCTCCAGCAGCGCCGCCCCGAGCGCACACTCGCTTTGACCTCCGCACTCCGTACCACTCGCCAGCTAACGCCATCGCGGCTGGCGCTTCAGGAGTCGCGGCCCCTCCGGGCAATGGCAGCCGGGGCGGCGGGGGTAGTGGGGACAAGCGACAGCTGGTGTATGTGTTCACCACATGGCGCTCAGGCTCGTCTTTTTTCGGCGAGCTTTTCAACCAGAACCCCGAGGTGTTCTTTCTTTACGAGCCAGTGTGGCACGTGTGGCAAAAGCTGTACCCAGGGGATGCCGTTTCCCTCCAGGGGGCGGCTCGGGACATGCTGAGCGCTCTTTATCGTTGCGACCTCTCTGTCTTCCAGTTGTACAGCCCCGCAGGCAGCGGGGGGCGCAACCTCACCACTTTGGGCATCTTCGGTGCAGCCACCAACAAGGTGGTATGTTCGTCGCCCCTCTGTCCCGCCTATCGTAAGGAAGTCGTGGGGCTCGTGGACGACCGTGTGTGCAAGAAGTGCCCACCGCAGCGCCTGGCCCGATTCGAAGAGGAGTGCCGAAAGTACCACACACTTGTCATCAAGGGTGTACGGGTCTTTGATGTGGCTGTATTGGCGCCACTGCTGAGAGACCCGGCCCTGGACCTCAAGGTCATCCACCTGGTTCGCGATCCCCGCGCGGTGGCCAGCTCGAGAATCCGCTCACGCCACGGCCTCATCCGAGAGAGCCTGCAGGTGGTGCGTAGCCGGGACCCACGTGCCCACCGCATGCCCTTTCTGGAGGCCGCAGGCCATAAGCTGGGCGCTAAGAAGGAGAGCATGAGTGGTCCAGCTGACTACCATGCACTCGGAGCCATGGAGGTCATATGCAACAGCATGGCCAAGACGCTACAGACAGCCCTGCAGCCCCCTGACTGGCTGCAGGGCCACTACCTGGTGGTGCGGTACGAGGACCTGGTGGGAGACCCTGTCAAGACTCTTAGGAGGGTATATGATTTCGTGGGTCTGCTGGTAAGTCCCGAGATGGAGCAATTTGCTCTGAACATGACTAGTGGCTCGGGCTCCTCCTCCAAGCCCTTCGTGGTGTCTGCCCGCAATGCCACGCAGGCTGCCAATGCCTGGCGGACCGCCCTCACCTTCCAGCAGATCAAACAGGTGGAGGAGTTTTGCTATCAGCCCATGGCGGTGCTTGGCTATGAGCGCGTCAACAGCCCTGAGGAGGTCAAAGACCTCAGCAAGACTCTGCTCCGGAAGCCCCGGCTGTAAGAGAGCTTCTGGGGTGATCTGACACTCCTTGGGGACACCCGCAGGATTTTGGTGTGTTTAAATAAACACAGCCCAGACCTAAACTGAGGAAGCCCACATATTCTATTACAGATATATAATATAAATAACCACACAGGCATTTGCTGTCAATGTTTTGAGTCATTGAATTTCAAGAAACAGCCACAACACACACTTCTCAGAAAAGGCAAGACTTGAAAGTTCTGACCAGCTGCCCCTCCGGTCCGCTCCCTGCCTTTTTTCCCTTCCCATTTCTCCCATTACTTCCCCTCTCTGTCATCTGCCTTTATTTTGAGGTGGGATGTTGATGATAATCAAATTCCAGTAGCCCAAATCTTGTTTACAAACTTTTCGTGGTATCTGTGAACATGTTAAAGAATGTGGTTGTGGGGGGTGGGTGGAGAAAGGGGAAGTGGTCTGGGAACAAAAAAGCCTTATTGGCCGTGATCAACCAAGGAGGCATTCATCTAAAGTAGACTTTTGTGTAAAAAGCAAAGGTTACATGTGACTATTAATAAAGAAGATAATAAATAATATTCTTTTTAGATTTGCCTCCATTACTTTGGATTTCCCTGTGCAGTTTGAGATGCAGCCTGTGCCTCACTGCCCCACCTTCCTATACCCCACTCCATTTTTCCAGTGTTTCCTGGAGGACAGCTAAGATGGGTGGGAGAGCAGCTTCAGACTCCCTGGCAAGAACCAGGGTTGTTTTCTCATATATAAATCACAGCCTTTCAGGTGTCCATTCCTGGGCTTGGGAACAAATCTTCAAATTCTAAAGGCAAAAACCAAGCAGGGCAGCAGAGGAAAAAGCACACACTACTTTCCTGTTCAAATGTGAGTACAGAAAGGAAGAAGCAACCCCTTGAGGTTTTTGAAGGCATTTGGTTTTGATTACTATTGAGTTAAGACTTGGGAACTTTGAAGCAGCACAATTGGTCCTGAAGTTCGTTCAGGAAAGTGGAGTTTATTTATTTCTTTATTTGCTTTGTTTTTATTTTTTTTAAGTATGCAATTAAAAAAAAGTTTGGATTAGAACAGCAACCTCAAAAATTGGTTGGACTATCTTGTCGATGATGGAAATATCTTGGATGGTTAAAAAACTGAGATAAAGTACATGTGTTATTTTGTTCTGTCTCTGACAGAGTACCTGGAGGTATCTGAAAGCAGGGAGGTTTTACCTGAGAACCAGAAGGGCATTCACAGGCTTTCCTCTTCTTTCTCACTTCACATCCAAATTAAAGCAAAAGAGAATGTGGATTTGTACTGGTTTATTTGGGATGCCCTTGGGATATGTTGCTTTTCTTTGTCATGCTTCCTAAAAGTGAATTTGCAGAGGAAATAACATTGCAGCTAGAATGAGGCCTCAGATCAAGGACTTCTTTGAGATGTAAAAATGAATAATGGGGGAAAGGAAAAAAAAAAGAATTATGAGTTAGTGTGTAGGATTTTGAGATTTGTTATTTTCCCAGAGAGTAAACTATTGCATTTTTCTACAGTGGAACTGTTTTGCTGCTGTCCTGACCTATTTTGTAGTGAAGCACTCTGCAGAATGTCACATTACAGTAAGTTATGAAGCCCAAATAGGAATAAGTGACAGTATAGTTATATATGATGTTAAATATGGTACAAGTTCAATATCATCGTGACTTTATTTTACTATAATTTATTATGAGCTTTCTAAAGGCTAACATGTATAGGTTAGATGGTGAGGTGTTTATTTTAGGAAAGACGAAAATAATATGTTCATGGGAAAACATTGTAACAGTATGATTCTGAAGTATGTAATTATAATGTGAAATCTATTCACACTTAAAGATTTCAAGATAAAGCAAAAATTCTTTAGCCTTGAAAATATATTTAGCAGTTGATTTTATAACACTAGGATGGTTATTTCTTAATTTACTGAAATAGTTTATAGTACTGTATGTGAGGGCTTCAAAAAGTTTGTGGAAAAATGGAATTAAAAGATAATGACATTTTTCATGAACTTTCTGAGGTCCCCTTGTATTTATTAAGCTAGATTACAACTACAATACATGGATCATGATGATTTCCATGATATTTTCATGGTAGTTCCTATGCTGAATGATTTTCAGTAATGATTTAAGATTAAGTAAGTACCGTGGAGTTGGTTCCAACTCATAGCGACCCTACACAGGGTTTCTGAGGCTGCAAATCTTTACGGGAGCAGAAAGCCTCATCTTTTACCTGCGGAACAGCTGGTAGTTTCGAACTGCCAGCCTTAAGGTTAGCAGCCCGATTTGTAACCACTATGCTAAGTAATAGAATATTTGTAATAGATTAATTCATGAGTATTTTGAACTTAAATGGTCAAAATCAGTATTAATGTTGGATGAATATAGATGTAACACATTTAACAAGAAATTAAGACAACATCATTAAAAAGCAACCATTCTAAATAACCATTTAAAAACAAATTTGATGTGACATTAGAATCAGTTCTTATCACTCAATCACAGTAGAATCCAAACCTATCTTTTGAGTTTTAAACAGTTGGGTTCATTCTTCCCTTAGTGTTATCTGAGGACTTTGCTTGTGTTAAAGAAGAATTCCAATGTATTTGGATCTTACATTTAAAATCGTATTAGATACTATGAAGAGTCTTTGCTGCTTACAGAGCATTCCTGGGCCTCTGCTCAGATGAAATTTTAAGCTAAGCATCAACAGTTCTCCCCTTGTTTCAAAAGACTTCCCTCCCATTCCCTTGTTTTGTAGTAGCTGCATACTCTACACTTTCCCACTCCTTGGCTCTGTAATTTGAAAAGGTGAATTGTTGCTCCTGGAGATTTGTACCTTGCCGCATTCTAGGAAAGTGAGACAGGTGTTACCAGTAAAGTCTGAGATAGTTGTATCGGTGACATTCAGCTTCCACAGATAGGAGGAGGAAAGACGCATTTTTTTTTTGGTGTTAACAAGCTCCTGTCAGCCCCTTGTGTAAGCAGACCGGGGCTACAACAAATTGCTACAGAGCCTGTGACCAGTTCTGAGGCAGCAAATAGGAAAGAGATCCTTTCACATTTCCCAACCTGGCAATATGTCCATCAGCAGGAGGAAATATTCTGCAGAGCTTGTCATCAGAGTAATTTTTATTTTCAAGTTCTGCTCAGTAGGTAGCATGCTTGACTTACTCCTTTGCCTTTGGAATGCCTTTGTTAATTAGAAAGCTATCTTTATAAAGCAGAGTCTACCCCATGCATATAGTCAACAAATAGTCGCTTGAAACCAGTCAGAGACACAAGGTCAGGCTGGGTGCTTGAGTTTCAGGGAGCTCAGAGTCCTGAAAGACCTCATTCAGACTGACCAGTTGGTACCTTGCAGACAAGGACTGCCACAAACCTGTACTCTTTAGCATCCATCAAATAGTGACTGCTTCATACACTTATTAAATAAGTTGGATGAAATATGCAGCTACCAAATTTTGAAAATGCTTGTTGTTGTTAAGTGCCTTTGAGTCAGTTTCTGAGGAGCAGCTGGTGAACTTGAACCCCTGACCTTGCAGTTCAAACCTACCTTTTGAACAATTCACCTTTTCCAGCACATTAACTCGAAGCGACACACCAGGACTCCTTGAAAATGCTTAGAGGGAAAGAATTAAAGAATGGGGTACCTGTTTGGAGAAAGGACCAGTCTAGGTAGCAACATTTGTTTATGAAGTGGGCCCTAAACTCAACTTATATATGGGGTGCTGGCAACAGAAATATTTTTAAGATTTTCAGGGTGACCATGGATAGATCAGAGTTCTGGTGTAGCACTGTAAGATAAGCAATGAGTTGCTAACGCAAGGTTGGTTGTTCAAACCCACCAGCTGCTCCTCAGAAACCCCAGACAAGGTCACTATGAATTGGAACCCACTTGATGGCACTTAAAAACATGTTGTTGTTGTTAAGTGCTATTGATCAGTTCCAACTTATAGCAACTCTGTCTAGGGTTTCTGAAGAGCAGCTGGTAGGTTTGAACTGCCAGTCTTGAGGTTTAAACTGACCTTGTGGTCCAGTGCGTTATCCTGCAGCGCCATCCTGGAGTCAGATATACAGGATTTCTGAACATAGCGATAAAAGTTTCCAAATAAAGAATTAGATTTTTTTCTTTTGTTTTCCCAGCTGGTATTAACAATATGAAGGTGGTCTGGTAGCTTTGGGCTGCTAATCTCACAGTCAGCAGTTTGAAACTACCAGCTGTTCTGCGGGAGAAAGATGAGGCTTTCTGCTCCTGTAAAGATTTACAGCCTTGGAAACCCTATACAGCATTGCTGTGAGTCGGAACCTACTCCACGGCACATAACAACAACAAAATTAACAATATGAAGGGTCTTCAAAAAGTTTGTGAAAGATAGAATTGAAAGAGAATGAAAAACTTTCACGATCTTCTAGAAGCCCCCTCGTATAAGGGCAGGGATTCAAACTGACCTGCAGCAAGAATGCTGTCCAGGTGCCTAAGGGAGGCCTATGGAATTGTTCATTAGTGTAGCAGCTGGGTGACTTTTTCATGGCTGGGAATGTTCAATTTGTGATGTGGATTTGACCAAGCATATGAATAGCTACTTTCAGGAAGTTTGTCCTATTGTGGGTGCTGAATGAGACGATGGTTACCTGTTCTCATGCTTCTCTGTTTGGATGTGGCCAGTTTTGTCCAGGGTGTCTGTTGTACTTGTGCAGTTGTGGCTGGATTACGTTGTCAGTTTGAAATTAATGTGACTCTGAATGAGGCCATTAAATTAATAGGGCCCTAAGCAATGAAATAAAGATCATTTGTGAAACCCAGTCTCTAGAGATGACTTCAGCAAGATCAAGAGGGAAATCAAAAAGTGTTCTTCATCTAGAGCGATGGCAAATAAGGACATAAAGATGGTGTCTTTACCGCCCTTCATCCAAGGTTCTTTCCTCCCTAAACAAAACACACACACACACACACACACACACACACACACACACACACACACACATACCCTGACACATACCCTGAGTTTCTGCACTGTCTTAATTCTGGAAAAAAGGCTTAATACTGGAGTCTTTGTGTAGCATTGGAGGTTGATGCCTTGACAGCAATGTCAGTTTGAACTGCAAGGTTGGCGGTTCAAGCTCACCAGCCGCTCTTGGGAAACCAAACAGGGTTGCTATGAATCAGAACCAACTCAATAGCACTTAACAATAACAACAACAACTGGCTAATGGGAAGTCCTTGTGGCAAAGTGAGTTAAGCACTAGGCTAATTGTAAAGTTGGTGATTCAAACCCACCAACTGCTCTGCGGGAGAAAGATGAGGCTGTTTACTACCATCAAGATGTATAGTTTTGGAAGCCCTGTGAAGCAGTTCTACTCTGCCATATGTCAGAATCGACTTGATGGCATTTTTTTTTTTTTTTTTGAACATGGTTGTGTAAAGTGAGGGAAACTTGATCTCGGGTCTCCCAAGAATGAGTGACCAATCATTATATCTGAAACTGTGACAGTTCTGTGCCAGGATCCAATCTGGACAGATAGAAAATGACAATTGAAATTTGAGGAATGACCCGAGTTGTATGATAGAGTGGTCCAGGGTAAATGCATAGTTTAAAGACCCCTTTTGTCACTTTCTTTGAGGAGGGCCTTTTCAAATCTGTCACAGCTAAGGAAATCATTTGTTCAGATACTGTCTTTCTTTTCCAGGCATTCCAGCTGCTACTTTAGCAGTTTAAGTACAAGCCAGTGAACTGCTTGGGCACAGCTTGGGTGCAAGTGTTTAATAATTGAAATTACAGTGCTTGACTTTTATGACATCCAGTGAAATTCTGTACACCCTTAATCAAATTATGCTAAGGAAATTGTGAAATTCTGCATAACATATTAAGTTTGTAGAACAAGAAAGTCTATGAACAGTGTTTGGGGTGTGGCATTGTTTATAAACTTTGACAGAGCTCTGACAGAGCAGAGTCTGTCTGGACACTTGGTAGCAGGATGATTAAAGGTGGCTAAGACCAAAGCTTGATTTATGGACGAACCAGTTATCCTTAATCAGATGTCAGAAGTGGTTTTGGACTGCTTGAACTTTCAGGTTTGTGACGTCTTCCTGTTAAGTGAATGATGGTGAAAATGAACAGTGTAACCAAAAGCTGTACTCAAAACTGTTCTGTAATGCCTCTTGTCCCAGGTGTAGAGACGGCTTGATAGAAATTCACCTTGAAACAGTTTAGTTACAGGACAAATTACATAATTTGCTGTGCTCAGTGCAAAATGAAAATGCTGTTCCTTGTTCAAAAAGTATTAAGCATTTCAACATGGCAAGAGCGGGATATTGAACCAAGGATGATAGAACCCTTCTGTGTGTAAGCTCCATGCAGCTACACAGGCTGCAGACCCTTGAAGCTTGTCCTGCCTCCAGGTGCAGAGACAGAAGTCCCTAGCTACAGGAGAGATCTAATAATGATGTCCTACAGGCTCCTGGAAAATGGATATGAACATCTGAGTCATTCTGTGTAACTGTAATTAAAGAAGTCCCAATAAGACAAGTACAGGTTGCATGATGGAATTCTAAGGAGGTGAGTGCTCACTGGACAAATCATCCTTGGTGATGGCTGCAATGATTGCTAATGTCCTCTGTTTAGTGTGAGAACACAGGATAGGTCACGGCCAGGCCCCAGACAACACATGTCATTTCTGGGATCCTTCTCACAAGAACAGGTCAGATGTTTTTCCATGAGAAAGGAGAATGTGCCCTGCTCCTCCTTGTCCTTAGCATGCAGCTGCCGGCAAACTCTGCTAGGACAAGTCTCTTCCTTCTGGATCTACTGTGGGACTTGCCCTCTATTTGCTTAGTTTATAGTAGAGAAATTCCAACCATGGCAAAACAAAAGGTCAAGTGAAAATAGTAAGCACATGAAGTAAAGGTAAACAAGGCCTTAAGCCAACTCCCTCCTCATTATTAATATAGTCCATCAAGAGTGTTATTACAGGTCTGATATGTCTTGTATTTCTCTTGGTAACCCTCTGTCTACCCACTTCCATTTCTTCTCCACTTGAATTCCTATGCATTGTTTAGGATCCTGGATCTTACTGAAGTGTTTATTTATCAGCCCTGCTCCAAAATGCAGAAATGTTTTGCTGTTTCCTCTTCCCCGTCACTGACTCACATGTAAATCCATCAGAGTACGTCACTGTAGATTGGGATTATTATTTGTTTCCAGGCCTGTTTCCTTTCCCAGACTGGATCCTTCAGAAGGGAAAAGACTGATTTTCATTTGTGTGTGGATGTGTCTTCCCAGTACCAAAGGAGTGTCTTGTATATAGGTGCTTAATAAGTGAGTGCTAAATAAAAGACAAGTTCCTGGGTGGTGTAAATGACCAAATGTGTGAGTACTAATTGAAAATAAGGAGTCCTGGTGTGGCGCTGTGGGTTAATGCGCCACACTGTAAAGTCATTTGAACTGCAAGGCCGGCAGTTCAAGATCACCAGCTACTCCTCGGAAACCCTATACAGGGTCGCTACGGGTTGGCACCAACTCGACGGGGCACTTAAAAACAACAGTAGCGGAGTGGTTACGAATTGGGCTTCTAACCCCAAGGTCAGCAGTTTGAAACTACCAGCTGTTTCATGGGAGAAAGATGAGACTCTCTGCTCCCGGAAAGATTTGCAGCCTCAGAAACCCTCTGCAGGGTCACTATGAGCCCACGGCACACCACCACCACCACTCCACTGGGCTTAGCAGTTCAAACCTTGGAAGATGGGCCTGGGGATCTGCTTCTGAAAGGTCACAACCATGAAAACCTGATGGAAGCAGTTCGACTCTACACACATATATCAGAATTGACTTGAAGGCAACTGTTTTATGGAGCCATGGTAACACAATGGTCATAGTGCTTAGGTGCTAATCCAAAGGTCAGTAGTTCAAACTCACTAGCTATTCCTCAGGAGAAAGATGTGGCAGTCTGCTTCCATAAAGTTTACAGCCTTGGAACCCCTATGGGGCAGTTCTACCCTGTCCTATAAGATGGTTATGAGTTGGAATTCACTTGACAGCAGTGGGCTTGATAAAGGATGTAGTCCTAAACAGCCAGAGCAAAAGGACTGAAGGGCAATTTGTTAAAGAGGCTGTAGCATTAGTATTGTAGGTTCCACCCTGCCCAGTATTTCACAGGTGCAGCAAACAGATGCTGGAAAAGCAGGCAAATTAATATGGACGAGAAGGAATACCAAACAACATTTGTAGACGGTCTCAAATGTGGTTTTTCCATATTAATGCCTGAAAAGAGAAACAAACAATACATGGGAAGTCAAAAGAGAAAGGTGACAGCCACAGTCTAGTCAAACAAAACCGGTAACAATTGTTCAAGGGCTAAGTAGGAAAACATATCATTGTAATGCATGCTCTGGCTGTGTATTGGGCTTTGACAGGCAGAGGCTCCTGCCACTATAAACAACTTTTAACCATTTCAGGGACTGGAACATTTTCAAGGAACAATGTCCAAACCCAAACCCATTGCAGTGAAGTCGATCTGACTCATAGCAACCCCATACGACAGAGTGGAGCTGCCTCATTGTGTTTTCAAGGCTCTGCTGTGGGATAATGTACTGGACCACAGGGTCAGTTTGAACTGCAAAGTTGACAGTTCAAATTCACCAACCGCTCCTTGGAAACCCTATACAGGGTCGCTATGAGTCAGAACTGACTCCCCGACACTTAAACAACAGCAACAATCTATAAAGAAGGGTCCTGGTGTGATGCTATAGGATAAGCACTGAATTGCTGGCTACAAAGTTGACAGTTCAAACACACCAGCTGCTCCTTGTAAACCTTAGACAGGGTTGTTATGAGTTGGAACTGACTTGATGGCACTTAACAACAGCAATCCATAAAGAAGCAGACACAGCTTTCTCTCTCAGAGCATATAGTGTGTTTGAACCATCATGCCGAGCTTTTGGCTAGTAGCCGAGTGCTTAATTATGTGCCTCCAAGGCTCTTAGAAACAATGTAGAGGTCTAAATATTACATTTCCATTATTAGATGTCCCATTTACTCTTGCAAATGCTCAGTCTCTCTAGGACTGAACTACTTTCTGTGAGGAATGAAAATATTTGATGTTCTCATACTGGTGTTCAGTATCTTTAGATTAAGGATGATACTATGTTATTTCTTTTAAAAAATAAAAAGAGAAATGACAAAACATTTCCTTTATGAGATGATAGATTCACATTTGTAGTATGGCTGTTACTTAACATGCCAGCTAACGAATGTGGTTAAATGGTTGTGTGCTTGGCTGCTAATGGAAAGGTTAGCAGTTCGAATCCACCCAGCAGCTCTTCAAGAGAAGTTTCTGGTAATCTGCTCTCAAAGACTACGTCCTAGAAAACCCTATGAGGCAGTTTGACTCTGAAACATAGGATCACTATGAGTCAAAATCGACTTGTTGGCATCCAGCAGCAACTTACAACTCTCATCATTTTTAGGAGTGCTGGTAGCATAGTGGATTAAGAGTCAGGCTGCTAACCTCAAGGTCAGCAGTTGGAATCTACCAGCTGCTCTATAGTAGAAAGATGAGGCTTTCTGCTCTTGTAAAGATTTACAGCCTCGGAAACGCTATTACAGGGTCACTATGAGTTGGAACCAACTCGACGGCACTTAACAACAAGTTAGAACTGACAGCACAGCACATAACCACCCCACCACCATTATTTTTATTTCATTTTCATTGCCCTAAATTGCAATAAACACCATTCTTATCAATGGAGAAAAGATCGAAGTTGTCAAGAACTTCATTGTTCTTGGATCAATTATCAACACTCATGGAAGCAGTAGTCAAGAAATCAAATGATGTATTGCATTAGGCAAATTTGCTGCACAAGACCTTTTTAAAGTGTTGAAGAGCAAATATTTCAGCTTGAGGACTAAGGTGTACCTGACCCAAGCCATGGTATTTTCAGTAACCTCATATGCATGTGAAAGCTGGAGAGTGAATCAGTGACTAAAGAAGACTGTGGAAGAATTGATGCTTTTGAGTTATGGTGT
Organism: Chrysochloris asiatica; assembly: GCF_000296735.1. NCBI lineage: Eukaryota > Metazoa > Chordata > Mammalia > Afrosoricida > Chrysochloridae > Chrysochloris > Chrysochloris asiatica. The sequence goes on from NW_006408654.1 coordinate 3,663,392, forward strand.
TGGAGGAGAATATTGAAAGTGCCATGGGCTATCAAAAGAACCAACAGATCTGTGTTGGACGAAATGCAGCCAGAGTGCTCCTTGGAGGCCAGGATGGCCATACTTCGGACATCAATGAGCTCAATATGTCCAATCGCTGGAGAAGGAATTCATGTTTGGTAAGGTGGAGGGTCAGAGAAAAAGAGGCAGACCCCCAGCGAGATGGATTGGCACAGTGGCAGCATCAATGAGCTCAAGCGTGGCAACAATTGTGAGGTTGGCCCAGGACTGGGCAGTGTTTCATTCTGCTGTGCATACAGTTGCTATGGGTCAGTACCAACTCGATGGCACCTAACAACAACAGCAACAAATTGCAATAATATCAATGATGGTAACAACAACAAAAACAGTAACAATACAGCCATCTAACCATTATTGTTGTCGTTAAGTACTGTTGAATTGATTGTGACTCATAATGAGAGCCTGGGTAGGGTTTCTGAGGAGCAGCTGGTGAGTTTGGAGAGTGTTTATTTTGTACTTGTCACTGTGCCAAGCATTTTATATTGATGATTTCACTTGGATTCTCCTAGTAAGTCTATGGATTGGGTATTAGTATTGTCCCCATTTTACAGATGATCTTAGAAGGAGTGGACAATTTACTTAACATCACACAATTAGTAAGTGGGAAAGCTTATTTCTTTATACATCAGAAAGCACACTGTTTCCATTTAAGGGATATCAACATTGAGACCTGGTGTGGCCCTGTAGGATAAACCCTGGACTGCTAACTGAAAGGTTGCTGGTTCAAACTCACCAGCCACTCGGAAACTCTATATAGGGTTGTTATCAGTTGGAACTGACTCAATGGCACTTAACAACAATTATAAAAGAGCAAAACTTTTTTTTAAAAGTTTTTATTGTGAGGTTTACATGGGAGAACATCAGCTTTACACGCATCCTATTGTATTTCGTTTCATTGCAATGATTACAATCCCCTCCATGTATCATCAAATAACCAAAGGGTACACCACACAGGCCCACTTCTCGGCTGCCAGCACACAGCCCTTCTTCCTCCCTGAGTCCAGTGTCCCCAGCTGCTCCATCTGTCCATCATCATCTCTGTCTCCATGCCTGGCGTCAATGCCTCTCTGGGCAGGGTGATGCTCTCTGTTCTTCTTACTTGATGATTCCAGGGACCTCTGTTCCTGGACTGCAAAATCAATCACTCTCCTCCTTTTGTCAAAAAACATCTACCTCTATATTTCCTACCCTCACAGTCAGTTCTGATGGCAATTATTCACTATTGTACCACAAGAGTCTTATCCCCATTTCCTTTCGCCAACCCGGTCCCAAGGGATTGGAAATCATTCAGTGGTGATTTTACCTCCCCCTGCCCTGTCTGGAACTAGGCTCCCTCTTGAAAGCTTGTAAGCAAGTCACTTCTTGCCTTTATAGGGTCCCCTATTTTGGGTAGTCAATGTCTAAGTTGCCTATCCCTATCAACCCTATGTACCAAGGGGGTGGGAGTGATCCTCATTTTAAAGATTTGTTCCCTTTTTTGAGCTACTACATCTGTAAGTATAGGTAAAGTTTATAAAATTGTAGTGGGTTACTCTTTTTTTCCCCCTTCCCTCTTCTTTCTTCTTCTAGTCGAGTTCTGATCATCCAGCCATCAAAGCCAGGTCAAGTGGATACTATCTGAAAGTATGGGTGTTCTTGTGCATTTCCCCTTACGTCATATCAGCTGGCTGCTTCACTTTCCGCTCTAGTCCTCTGTGGCCATGTTACTGCCTCTGGGCCCAGGGTCCCTGGGTCTTGCTGTACTGCTGGCCATCCAGGTCTCCACCTGGGTTCACAGGAGTCTATTGAATGTGGTTGGGCTTAACTAACAACTTCATTGCTGTTTTTTCCCCCTCTTCCCCTTTTCGGTGACCAATGTGGTCACCAGTCAGACCACATGCCTGCTCATATATTCCTCTTGAGTCTCAGTCTTGGAAGGGGTGTGGTCTGAAGGGTCCTGACCACTTGTCTTGCTGGCTCCTGGGTAAACAGCTTACTTGTTCTTGTAGTAATCAATTAGACTGCTATTATTGTTTCTGATTTTTCCTGCCGGTCTTTCTTTCAGAAGTATCTTCTGTTCTTCCAGCTGCTCCAGGCTGGTCTACTCATCCTTTCCAATGAAAATTCCCTACCTTGGTCAGTTCTGGATGGGGTTCTGGATTCCACCTATGGTCTTGAACAGCAAACCTTTTGGCCCCAGCCAAATGTTTTCTGAGAAATACATCCTGAATGCTGCAAGCATTATGAACAGGTGGTTTCAGTATCTTTAGAAATGCATTTTTGTTCATTAGAAAGAAAGAAAAATAAAAGCAAATGTTAATTTAAGTGCTGTTGTTGTTGTTAGGTAACATCAAGTCAAGTAGGTACTGACACATAGCAAACATATGCACAACAGAATGAAACTCTGCTCAGTCCTGAGCTAACTTCACAATTATTGCTATGCTTGAGCCCTTTCTATTGTTCCTATGTTCAGCAAAATATCCCATGTTCACCAACACTGTACCAGGACATTTTGGTGGTGGAAAGAAGCTCTGTATAAAACCTAAGCAGGAATTTTTGGAGTTGGGAGAAAGAGAGCCTGAGAGGAGAGGGAAAGAGCTAAAGGGAGGAATAACAGAGATAAGCAAGATGACAGATGCTGAAGCTCAATAAGGAGAGATGACAGAAGTGAAGAGAAGAGAAGAGCCAGCCAGGAAGAGACATTGTTAAGCTTGCAGTTGTTTGTGGCTCTGAGCTGCAATGCAGCCTCCTGTGTTGCCCTAAACAGTAAAGACTGCTGTTGACCTATGCTGGAGTGGTGATGCTTCTGGGGTTATAGGTATCAGGACAGTGCCTACCAGGAATAAAGGCAGATGTGGGCCAGAGTGTGATTCCAAATTCTGTGGAAGCAGGAGTTTGTTTTGCACAGTCTGGTTGACTTAAACTAGAGCTAACCTGTCGAAGTGTTTGTTTACCTTAGAAATCTCTGGAGGTGTTTGGGAGGGTGGGGACTTTCTTTCCAACGTTGCGATGGGGGTTCTAGGCAATCTTACTTACAATTTAAAGGACAAATTGTCCCTAACCAACTCAAGGCCCAGGGGATGGCTAAAACAGAACAAAATAACCAAACCCACTGCCATCAAGTTGATTCCAACTCATGGTGACTCTGAGTAGGGGTGCAGACAGCCTCATGTCTCTCTCCCACAGAGCAGAACTTTCAACCCTGTGGTTAGCAGCTTAATACCGAATCCATAGCACCACCAGAAGATGGCCAGGAGACTGATAAATGACTTCTAACTATAAAAACTACTCAGGTATGAACTCAGTGGGCAGATGAAGATCTAGCAATGTTAGGAAGAGTTGGCATGTTATACAAGTTGATGTCACAATAGAGTCAGCCCAGTCATTAACAAGTGTGGAAACTGCAGAGAGGCAGACTCAGAGAACAGACTCAGAGTCCTGTTCCCAGTTTGAGGAAGAGCACATCTAGAAATCACAATTCGTGACTTCCAGTAGGGGATTCTCTGACATGTCAAGACTTTCTATTTCCTTGGTTGCTACCTGAATTTTGGTCATTCCAGTATTTTTCAGTGCCTGTGGATTAGAGAAGGAGTGTTTAAGGCTTTAGTAGGCGATAAGACTGAAACCAAAGCAGAGAGCTAAGTTTCTGGGTGATTTGAGTATTAATCTATTAGGTACCAGTGATAGTTCTTTGGTTACAATACTGATTCAATTAGATTGAGCAAAACAGGAAATTTATTGGAAAAGATATATTGAAGCCCATAAGATTGAAGGAATAGGTAAAGAGCAGTCAGGCCAATCTTTTAATTTTTTTCTCCTTGCCTCACACATTCAGAATTCAAAGTCCTGGATTGGCTGAAGTTGGGTCAGATATCTATTCCTTGGCACTTGAACAGGGCACCTTGAATGACAGTCCAAAAAATCTACACATGGTATGGGGATGTAGTCTCCCAAAAGAAATGGTGCAATTATCAAAAGTGGAGTGACTAGATTCCAAGTAGCCTTAAACCAATAAGTAGTCTTTATATGCTAATACACACTAATTTACATACTGTTGTTGTTAAGTGCCATTAAATTGACTCCAACTCATAGCAACTTGAATAGGGTTTCTGAGGAGCAGTTGGTGTGTTTGAACAAGCAATCTTGTGGTTTACAATCCAGTATTGATTCAACAGCACCACACCAGATGTCCTCATATAAAGGTTATTTATTGATTTGAGGCTAACACTCTCCTGGTGTGGAACTGTAGGATCAGCAATGGGCCACAAGGTTAGTTTGAACCACAATGTTGGCTGTTCAAATTCACCAGCCAATTCTCAGAAACCCAATACAGGGTTGCTATGAGTTGGAACAAGCTCCACAGCATTTAACAACAACAATATTCTTTTATACACTGCATTCTCTTGTTACCACAAATAATCAGAGGCTATTTTCTGTAGAATCCACAACACACAAGGTGATTTACTTTGCAGTGCTAGGCTGAAATGTAGGCAGAGATGTGCATCATAAGCTAATTGGGCCACTGTGCTTGTTGGACATTGATAAGACCATTGACTTATTAAATCTTAAGTAATGGATATAAATGGGAATTCAGTTGGTATTAATATAGATAATATATTTAGTGATGTGCTTTCCTTCAGGTTTTAATAATAATACCATCTTGTTGTTGTTGTTAGTTGTCATCAAGTCAGTACCGTTTCATAGCGACTCTATGCACAACAGAACACTGCCCAGTCATGCGCCAATCTCGCAATCATTGCTACATTGGAGCCCATTGCTGCTGCCATTGTGTGGCTCCATCTTGTTGGGATCTTCTTCTTTTTGTCCGACCCTCCGCTTTACCAAACATGATATCTGTTTCCATGGACTGGTCCCTTCTGATAAGACGTTTGAAGTATGAGAGACAAAGTTTGGCCATCCTGGCTTCCTAGGAGCATTCTGGCTGTATTTCTTCCAACACAGACTAAATTGTTCTTTTGGCAGTCCACAGCACTTTTAATATTTTCCTTCAACACCGTAACTCAATTCTTCTACAGTCTTCCTAATTTACTAACTTTCACAGGCATATGAGGTTATTGAAAATACCATGACTTGGGTCAGGTGCACCTTAGTTCTCAAACTGACATCCTTGCTTTTCAACACTTTAAAGAGGTCTTACGCAGCAGATTTGCCTAATGCAATACACCATTTGATTTCTGGACTGCTGCTTCCATGAGTGTTGATGTTGGTCTGAGCAAAATGAAGTCTTTGACAACTTCAATCTTTTCTCCACTGATATGAATGTTGTTTATTGGTCTATTGGTGAGGATTTTTGTTTTCTTTACATTGAGGTTCAAGCCATACTGAAGGCTGTGGTCTTTGATCTTTATCAATATTTTAAGTCCTCTTCGCTTTCAACAAGTAAGGTCTTATCATCTATATATCACAGGTTGTTAATGAATCTTCTTCCAATCCTGATGCTACATTTGTCTTCACATAATTCAGCTTCTCAGATAATTTGCTCAGTATGCAGATTGAATAAGTATGGTGAAAGAATTCAACCCTGGCACACACCTTTCCTAATTTTAAACCATTTGGTGTTCCCTTGTTTTGTTCGAACAACTGCCTCTTGGTCTATGTACAGGTTCCTCATGAGCACAATGAACTGTTTCAGAATACTCATTCTCCACAATATTGTCTATAGCTTGTCATGATCCACACAATTGAAAAACTTTGTATAGTCAATAAAACACAGGTAAACATCTTTTTGGTATTCTCTCATTTCAGCAAAGATTCATCTGATGTCAGCAATGATATCCCTCATTCCACACCCTCTCCTGAATATGGCTTGAACCTCTGGATGTTCTCTGTCAGTGTAAATACCGTCTTATACTTCATGATGCTATGTAATTTATTGGCTACGGCAGACTTCACTGGTTTCCCACCCATTATTCATTCTCCTCTTCTTTTTTACTCATAGTACTTTAATTTTGTTTAGAGAAGCAATATGCTGAGCTAAAAATGTTTCCTAATCTCCCCTGCAGGTAGAAATGATCACATCAATAAGATATAAGTGGAAGTCTGCTTGAGCTATCTAGATAAATTTTATGATTTTGATATAGACAATGCTTTCTTGCTTGCTTCTCCTTTCCCCCTCAGTTCCTTCTTTCTTCAGTTCTCCTTTCCCCCTCAGTTCTCCATCCCTCAGTTCCTTCATCCTTCCCTTCCTTCCTTTTCCTCCTTCCCTCATTTTATTTCTGGCTGGTCTGAAGATATGAATCTGGATTTGGAACCTCTATCTTGTAGCTAAGAAGCAATTATAAGGGTAAAAGGCACTTGCATAAAGACAGAAGTTAGGGACCTTGATTACACCATGCAAGCAGCACACCAACCATAGACTACCAACCCTCAGAATACTTGTGCTCAGGGAAAAATAGACACCTTTTGGTTGAAGTCATTGCTATAAATTTTCTGTTATTTATGACCAGATTCAGTCTTGATATACTAGATATTCTTAATAATGTTTTACTACATGATTTGAAGTTTACAGCCACTTGCAGAAATTTGATTTTAATTCCTCTTTTATAGGAGAGGACACTGAAACTCAGAGACATGAAGTGACTTACTAAAGGTCTCAAAGTGTAGTAGATGTCAGTTTTGATGCCCAGTTTATGGATTTGTCTACTCACCTGGTTCTTAACTAAAGAACTCTGGTGGCACAGGGCTTAAGCACTTGGTTTCTAACTGAAGTTGTCATTTTGAACCCACCAGTCACTTCTTGAGGGAAACCTGTGTCTTTCTGCTTCTGTAAAGATGAAAGTTTGGAAACTGGATAGTGCTGTTCTACTCCTTCCTAGAGTCACTATGAGTTGGAATTGACATGACTACAACGGGTAGTTTTCAATTAGGTGTGGGACTGACTGTCCCTGCAATGTGGTAGGGCATAGGGGAGGAGGGTTGCTGATATGCCCTGGAAAAGATAAGTTTGTTTTTTGTTGTTGTTTGTTATTAATTCCTTTTTTTTTTTTTTTTTAAATGTTTTATTGTGATTTATGTGGTAGTTTACATGAGAGAACATTAGGTTTACATTCATTCTATTGTATATCATTTCATTGCCATGGTTACAAT
>NW_006408654.1:3670937-3707373 GCF_000296735.1 Chrysochloris asiatica
CCCCCCTTGGGTAGCCAATGTCCAAGTTGCCCATCCCTGTCTACTATAGAGGGGATGGGAATGATCCTTGTGTGGAGGGGATGGGAATGATCCTTGCTATCAGGATGTTTCCTCTTTTGTATTGCTTCCTTTTTTGTCATGAATGGGGAGTGGTACTAGCACTTAGTGATCTGGGAACAGTAACGCTAAATTCTCTGACTTGTACAGGGCGGTTCCACATAATGAAGAATCGTTTTTCTCTAAACAACAATAATGGTTCCTTTGAAAAATATTGAGCTAAATTAGGTCCAAAAGAAATATGTAGTTACTGATTCAGCACAGAGTAAGGGTGGCTCATAATGATACTTAATAAATAAATGTTAGATGATAATATCACCATTGGCATCGTTATCATCATCACTGTGGCTGTGTTGGGCATTGTGGCTGTAATGAATATAAAGGTTGCATGATTTCCTCCAGTTATATTCTGCTGTTTTGGGGTAGGTGTGGAGATGATGGCAAGTTGGATGATGAGCAACAATGGATAAGGAATTAGTAGGAGGATGTTAGATTGGAGCTCTTAATGAGATGGAAAATTTGTGAGAGTTCTGGAAGGAATTTTTGAATTCTTGCATTTCTGAAGTGGTACAGTTGCTGGTTGCCATCAGATGGAGGTGAGGATGTTAAGGAGATGAGACGCTAGGATGTCAGATGTGACATTGGAGTCCTCATGTGGTTACTGAACTCATGGAGAATGGTGGTAGTGGTCTTGGGGAAGAGGAAATCATTGATCTGAGCACTCATATCTTGCAGTTGTCCTTGGTTTTTGAATGGCGTTGACCTCTTTTACAACTTCCTCATGTCCCAATGCATTAACCAGCTCACTGTTGCATCTGTATGCTTATGCCTGTGGAAAATTCTATTCCGGCCCACACCAATTGCTCTTGTCTTTGAGCACAAATTAACACTCAGTCTTTTGTACTTCCTTCAAATTATTTGATATGTGACAATCCTGTCTCTATTCCAACTTTAAACTCCTTGGGAGCAATTAAAGCACACTTTTTATTTCTTCTTTATCTCCTACACAGAAAATAGTAAATGAACTATTTTTGGAGTGACTGACTTACAGCATGGCTGTGGTGGGGTGACTGAGTGTGGTGTTAAAGGCCCCTGAGGAACCAATCAGTCCTGCCAGACTCTGTGTCAGTGTGGACTTTTCCTCTCTCTGTAGTTGTGTGCAGTAGAACTGATTCCGACCAGACCCTTTGTGACAGACTAGAACTGCCCCATAGGGTTTCATAAGCTGTAATTTTTATGGGAACAGATTGTTAGGTTTTTTCTTCTGTGGAGCAGTTGGTACATTTAAATCACCCACTTTTTGGTTAGTCACAGAGTGCCTATCCATTGCATCACCATGGCTGCTTATTTCATAGTATTTATCCTCAGAAACCCTATACAGGGTCGCTATGAACCAGGACTGACTAGACGGAACTTAACAACAACGGAAGTGTCTTTCTTCGTGCCCTCATTGCCCTCACTGCCCTCTTGCACATGCTTCTAGCACACTTCTGTAGAGGTGACTATAGAGGTTTGGGCTGCCCAGTATACAACCCAGATTTTCTTTAGAAAATCCATGCCTCCTTCTGTACCAGTGCGTGTGGTTCTGCTGGAATTAATTCCACTCCAAACTCTAAGATTTGTCATGTTCTCAAAGTCTGGCTTTCCTTAGACCATAGTGATTGGTTAAGGGCTGAATATATGACCCAATTAGAGCCAATGAGATTTCTGCTGAGGTTTGGGAATAAGTGGGCACTCCTACTTAAGGGAGCCGAATCATTAGAAGTCAGAGAGATGATAAATAGCTACTCATTAGCCACCTGGTGTGGCACTCTGGGTTAATGCACCAGACTGCAAAGCCATTTGAACTGCAAGGTCGGCAGTTCAAGCTCACCAGGAGTCAGAAAGCCAGTCAGAACTGACTCAAGGGCACTTAACAACACCACCAAATAAGGAGCTCTGGTTGTGAGACAGGCTGCTAACCTTAAGGTTAGCTGGAGAAAGATGAAGCTTTCTGCTCCGTAAAGATTTACAGTCAAATACCTTATGCAGACCCTGAGTCGAAACCATGATTGTTGTTGTTGTTAAGTGCCTTATAAGCAACGCTGTATAGTGTTTCCAAGGAGTGATTGGTGAGTTTGAACCACCTACCTTGAGGTGCAAACCACCTTGTGGTCGAGTGTTTATCTTACAGCGCTACTCCAGATAGATAGATAATGAAATTTGACCACAAATTGCTGTTGAGTCTTTTCAGATGAGAGCAGCTCCATAGGGTTTTCAGTGGTTGATTTTTCAGAAGTAGATTACCAGGACTTTTCTGAGTGCACTTGAACCTCTAATTTCTTGGTTAGCAGCTGAATGCATTAAATGTTTGCCCCATTCAGGCACTCCAAATAGATAGATAAATAGATAGACAGACTGATAGATAGATACGAGTGGGCTTCAATAAAATTATGGGGAAAAAGAAAAAAGGGAATGGAATTTTCCCACAAACTCTTTGAAGTCCCCTTGTAGATAGGTACACCCAGCATTTATGGGGAAAATAGGTACTGGGGATGCCATTTTAACGGTGCTTCACACTGGACCTGAAGTCAGCCTTACTCTGGGCTTTGTAGTTACAGAAATCAATTACACTCCCTTTCTGCTTGATCCATTTTGGATTGGGCTTTCTCTTCCTTGTAACGCAAACAATTCCAGTGAATGCAACACTTACCCAACTTATTGGAAGCAGTCTCCCCTATTACACCTCAGGCACTTCTGGGTGTGACCCTTGTCTTATTATTTGTCTGCCTCCAGGAGAAGGGACAGGGCCTGGCACCAGGATGCCTCCAAGCCATGCTTATTTAATTGTGAATGGACTAGGCTCACCTTACAGCACATCTACTCTTAGACCAGCAACATCCTAGACCTGCTGATACAAATCGGCATCTTGATAAGCTCTCCAGGTGATTTTGGGAGCCCTGGTGGTATTATGGGTTAAGTGTTGGACTACTAACTATGAGGTTGGTTGTTCAAACCCACCAACCACTCTGCAGGAGAAAGATGAGGCTATCTACTCTTATAAAGGTTTATAGTCTCAGAAGCCCTAAGAAGCAGTTGAGCCATACACTTGATCCAGGTGGTTTTTGTGCACCTTAAAGTTTGGGAGCGATTGTTCTACTGCACCTATTGTTGCTGTTAAGTGCTGTCAAGTGGCTTCCAACCCATAGCGACCTTGTATAGGTTTCTGAGGAGTGTTTGGTAAACTTGAACCGCTGACCTTGTGGTTCAAACTGACTTTGCACTTCAGCTCATCACCTGCCAATATTTAGCCTGGAGTGGTTCAGCTCTGCAACAAGAATGTCAGCCCAGTTCTGGAATTCTGGCTGTGTTTCAGGCCTCCATCAGCAGGCATCTTACCCACCGGGTCCCCAAGTGATAAAGATGCTCAGAAAGCCAGGTGTGACATCTGCAGTTGGTCCAGTCCCACAGAGAAAGGGAGATGAAAACCACCTCAACTCCACCACGGGTGCGCAGACCCCTCCCTGGCACTGCATCCTGGCAGTCTGCCAAAAGACCAAGGATTTGTTTACTTATGAATATATTAACAACCCACTAGATTTTTCCTGGTTTTGGAAGCTTGGAGAAGGCTAATTAAAACCTGAATTCTGTCACAGTCTAGGGAATACTCCATGTTAAAATGAATTCTGGGCTTCCATCTGCAGTAGTTTAGCCATGTAGATGACTCAAGACTTTGATCTTTTTAGAGTCTTCTGGAGCTTGTATGATTAGGAGAACTAAAGCAAACAACATCGCATAAACAACAGGAAAGATGGCGAATGTTCTTATTTCTTAGCTTGTTTTCAGGGGATGAGAAGGTTTGACTTGGTGAGCTGTAAATGACAACATGGATTTTGTTCTTTTTTCTGATTTCTCTTCACTCTGTTGTTGATGTTGTAAAGTGTCCTCAAATCAATTTCAACTGATAGTGACCCTATGTACAACAGATCGAAACACTGCCCAGTCCTGCTCCACCCTCACAATTGTTGATGCATTTAATCCTATTTGCTGCTGCCACTGTGTCAATCCATCTCATTGGGAGTCTTTCTCTTTTTCTGAAACCCTCCACTTTACCAAACATGAAGTCCTTCCCGGAGTCCTGGTGTGGTGCTGTGGGCTAATGCGCTGGACTGCAAAGTCAGTTTGAACAGCAAGGTTGGAGGTTCAATCTCACCAGTCACTCCTTGGAAACCCTATGCAGAGGTTGCTATGGGTTGGAACTGACTCAACGGCACTTAACAACAACAGCAACAATAATGTCCCTCCTGGTTACATGTCTGAAATATGAGAGACAGAGTTTCACCTCATTTAGTGAGTGTGTATTTCTACCCTAAGAGACTTACACCCAACAATCATACATGAATTTCAAATGAATATATAAAAACAGACTCTCATTTAATGATTTTATATGCATGTTTCTATATAAATATGTGAAGTCCTGGTGTGGTGCTGTGGGATAAACATTGGACTGCCAAACACGAGATTGTCAGTTCAAACCCACCAGTCACTCCTCAGAAACCTTAAACAGGGTTACTATGAATCAGAACCTACTGAATGACACTTGACAACAACATTATATATGCACATATAACAGAAAGCTTAGTGAAAATGACTTGCACAAATTTTGAATAGTTCAGGGAAGGAAGAATGGGCAATTTATTTTCTGAAACTTAAGAATTGTTTAAAAGTAGGTATTAGGAATTTCTAGCTGGAGGGGGGAGAGGAATATGTTTATGTCCCTTGTAGTAGAGATCTGTGGTCTCTTGTACAGGTGGGAGTGAGGCAGAGTCAACACTGTCTCTGTAGAGATGCATTCCTGATATTGCCTACTGCCAGTCATGCCTCCAACTTTCTCAGATCGCCTGAAAGAATTCCATATCTTGGTCATCAATATTGACAGTTCCCAGTCTGTAGAACTTTAGATCAGTTCTTTGGGTTATGATAATGTTATCATACCTCCCCTTTCCCCATAGTATCAAAGGACTGTCACAAACCCCTAATTATTGTGGATCATTATCTCGTCACTCTGATGAAAGTATCAACAGTTATGGTAACTTGCACTTTAATATCCAAGATGATATTATCCTTTGCTTCTTTGGGGCAGGATAGGTACGTTTGTTTACCTAGTCTTTGGCAGTCAATATATTTTACAATTGTGCCTAGAACTCCAAGTAAATGGCAGAAAGCAAAGCCACCATAGACTAGATAAGAGATTAGACTGCATGAGAGACATCATACAACACACTCAACTTGGGGTAACCTGGAGGAGAACCCATTGACAAAGATCTTCTGGACAGTGGACCACACTGACTTTCATTGGGGAAGACCCAGAAGTGATCATGGTGAAAGTCAGCAGAGTATTACAATAGATGAATATGTATACATTTTACATATGCATGTATGTGTAAGACGTAAAAATACCCACTTTATGGATGTCATGCTCTGTTGACTTTTCCCCCATGCTCTGATATGTTTTTACTTTAAAAAATTAAGGAAGTGATTTTATAGATAAATAGCATTTTTAATATATAAAAGTTGTACAAAATGGATCTAAATAGAGTTTGAGTGCATCTAATAGTCCAAAACAAAGGCCAGCTGATACAGTTGTTGTTGTTAGGTGCCATTGAGTCGGTACCTACTCATAGCGACTATATGCATAGCAGAGCAAAACACTGCCCGGTTCTGGGCCAATCTCACAATCGTTGCTGTGTTTGACCACATTGCTGCTGCCACTGTGCCTGTTTGTCTCATTGATGGTCTTCCTCATTTTTGCTGATCCCCCATTTTCCCAAGCATGATGTCCTTCTCCAGTGACTGATACCTCTTGATAATATGTCCAAATAATGAGAGGTGAAGTTTGGATACCCTGGCTTCTAAGAAGCGTTCTCATTGTACTTTTTTCAACACAAATTTGCTTGTTCTTCTTGCCATTCAAGGTACTTTTAATATTCTCCTCCAACACTATAACTCAAATGCATCAATTCTATGTTTTTCCTTATCCACTCTAATTTTGCATGCATATGAGGTTATTGAAAATACCATCAATTGGTTCAGGCACACCTTAGTTCTTAAACTGACATGTTTGCTCTTCAACACTTTCAAGAGGCCTTGTGCAGCATATTTACCTAATGCAACACGTTTTGATTTCTTGACTGCTGCTTCCATGAGCGTTGATGGTTGATCCAAACAAAATGAAGTCTGTGAAAACTTCAATCTTTTCTCCATTATCTTGATGTCATTTATTGGTCAAGTGGTAAGGTTGTGGTCTTTGATTTTCACCAGTATTTTAAATCCTCTTTGCCTTTTTAGATTTGCAAAATTGATGGTCATTTCACTTTTCTGAAGCAACTCTATATTTGCAATGAATGGGTATGTCCTTTGACATTGAGGGAATTATAATATTTTGCCAGCCTCAGCTGAAAGTAGTTTTCTAGCCACTGTGCTGTGCATTTATTTGAACCTTGCTGTGGCCCTCTAAGCGACCCTTACATCCCCATTTATGCACAAAGCTCAGAGAGTGAGTAACTCAGTGGAGTTACTAGAATTGGTGTCATGTAGTTTAGTAACTCATGGTGTCTCTTTCCTTCCCTCCCTGCCAAACCACCTCCTGTACTAGACCACACAGAATTCTAAGTAATGTTCATTACCCATTTTAATCATTGAATAATATTTCATAAGTACAGTCTTAAATTGCTAAAGTGTAATATTGTTTAGATTATCTAAATACTAACAACAAAACTACTTTGAAAAATCTTTCTACATTTGTTATGGATTCAATTATGTCCCCCTAAAATATGTGTCAATTTGGCTAAGCCACGATTCTCAGTATTATATAATTATCCTTCATTTTGTGATCTGATGTAATTATCTATGTATTGTAGATTCTAACCTCTGTGTTGTTAAGGGACTCCTGGTGTGGAGGTGTAGGATAAGCACTGGACCACATGGTTGGTTTGAACTGCAAAGTCAGCAGCTCAAACTTGCCAGCTGCTCCTTGGAAACCCTATGCAGGGTTGTTATGATTCAGAACCAACTTGAGGGCACTTAGCAACAACAACAGTGATGCTAATAGGCAGATTAGTGGTGGTTACATCAATGAGGTGGGATTCAATCTATAGGATTCATTTGTATCTTGCTTGAGTCAGTCTTTTCTGAGATATAAAAAAAATGATGAAACAAGTGAGCACAGATCAGAGGAACCTTCTACTAGAATTGGGTGTAAAGTATGTCCTTTGGACTCTGAGCTGGGAACTTCCTAGAGCCAGGAGACAGAGAGAGAAAAAGCCTTCCCTTAGAGCTGACATCCTGAATTCAGACGTTTAGCCATTTAAATAACTGTGAAGGAATAAATTTCGGTTTACTAAAGCCATCCACTTGCGGTGTTTCTGTGATAGCAACACCAGATAGCTAAGACAACACTGAATTATAACATCACTGGTTACAACATCATTAATAACTAAGCAGAAGCCTTTTAGATTTTTCTACTTTTTCTTATTTACTACTCATCCCTCACAAAAGTTATTGATAGAGGTTCACAAATACTAATTACAACATTATTGTAGCTAAAACACCAGAGAATTTGATAAAATCAGCTATTTAAGAAACAGCAGCAGCAATGAAAACAATCCTGTTTGCTTGTAGTATATACAGATAAAACCACATGATTTGAAGCTTCATTGTGATTGGGTAATAATGACAACTCTGACTGAAGCATTGTTATTGTTAGGCACTGTGGCATCAGTTCTGACTCATAGCAACCCTGTGGAGTTTCTAAGGAGCCACTGGTGAGTTTGAATTGCCGACCTTGTGACTTAAACTGACCTTGAGGTCCAGTGCTTATCCCACTGCGTCACTCTAGGGTTCCAAAAGTAAATTACACATAGTGTTTTAGCTTATAAAATTTTTTTGTTGTTGTAACTAACTAGAGGAATAAAAAGAATAAATGTTTGCTGAAACACAAGACAGAATGACTTTGGCATCATCCCCTCTGACAATGCCACTCTGTGGGGTTTACATCCCCTGCATGCTCCTTGTTGTTGTTGTTATGTGCCGTGGAGTCAGTTCCGACTCATAGCGACTCTGTACAGGGTATCTTTACGGGAGCAGAGAGCCTCATCTTTCTCCCGCGGAGCAGCTGGTAGTTTTGAACTGATGACCCTGAGGTTAGCAGCCCGATTCGTAACCACTACGCTACCAGAACTTATTTGCTCCTATTGACTGGAATAACCAACCCACGGTCACACAGCTAGTAATCACGAGAACCAGGCAGTCTCATCCCAGAACCGAATTCAACTCTATTTCTCCATTAAAGAATTTTTAGTTGCTTTCATTTTAGACAGACCCGTCTTATTTACCTGGTTCCGGGAGAAAGATGAGGTTTTCTGCTCCCGTGAATATTTAAAGTCTTGAAAACGCTGTATAGGGTCACTATGAGTCACTACAAGTGGCTGGTTTTAACAAAACGAAATCCATTCTCTCTCAGTTTAGGTGGCCAGAGTTAGAATTCCGGCCCTTTCTCCAGCTGTTTCTATGAGAACAATTTGTAGCACAGGGATCCTGCGTCCAAAGGACTCACTCTGCTACCAGCTTTTTCTTTGGTTCAGATGAGGTTCCTCCTCCTCTGCTTGATTCGTTCTCCTTCCATGTCTTGTAAGATAGAAGGTGATGCGGAACAAACTCCCCTTCCATCAGATCAGGGTTGTCATGTGAGGAAGGATATTGGACCCCACCCCAACCCCTTTACAACTGATTGATCACATAAAGATCACATCATGGGATTGATTACATCATTAAACAATTGTCAAATTTAATCATTTGCATAACTGCCAAACCACTAAGAATTGTGGCCCAGTCAAGGTGACACATATTTTTGGACACATCATTCAATCCATGGTAATACCATTGCCATTGTAAGAAACTTAGAATGGGCCTAGGAATTTGCCAATACATAATTACTACAGGATTTTTTTTTTTTTTTTTTTAACACTTCAAGTTATCTAATCCAAAAACCCAATTAGTATCTAATTTCCAATTTGAATCATCATCATGTATCATCCATATTTTTGAAACAAATGAGCAGTTTTAATGGAAACGTTAAAATTCTCTGAGTAGATGGGGAAAGCAATTATTTCCCTTTGGAATCAGGTGGTATGAAGTGATTTTTTGTTGTTGTTAGGTACCTTCCAGTCAGCTCTGACTCATAGCAACCCTATGCACAACAGAATGAAACAATGCCGTTTTGTGCTATTCTCAAAATCGTTACATTAGGAGGCTTTGTTCACTTTTTCTCTTACAAGTATAACCAAGGACCTAGTGACCCCCTTGTTAAAAAAGATTCACATTTAAAACTTAGTAATGCTAACGTATTATTTTGTTAGATCACGTCTTTAAGATTTTATGAAGATGTCCAAAGTAGTTTGAGAAGAATCCCTCAAGCTTGTCATCTTCCAAAGTATTACCATATTTTTCACAAGGAACACTGCTTTCTACATTTGTCCCCTCTCCTTGGGAGGTATTTTCCTAAACTTCATCATACCATTTTTTTTAACTGTTAAAAAAAAAAAAAAATTAGCATAGAACAGTTTACAAAAAAAGGAGGGAGCAATTGACAAATAAACATAGAAGACAAGGGTTGATTTGCATAAAAAAGATATGCATTTAAAAATAAGGATGGAAGCATTGCTTGTGTGTTTGTGTTCATTGATAAAGAAGCTAGATGACTGCAGATCACAGGCTGGCGTATACAGTGTCCAGACAGTACGCTTAAGTCACTTGGCCTACTGAACATCCAGGAAAAGTCAAGAAGTCAGGGAGTTTCTGACTAAAAATGGTGTCATCATCAAGTCCTAGTACAGACTATCAAGGACTGTTGTTAGTGTCGTCGAGTCGATTCCGACTCATAGTGACCCTGTATAGGATTTCCAAGGAGCGACTGAGTTTGAAATACTGACCTTGGGATTAGAGGTTCAGTGCTTATCCTTCAGTGCCACATTAGAACTCCAATATGCACTAAGAATCCAGGTTGTTATCATCTCATGAAGGAACTCTTAAGGGCCCCTTAATGTTAGTTACAGACAGCATTGTATCCTTGGCTCTTTTTCTATGTAGTGCTCTCTGATGAGAAGACATTGTCATTTACTAGTTGGGGACCACTCTGCACCCATTTTGCTACTAACTTTGTGTTTGGCAAGAACATTAAATGAGGTGAAACTCCAGGTATAGCTCAACACTTAACAACAGTGCTTGATATTTTAATATTAAAAGAACTCTAACCCTTCCTTCTGTGTGGCTCTGTGGCCTATGCGCTGGACTACAAAGTTGGTTTGAACCACAAGGTAGGTAGCTCAAACTCACCAGCTGTTCCTCAGAAACCCTATACAGCGTTGCTATAGGTAGGAACTGAGTCAATGACATTTAACAATAACATAATAACAGCAACCCTTCCTTCTGTAAACAAACAAAAGCAAATTCACAAACCACAAATGTAGGTTTAAAACTGTGATTTGGATGGGAAGGAAATGGCATTAAACAAGAAAAGGAACAAATAAAGGATTCCAAGCCCAGCAATAAAGCAATAAAGTCAGGGTTCCAAGAAAACTAGTGCTGTAGAGTCAATTCCAACTTATAGTAACCCTATAGGATAAAGCAGAACTGCCCCCATTGGTTTCCAACACTGCCCCATCTTTCTCCCAGAGATCGGTCTGAATTGCCAACCTTTGATTAGTGGGAACCATATCCTTCACCCTCCTTCCTCTGACAAACAAAGTCCAGCACTTTTCCTGCTGCACCTCCACCTTCCTTAGAGTTAGGATTCAGTTTACATTAAATCAGAACATCTTTTTTCTCTGTTGCCTACAAATTGATTCTGACTCATAACAACCTCCTTGTGTGTGTCAGAGCAGAACTGTGCTCCACAGGAGTTTCAGTGGCTGATTTTTCAGAAGTAGATTACCATGCCTTCTTTCTGAGGCTCCTCTGGGTGAACTTGAACCTGCAACCTTTTGGTTAGCAGCTTAGTGCATTAATGATTAACATCACCTATGGACTCCAGAACAGCCTTATCAAATAACTTCTTTTTATTCTTCCATCTGAGCTTAATATGTTTCTTTCTCCTCCTTTGTTGAATTTAGGCAAACAAAACAGCCAGGAACTATACCCTTCACCCTTCTTCCTCTGACAAACAAAAACAAACCTTGAGTCCACCAACATATCTTTAAAATTCTGATTTGGAATGAACTGAAATGTTACTAAGCAAGGAAATTCTGTGTTTTGGTTGAAATGCCCTTTCTCCTTGACTTGCACAGTTTGCCTTCAGCTCACAGAGCACCAAAGGAGAAATTAATTTGGGGGACAAAAAATCAAAGGCTTTTAACATTAAACAGTCTTTTCACATTTATAAGCCATCTGTGTTGTCACTTCAACCAGCAGAGCCCTCGTGTTGCCACACTAACTGTCTTGCTCAGAACTGTGAATACACGCCACCATGAATCCAGAGACAACCATAACTGACTTCCTCCAGTTTCACCCAGATGCCACATGCAAGCATTCCCATGGGCCTGTGGGGCCTACAACATTTAGCCTCCTTTCTCCCTTGAGCAATCGGTCTAATTTCATGGGTTCCTTCACTGCCCTGGTGGAACTGTGGGTTAGATGCTGGACTGCTAACCACAAGCTTGGCTATTCAAACCCACCAGTAGTTCTGTAGGAGAAAGATGAGGCTGTCTGCTCTGGTAAAGGTTTACAGTCTCGGAAACCCTACATAGGGTTGCTTTAAGTAGGAATGGACTTGATGGCAGTAGGCTTGGGTTTTTGTTAGTTTCTTTTTGGTTTCACTACTATCGGAGCCTTGGTGGCTCTGTGGGTAAGGTGTTGGACTGCTAACCTAAAAGGTTTTACTACTCTTGGAGCTCTTGTGGAACTGTGGGTTAGGCATTTGTCTGTTAACTGCATGATTGGCCATTTAAAACCACCAGCTGCCTCTTGGGAGAAAGATGAGGTTGGAAAATTTATACAAGGCATCACAATGAGTCAGAATTGACTCGATGGCAGTGGATTCATTACTATCTGCCTGGATTTAGGATGGATGATCCTACTTGTGATAAGAAAATTCTTCCATTGGACAAAGCAACAGCAGCTTGGGAATTCAAATGTTTTTGCTGTTGCTATGTGCCATTGAGTTGGTTTTGACTCATAGCAACCCTATGCACAACAGAACGAAACACTGCCTGGTCCTGCACCATCCTTACAATTGTTGCTGTTTGAGGCTATTGTGGCTGCCACTGTATCAATCCATCTCCTTGCGGGTCTTATCCCTTTTCACGGATTCTCCTCTTTACCACGCATGATATCCTTCTCCAGGAACTGCTCCCTCCTGAAAACATATCCAAAATATGAGAGATGAAATTTTGCTATTCTGGCTTTCAAGGAACACTCTGTATGTACTTATTTCAAGACAGATTTGTTTGCTTTTCTGAGAGTCCATGGTACTTTCTATATTCTTCTCCAAAAGATAATTCAAAGGCATCAACTCTTCTCCAGCATATGAGGCTAATGAAAATACTATGGCTTGGGTCAGGCCAACCTTAGACTTCAAACTAACATCTTTGCTCTTTAACACTTTAAAAAGAGCTCTTTTGTAATATGTTATTTGATTTCCTGACTGTTGCTTCCATGAATGTTGATTATACATCCAAGGCAAATGAAACATTTGACAACTTCATTCCTTTCTCCATTTATTATGATGTAATTTGTTCGCCCAGTTATGAGGATCTCTGTTTTCTTTACATTGAGGTGCAACCCATACCGAAGATTGTGGTCTTTAATCCTCATCACTGATTATTTTAAGTCCTCTTTGCTTTCAGAAAGCAAGGTTGTATCTGCAGATTTCAGGTTGTTAGTGTATCTTCCTCCAATTCTGATGTTATGTTCTTTATATAATCCAGCTTCTTGAATTCTTTGCTCAGCATACATACTGAATAAGTATGGTGAAAGTTTACAAGCCTGGCAAACACTTTTCCTGATTTTAAACCATTCAGTATCCCCTTGTTCTGTTCTTACAACTAACTGCCTCTTGATCTTTTTACAAGTTCCTCATGAGCACAACTAAGTGTTCTGAATACCCACTCTTCACAATGTTATCCATAGTCATGATCTTTTGTAGCAAAAGCTTTTGCATAGTCAACACAGTACAAGTAAGCACCTTTCTGGTATTTTCTGCTTTCAGCCAAGATTCATCTGACATCAGCAATGATATCCCTATTTTCACATTCTTTTAGGAATCCAGCTTGAATTTCTGGCATTTCTCTGTTGATATACTGTGACAATGGTTTTTGAGTTGTCTTCAGAAAAATTTTACTTGCATGCAATATTAATGATATTGTCTGGTAATTTTTGCATTCCTTTTGGTCACCTCTCTTTGGAATGGGTACATTCCAATCAGTTGACCAGGTGGCTCTCTTCCACATTTCTTGGTATAGATGAGTGAGTGCCTCCAGTGCTGCTTCATTCTGTTGAAATATTTCAATTTACATTCCATCAATCCCTTGAGCCTCTTTTTTTCACAAATGCCTTCAGTGCAGCTTGGACTTCTTTCAGTATCATTGATTCTTGATCCAATGGATGAACCTCTGGAAATGGATGAACATCGACCATTTCTTTTTGGTACAGTGACATCTTCTTTTGATGCTTTCTGCATCATCCAATATTTTGCTCATAGAATCCTTCGGTATTACAAGTTGAGGCTTGGATTTTTTCTTCAGTTTTTCAGGTTGAGAAATTCTCAGAATGTTCTTCTCTTTTGGTTTTCTAACTCCATCCAGGTCTTTGCACATTTCATCATAATACTTGACTTTGTCTTCTTGAGCTTCCCTTTGAAATTTTCTGTTCAGCTCTTTCATTTCCTCATTTATTCCATTCATTTTAGCTTCTCTGCAATAAAGAGCAAGTTTCAGAGTCTCTTCTGATATCCATTTTTTTAATTGAAAAATTTATATTTAGAATTAGCCAACTGAACTCAGTTTAGATGATCCCAATTTTGTTGGCAACATCCAAAGCATCAGGGTCAGGAGCCAGTTGAACATATCACTTCTTTTCTCCAACAGGCCTGATTAAGGTGTTGACCTTGGCTACGTCAATGTCACAGAGTTTCTTCACAGCCTGTTTGATCTGGTGCTTGTTGGCCTTGACATCCACAAAGAACACAAGTATGTTTTTGTCTTCAATCTTCTTCATGGCTGACTCAGTAGTCAAAGAGAACTTGATGATGGCATAGTGGTCAAGCTTGTTTCTCTTGGGGGCGCTCTTCCGAGAATATTGGGGCTGCCTCCAGAACCTCAGAGTCTTGGGCCACCAAAATGTGGGTGATGTGAGGATCTTATTTTTTGTGGCTGTGGACCTTTCAGCACTGCCTTCTTGGCCTTCAACGCCTTTGCTTTGGCTTCAACTTTGGGAGGGGCAGGGACTTCCTTCTTCACTTTCGACGCCATCTTGATAAAAAGGCCTGATAACTCATTTTTGTCTTTTCTTTCTTTCCTGTCTTTTTAATGATCTTTTGCTTTCTTCATGTTTGATGTTCTTGATACCATTCCACAGCTCTTCTGGTCTTCGGTCAATAGTGTCTAATTAATTGAATCTGTTCTTGAGATAGTCTCTAAATTCCCGTGGGATATATTCAAGGTTGGAGTCCTGTTGTGGTGCTGCAGGTTAATGAACTGGACTGCAAGGTAGGTTTGAACTGTAAGGTCAGTGGTTCAACCTCGTCAGCTGCTC
Source organism: Chrysochloris asiatica (assembly GCF_000296735.1). NCBI lineage: Eukaryota > Metazoa > Chordata > Mammalia > Afrosoricida > Chrysochloridae > Chrysochloris > Chrysochloris asiatica. Next base: position 3,685,779 of record NW_006408654.1, read on the forward strand.
CTAGGAAACCCTATACAGGGTTGCTATGAGTTGGAACTGCCTCAATGGCAGTTAACAACAACATATTCAAGGTTATATTTTGGCTCTTGTGGACTCGTTTTAATTTTATTCAGCTTCAGCCTGAACTTCCATCTGATGGTCTGTTCCATAGTCAGTACTTGGCCTTGTTTCAGCTGGTAATATTGAGTGTTCCCACTGTTTTCCCCACAGATGTAGTGAATTTGATTCCTGTGTTTCCTATACGGTGAGAGCCATGTGTATAATCATTTTTTATGTTGTTTAAAAAAGGCATTTGAAATCAATAAGTCTATCATGCTATTTTCAGCATCCTTTCTATCACAAAGGCCCTACTTTCCTACTACTGATCCTTCCTCATTCCTTCCAACCTTTGCATTCCAATCACCAATAGTTATCAGTACATCTAGATTGAATGTTTGATCAATTTCAGACTGAAGCAGTGATAGAATTCTTCAATTTCATCATCACTAGCTTTAGTGGTTGGTAAGTAAACTTAAATAGAAGTGGTACTAACTGTAGGGGTATGGATATTATCCTATCACAGATAGCATTGCATTTCAAAATAAATCTTGAAATGTCCTTTTTGATGACGAATGTGATGCCATTCCTCTTGAATCTGTCTTTTTTTAAAAATGTTTTACTGTGAATTATGTGATAGTTTACATGGGAGAACATTAGCTTTACATTCATCCTATCGTATATCATTACATTGCCATGGTTACAATCCCCTCCATGCATCATCAACACCCTGCAAGCCTGCCCCCGGTCGTCAGCACACAGCCCCTCTCCCTCTCTGGGTCTAGAGTTCCCAGCTGCTCCATCTCACCACGTCATCCTCTCTGCCTCCATCTCTGGCATCACTGTTTCTCTGGGTAGGGTCCTGCATTCCGCTCTTCTCCCTTGATGATCCCAGGGCCCTCTGCTCCTGGACTGCAAAGCCAACCACAACCCTTGTTTTGCTACAGAATGTTTACCTTTACATTTCCAACCCTCACAGTCAGTTCTGATAGTAATTATTCACTATTGTATCACATGAGTGCTATCCACATCTCCTTTCATCAGTCCCACCCAGACAGATTGGATACTACTCAGTGGAAAGTCTACCTTCCTCCGTGCCCTCTGGATCTAGGCTCCCTCTTGAAAGCTTGTAAGCCAGTCACTTCTTGACTTTGTAGCACAGCGCCCCCTCCATTTTGGGTAGCCAATGTCCAAGTTGCCCATCCCTGTCTACCCTGTATATTGAGGGAGTGGAAATGATCCTCACTGTAAGGATTTGTTTCCTCTTTTGAGCTACTGCATCCATAGGTATAGGTCAAGTTCATAAAATTTTGGCAAATTACTCTTTTTTTCCTCTTCTTTCATCTTCTAGTTGAGCTCTGATCATCCAGCGATTGAAGCCTGGTCAACTGGGTATTATCTGTACGTGTGGGTGTTCTTGTGGATATGCCCTCTCTTCTTATCAGCTGGTTGTTTCATTCTCCACTCTAGTCCTCTGTGGCTATGTCACTGACTCTGGGCCCAGGAGTCCCTAGATCTTGCCAAACTGCTGGTTTCCACCCGGGTTCACAGGAGTGTACATGATTGGACTTATCTCGCAGCTTCATTGCTGTTTTGAATTTGTCTTTTCTGTCATAGTGAACTATATGTATGGTTGTCTGATTCAAAATGCCAGCCTGTTTTAGTTCACTAATGCCTAGGGTACCAATCTGTATGTGTCCCATTTCCCTTTTGACCACTTCCAATTTTCCTAGAGTCATACTTCCTATGTTCCAATTATTAATGGATATTTGCAGCTGTTTCTCTTCATTTTGAATTGTACCTCATCAGCAAATGGAAGTCCCAAATGTTTACTCCATTCATGTAATTATGGTCAACTCTACTTTGAGGAGGCAGCTCCATCCCAGTTGTGATTTGAGTGTCTTCCAAACTGAGGGGCTCATTTTCTGGTACTATAGTGTGAAAATATTATGGCACTATCCAAAATATTTCCTCTTCAGGCACTATATCTGACAATGTTCCACTGCTATTAATGAAGCTTTTAGTGGCTAACCATTCTGAAGTAGTGCACCTCTCTTTCTTCCTAGTCTGTCTTAATCTGGACGATCAGCTGAAACCTGTCTACCATGGTATTTTAAATACCCTGCTGGCATTTATAATATTGGTAGCATAGCTTCCAGAATTACAGCCAACACTCAAATCACCACAGTATGAAAAACTGGCAGATGAATTCAAATATAGATTCTTGAAAGGATATACTTTATAACTCAGCAAAAATATAAAGAGCGAGAAAGGAGCCCTGTGGTGTAGTGGTGAAAAGCTCAGGTGCTAACCGAAATGTTGGTAGTTAGAACCCACTCAGTGGCTTTGCAGGGAGAAAGACCTGGTGAGACACTCCTATAAAGATTATTGCCTAGAAAACCCTATGGGGCATTTTTACTCTGTTATATGGGGTCATTGTTAATTGGACTCCAGGGTACCTAACAACAAGAACAATGTATATCACTACCAGCTGCTGTTGAGCCACATGGACTCAGCCATGCTCTCTCTTGGAGTGTACATTGTAGTGGAAGAGGTAGATCCAAAAACAGTTTGGACACAGTGGCAAGTACTGTTGTTGGACAAGTTTTAAGACTCAGAGTACATAGAGAAAGGTGAAGCTAAACCCTAGTGGGTGGGGTGGTGTATTACCGAATGTTTCTCATAGGAAATCATGTTTTTTCTGGAGCTTGAAATGTTATTTCCCAAGTAAAAAGGTAAAGTAGAGATTATGTCAGGGCAGCAGTCTGACAGAAGAATTCCCATATATCCTTCACACAGACTTCCCAAATGTTAACATCTCACATAACCATAGTTAAATGATGAAAGTCAGAGAATGAATATTGATGTGCTGGACTTCAAGGTTGGTTGGAACCACAACATCAGTGGTTCAACCTCACTAGCTGCTCCTAGGAAGCCCTATACAGGGCCGCTATGAGTTGGAACTGACTTGGAGGCTCTTAACAGTAACGACTGTTACATAATGTACAGACTTCATTCAAGTTTCACCAGTTATGTCTCTAATGTCTTTTGACTGGTTTAGGGTCCAATCCAGGATGCTACATTGCATTTGGTTGCTATGCGTGCATCTTTGTTCTATGACACTTGTTCCTAGGTCTTTTCATGATGTGGACACTTTCTAAGAGTCATGGCCAATTAATTTGTGTCATGCCCCTCAAATCATGCTTATCTAATGTTTTATGATGATTTAATTCAGATTATGCATTTTTTTGGCAGGAGTATTACAGAACTGATGTGTTTTCCTCTGTGCAATGTATCAAGAAGCACATGAGATTGATTTGTTCTATAACTAATGGTATTAACTTTGATAACTTGGTTAAGGTGGTGTCTGACAGGTTTCTCCAGTGGAAAATCACTATTTTTTTCCCCTATGTAATTAATAAATATTTTATGGGAAGATACTTTAACACCATATAAATATCCTGTTTCTCATAATACTTGTGCCCATTAATTTTGGGACCTATTAATAATTCTAAGGAGCACTGGTGGTGTAGGGACTTAAACTTTGGGTAGCTAACTACAACACAGTGGCTGAAACCCACCAATTGCTCAAGGGAGAAAGATGAGGCTGTCTGCTTCCATTCAAAATCGATACTCTTCAAAACTGTAAGAAGCAGTTTTACTCTGTCCTATAGAGTCTGTGGAGTCCTGGTGTGGCACTGTGGGTTAATGTGCTAGACTGCAAAGCCACTTGAACTATAAAGTTGGTGGTTCAAGCTCACCAGTCACTCCTCGGAAACCCTATACAGGGTCGCTATGGGTCAGAACCGACTCGACGGCACTTCACAACAACAACAACATAGAGTCCATATGAGTTGGAATTGACTCCATGACAGTGTTTTGTTTTTTAAAAACTGGTCATTGTTGCCTGGAACAATTATTACTGTGTAATTTGGATCATTTTTTGAGCCTTTACTTTTTGTTACCATAAAATAATCAAGACTCATTTTATAATTTCCCTTCCCTGACCTGAAGTCAACCATTTCTCCAAAGAAGCCCTGTTGTGGTTATTAGGTGCCGTTGAGTTGGATCTGACTCATAGTGAATCTATGCACAACAGAACAAAACACTACCTAGACCTGTGACATCTTCACAATTGTTGTTACGTTTGAGTCCATTGTTGCAACCACTGTGCCAATCCATCTTGTTAAAGCCTGAGTTCCTTTTGTTGGAGATTGTTTTAGACATTAAGATCTGAGTGCTAGTGCTGCTCGTTCAACCAGAACCATTATAAATCTCTATACAAAAGTGTGTGATTGCATGCTACCACTTTTCATCTTTCCTGTTCAGCTACTTCTTTATTATCAATTTATTTTTATGGCTTGGGAGGCGTTAGAACACCTGACAGCAGCAGAAATATGAGGGTAAGTAAAAAATTATTACTACAAAATCACAGAAACTTTATTAAACAAAAATACCAAAATGTAAAGTTATTGTTTTGCAACATACCCTCCATCTAGGTCTGTACACTTCTGAAGGCAGTGTTTCCATCTTGCGAATCCTTTGGTAAGGAATTCTCAGCTTTTTAATTTATATCAAAATGGATGTTCTGGCATCTTCGGTGGACTCAATGGTCTTTTTCAGTGTTCTTTGAGTTTTAGGAACAAAAAGAAATCTGAAGGGACAAAATCAGGGATTTATAGTGCATGGGGTGGGTAAGATTTCCTGATGAAATTCTTGTAGGACAGCCCTTTTGTTACCCTAGAAGAATGAGCAGGTATATTATCTTGATGGGAAACAATTCCTTGGTGCAACTTCCCTGGCTATTTTCTCAACAGTGCAGTTTTCAATTTCCTTAATTTTCTTTCTAATAAGCTTCCATGATTGTCCTGTGTCCTTTGAGAGAATCCATCAAAGTTATCCCTTTGGAATCTCAAAAAACAGTAAACTTATGAAATGACCTGTCTGCCTTGAATTTAACTGGCCCAGTAGATCCCCTTGGAAGCCACAGTTTTTTGTTTTTTTTTAATGTTTTATTGTGAATTATGTGATAGTTTACATGGGAGAACATTAGTTTTACATTCATCCTATCGTATATCATTTCATTGCCATGGTTACAACCCCCCCATGCATCATCAACCAACCAAAGGGTATTTCCTACAAGCCTGGGCCCCCTCGCCCTCGGTCATCAGCACACAGCGGAAGCCACTGTTTTGACTAGACAGATACTCTAATGAGACTATGACAAATGTATTACTGAAAGAACTTCTGCATCCACTCACTGATCACTGAGACATGCTTAAACATGTTTTATTTGGTATAAAGCCATGCATTTATGAATTGGAACCCTAGTGACAATACTTTTGGACTTACCCTCATGTTGGTATATGTGTTTATCTTTATTTACTATGTTTCAGTAAATATTTATTGAATATTTGCTGTTCCAACCACTTGCCTATTAGCATCCTACATTTATTGCTGCTAAAACTGAAAAGAGAGTACATTCTTAATAATGTAACTCTAATTATATACTTGTATGTTTTGGTGTGAATATATTATATATTCAATTTCTTATCAACTGGTTAATTCAATCAATTTGCTCAACCTACAGCTAGTTCATTCAGCAAAAATCAGCTCCACTACTTTTTTGGCATCGCTAGATCCTAATTAACTAACTACATTTTTTCATTTTGTAAATAGTTGTACTACTGCATTTATATAACGTTACTTAGAAGTTCAATTTCCCAGTTAGTAATGCATTTATTGAGATGAATCTTATCAAATCTCAGTATATCTGATATTCTGGAACACTCATTTGCCTTATGGATGTTATCAAATTATATGCATAGTCAACAGATAATTTATAATCTCCAAAGCCAAATCTCCTAGTGCAAAAGCTAATCTGTTCTGTTTTGGTGAAGGATGTCTCTATTTCATTTCCTTTGGATTCCTCATCAAAATCACTCTATAGATTAAACAGAAATGCAGTGAGAAACCCTTGGAACATGATTCAATCATGTTGATTTAGCCAATAATTTCTCTCATGGGTAATGCAGTTAGAGCAATCATATAAATCAAAACAGCTCATTTTTCTTATATAGAATGTCAAAGACTTTTCTACATTGTGTTTGATGAGCTTGATGGTCAGTGATAAATTAGAAGAGAAAATGCAAGATTTAGAGGGAAAAGTTAGGAGGAATTCTATATATTCTTGTCATAAGAAAGCTTTTTTTCTTTCTGTTGCTCAGCATCAGTTCTCTAAAAGATGAGCAGATTCTGAAACAATCAAACGGGTTGTTATTATGAAAGTCATTACTGTTCAAGAGATACATCTGAATAGGATATATGCCAGACTGTGCAATGACACTGTCTTTTCAAATGTTCAAACAGAAAAACATTCCCAATAGCTTGGAAACATGCACATATCTTCGTGATTTCTGGAAGCCTCAAGTGACTGTTTCAACAGGAGAGTGCTTCTTATCAGTCTGTTGTTGTTAGGTGCCAGTGAGTTGGTTTCCAATCACAGTGACCTATGTACAACAGAACAAAGCACTCTCAATGCTGTCCCATCCTCACAATCATTGCTATGTTTGAGATCATTGTTGCAGCCACTGTCTTAATCCATCTTGTTGAGGACCTGTCTCTTTTTCGTTGACCATCTGCTTTAGCGGGTAGGCTGTATTTTCCCGGGGACTTATCCCTCTTAGTAACATGACCAAAGTAAGTGAAATGAAGTCTTGTCACCTGACTTTTAAAAAGCATTCTGGCTGTACTTCTTCTAAGACAGACTTGTTCTTTTTCTAGCAGGCCATGTATAGTCTTCGCCAATAATTCAAATGATTCAATTCTTCTTCATTCTTCCTTATTCATTGTCTAGCTTTCTCATGTGTGTTTCGCATGGGTCTTCACAACTGAACCAAATGCACAATGTTATGATAAGGAGGAAATATCAAAATTGTCAAGGATTTTATTGAATCTACAATCAACATCCATGGAAGCAGCAGTCAAGAAATCAATGTATTACATTGGGAAAATCTGTTCTAAAAAACCTCTTTAAAGTGTCAAGACACAAAGCTGTCACTTTGAGGGCTATGACACATCAGACCTAAGCCATGGCATTTTCAATAGCCTCAGATGCATGTGAAAGCTGGACAATAAATAAGAAAGAGGAAGAACTGAAGCCTTGTTTTTATCAACAGTCTTGCTTTTATGCTTTTGTTGTGAAAGCATAGAATCAGTTCAAGTCTTCCATGCCAACTTCTCAAGCACATGATACCATTTTGTAGTCACTTGGGAGCATTGCTTTCATTTAGATCTCCTCCAGTTACTTATCATTCTCTTTGTAAAGGTTAGAAAATATGGATTTGGGTGGTAAGTGAAGAGTTCACCTCAGAAGGCCGAATTGTCTCACAGAACATTGTCCTTTCCATTGAATAGTCCTTAGCTCCAAATCCTTCATAGTTCACCTAGTGAGCAAGGTTGTCTTCATGAAAAATAGGCAGAGGAAGATTCATGACGGAACCAGATCAGCAGAGTTGGCAAAAGTTACATTATCCATTATTGTTGTTGCTGTTAGGTGCCGTTGAGGTGGTACCGACTTATAGCGACCTGTGCACAACAGAATGAAACACTACCTGGTCCTGCCTCAACCTCTTAATCTTTGCTACTCTTGAGCCCATTGCTGCTGCTATTATGCCAATCTATCTCGTTGGGGATCTTCCTCTTTTTCACTGACACTCCAAGTATGATGTTCTCTCCAGTTAAAGTGAACCATTGGTGTTTGTTAAAAACATAACAACCTGGTATTTGTTAAATACCTCCTCAGAATCCCACCACCTCTTTTGATTTTATGAATGTATTGTTGCTGTTGATAATTGTCCTGGAAGATTCAGAAGCAGGTTCTGTAGACTAGTTTTTGCTCCTAGAAAGCAACACTCATATGAAGGGTTTCCAAATACTGGAGGAAAGCTTGAATCAAAAGATAATAGAATTTTTCCATGAACTGTTTGAAGCCCCCTCATGTTTTCCAAATCTTGGGATTCAGTGTCCTTATTACCCACTAGCACTGCATTCACTTCTTCAATAAGCCATTTTCTATCTGAGAAGCATGCTTATGTTGTATCCTGGAGATCTAGGCCACTGTTTAAGACAGGGCACGGACCTATTTTGGTGGCAAAGGGACAGGAACACGACATGAACTCACCTCAGGGGCTTGGCATCTGTATTGTCCTCTGCTTGGAATGCTTGTCCTGGAGTCTTTGCTATTGGATGGTCCTCTCTCGCCACTCAGGTGTCATGTTAAACATCCCCTTCTTAAAGAAGCTTCCCTGACCACACATATACTATCTTCCTCATTTCCCAGTTTTAGTTTCTAAATTGTTGTTGGTTGCTGTCCAGTCGATTCTTACTCATGACACCCCCATTTGTGCAGAGTAGAAGTGCTCCCTAGGGTTTTCAAAGCCTCACCTTTCAGAGGGAGATCACCAGGCCTGCCTCCTGAGCTGCCTCTGGGTGGCTTTGAACTGCCAACTTTTCAGCTAGTAGTTGAGAACTTAACCATTTGCACCACCCATCATGACCTGATATTATTTTATTTGCTGATTTGCTTACTTGACACCTTGGGCTAGAATGAAAGAGCAAGTTCATTTTGTTCACAAGAGTATCCTCAGGGTTTGGACCAGGAACCACGAATCTGTCTTCTGCATTACACCTGTGTCAATTCATACATAAAGCTATCACCTGTTCTTGGAAGAAATAAGTCTGTGGGTCTTCCTCATTGGCATGCAGTGGTTTTAAGTATGCTTCCTAATGGCAAATCCACGAGTTTCCCAAACTATCTGTCTTCTGGCATCTCATTATTAGTATCCTCTTCTTTGTAAAGGTTAGAAAAGATGGACATTGGTGGCAAGTGAAAAGTCAGTTGCCTTTTACTTATGTTCAAGACTTCTTCCCTCGCTGGACATTACAAAAATTAAGCAATTGCACTGTCCAGGCCGGCCAGCTGTCAACTTTGTGTAGAGTATATGTTACACTGAAAGTCATTCTGCAGTGTGGGGTTACAGAGGTTTGCTTTACCTAAAAATCCAGGTAGACAGCTTTCTCCAAGGGGCTTCCGGGTCTCTACTTCTGGGCTGCTTAGCTACCTGCTCTAAGAGGCCTGTCATCCACATCTCTGTCCTCTACCTCTCTCTCTCCCTCTCCCCCTACCCCAATTAATACCATAAAAGGGCAATGTTTATGCAAAACCACATGCCGAGAGGCCTTTTGCTCCTAATTTAAACGATTAAAATGTCATTAAGAATTGCACAGCACATTTCAGCACTGTTTTCCTTCATTATTTCTTGTTGAAGAACAACCATGTGGAAAGAAAGGCATTCTGTTTCTGTATAAAGTGGGGCTCATTTTTCAGGACAGTTGATAGGGCACATTGGTGGAATTTACAGTTCCTAAGGAGCTCTGGTAGTGTAGTGGTTATGAATCAGGCTGCTAATCTCAGGGTCAGCAGTTCTAAACTACCAGCTGTTCTGTGGGATTTCTCCCACAATGAGGGTTTCTGCTCCCATAAAGATTTACAGCCTCAGAAACCCAGTACAGGGCTGCTATGAGTCAGCACCAACTCCATGGCACATAACAACAACAACAAGAACAGACCCTTGACTCAGAAATGGAGTTAGCAGACCCTGATTTCTTTCTGATGAGTGTCAATGAAAATAAGTACAATTGACACAAACATATCAAGGCATTTATTTTGAGTATTTCTCTGAATAAATCACTGTGACCCCGCCCCCCGCCCCCCACTGGAGAACACCTTCATTTCAACTATTGTTATTGTTAGGTGCCATCAAGTTGGTACCAACTCAGAGTGACCGTATGCACAGCAGAACGAAACACTGCTCAATCCTGGGCCAACCTCATTACTGTTGCCAAGCTTGAGTCCATTGATGCTGCCACTTGGCCAATCCATCTCATTGGGGGGTCTTCCTCTTTTTCTCTGAACCTCCACCTTACCAAACATGATATAGTTCTCTAGCAACTGGTCCCTCCTGACAATATGTCTGAAGTATGAGAGACAAAGTTTGGCCATTTGGCCAAGGAGCACTCTGGCTACACTTCTTCCAAAACGGATCGATTGGTTCTTTTGGCAGCCCATGGAACTTTCAACATTCTCCTCTAACACCATAACTCAAAAGCATCAATTCTTTTATGGTCTTCTTTATTCACTGTCCACCTTTCTCATGCATATGAAGTTATTGAAAATACCATGGCTTGGGGTCAGGCGCACCTTGATCCTCAAGTTGACATTTTTGCTCAACACTTTAAAAAGGTCTTGTGCAGCAGATTTGCCTAACGCAATATGTCATTTGATTTCTTGACTGCTGCTTCCGTGAGTATTGATAGTTGATCCAAGAAGAATGAAGTTCTTGACAACTTCAATCTTTTCTCCATTGATAGAATGTTGTTTTTTGGTCCAGTGGTCAGGATTTTTGTTTTCTTGACATTGAGATGCAATCCATACTGAAGGCTGTTCTCTTTGATCTTCATCAGTAAATATTTTAAGTCCTGTTTATTTTCAGCAAGCAAGGTTGTTAATGAGTCTTCCTCCAATCCTGATGCCACGTTTTTCTTCATATAACTCAGCTTCTTGGACGATTTGCTCAGCATACAGGTTGAATAAGTATGATAAAAGAATACAACCTTGTAGCACACCTTTCTTAATTTTAAACCATTCAGTGTTCCCATGTTCTATTCGAACAACTGCCTCTTGGTGCAGGTACAGATTCCTCATGAGCACAATTAAGTGTTCCGGAATACTCATACTTCGTAATGGTGTCCATAGCTTGTCATGATCCACACTGAAGACCGAAGACCAGATGAGTTGTGAGATGACATCAAGAACGTCATACAGGAAGAAAGCAAAAAGTCATTAAGAAGACAAGAAAGAAAGAAAAGTCAAAATGGATGTAGGAAGAGACACTGAAACTTGATCTCTAGTGTAGAGATGCTAAAGCAAATGGAAGAAATGAGGAGGTCCAAGAGCTGAACAGAAAATTTCAACGATCAGCTCGAGAAGATAAAGCCAAATATTACAACAAATTGTGCAAAGATCTGGAATCAGAAAACCAGAAAGAAAGAATGCGTTCAGCATTTCTTAAGCTGGGGGAACTGAAGAAAAAAATTCAAGCCTCTACTTACTTTTGTTATTGAAAGATTCTCTTGGCAAATTACTGAAAGATGCAGAAAGCATCAACAGAAGATAGAAGGAATACGCAGAGTCACTGTACTAAAAGGAAATGATTAATGTTCAACCATTTCAAGAGGTAGCAGCATATGATCAAGAGCCAATGATACTGAAAGAGGAAGTCCAAGGTGCATTGAAGGAATTGGCAAAGAACAAGGCACCAGGAATTGATGGAATAAAAATTGAAATCTTTCAAGAAAGTGAGGCGGCACAGGAGGCACTCACTCATCTCTGCCAAGAAATTTGGAAGACAACTATCTGGCCAACTGATTGGAAGAGATCCATACTTGTGCCCATTCCAAAGAGAGGTGACCCAAAGGAACGCAGAAATCATTGGACAATCTCTTTGATATCCATGTGAGTAAAGTTTTACTAAACGTAATACAGAAATGGCTGCAAGCATACATTGACAGAGAACTTCCAGAGGTTCAAGCCGGATTCAGAATGAGGGATATCATTGTGGAATGAGGGATATCATTGCTGATGTCCGATGGATCTTGGCTGAAAGCAGAGAATATCAGAAATATCTTTACCTGTGCAGTGCTATAGAACCTGTGATATTTCTTTGTTTGTTTGTTCTTTTTCAATAAAGCACCAGTATTGTACCGTGGCACATGCCTCATCAAACAGTCCATCTGCCGCTTGGTTGCAAAGCTGGTTATTCAAAGACCAGTTCATATGTCATGAGAAACTTTTTATGAATATATAGTCAAATGAAAAGTCTTGTTATTTTTGAAATTTGGGCCCAATTTCCCTGTTTTTTTTGGAGATTAAAACATACGCAGTGTGATCTCAGCTTTGACCTTTTGAATTGCTACAAGTTAATCTTTGGCTAAAAGCATGGTGAGTGGGAATAATTACATTTTGAGAAAGAAGTAGGTTATATGCACAGAGGGTGACCATGATTATGGTAATGTGTCTCTTAGACAATTCTCAATGCTAAAAAATTATATAAACAAAGAAAAAACAGTAATTTCTTATACTTTTATTGAAAAAGTGCACTTGCATTCTGGATGGCTACTTTGCAAGCAAGTTGCTCCTGGGTATTTCCCTTTGCCTGGTTTTTCTCTGTGTGAGTGATGAGGCTCCCCGGCACACACTGCCGCGGGCTGCCGTGGCGGTAGGAGGTAGAGACGTGTCCCAACTCAAGCACACCAAGTGATTCATTTAGGGAGCTGGCGTGGTTTTGTCTGAAGTCAGAGGCCCTTCAGGCAATGTCTTGCTGACCTTTGAAGGAAGAGCAATTTTGTCTCCTCTGCACTGTTAACTACCCACAGCTGGGTGGAAGTGACTCCTGTGGGACTCTCTATTTCCAATTGGAAGGGACAGAAGTAATAGCTGAGCTTGTTAATTGCCAGCACTGTGCTTAGGGCTTCACATCTATTAGTTCACCCAGTCCTCACAGCTCCCACTGCTGAGCAATGGGCCAGTGACCCCCATTTTACTGATGGGGAAAACATGTGCAGAAGTTACTCACCTGGTGGGTGACAGGGGTGGGCGTTGGACTCACTTGTGATTCTAGAGCCATGGCAACAGGCAGTCTGTCATTTAAGGCTCTCTGTAAGGTTCTCCAGTCCCACTTTCTGCTTGAAATAGAGAAATGAGCAGAGATTCTAGATATTGCTGAGCCTCGGAGTTCAGGGAAATCAGTCTATGGAGAGAGTCTGGTGATGTTTTCTCCCTAGAGGCAACCACCATCAAGGCATCACAGGATGAAATCTCATGAATGGTGACTATAAAGGTAATCAACTGCTTTTTAACACATGTGGATGTGGTGTCCTCCAAAGTTGAAAGGGGCTTATTTCTATAATTCTGCAACTGTGCATAACATGTTTTCTCTACCTCCTTTTTCTTAGCCTTCATTCTGTGCTGTGCATTGAAAATTCTGTTTGCTAGAAATTGAAAAATGAGCACAGGGTTTGGAATCTGAAGATGAGGTCAAGCCAGTCAAGGCAGGCCTGCTCGGATGACAAAACAAATGACCTCAGCCAATTTACTAAAACTCTGAGTCTTTACTTCCTCCTTGCTAAGTGGAGATAATTATAACCTCATCATCCTCTGAGTATTACCAATGGGGGCCATTTTTAATTCTTGGAGGGCAGGTTTGAGCTTTTGGTATAGAACTAAAAAGCATTTGCAAATAGCTGTGAATAGGGTGGGTGATCTGTCTGGGAGAAGATGGGCTGATAAGATGTGACTACTGAGTAATGATGTTCTCTTCATGTGATTTGTGAACAGGCTGTGTGATTTCAGAAGTGGTTTCCTCCTTGGCACAATTATTGGAAGATGTATAGCACCTTTACCCTTTGAGGTGCAAAAGTTCTGCTTATTAAGCTCTTATGGGTCATGCTGGCCTTGTGGATCTTGGTTTCTTTTGAGTGTTTGGGCAAATGCTTATTGTTGTTATTAGCTGCTGTTGAGTTGGTACCCAACTCATGGGACTCCATACTCACGTGGTCTAATCTGTAGGGTTTTCATAGGCTGATTGTTTGGAAGTTGGTCATCAGGTCTTTTTCGCTAATCTGTTTCAGTGTGAAAATTCACTGAAATCTATCTAGTACCATAGAACATGCAAGCCTCCACTGACAGATGGCTGGTGACTACGCTAGAAAAGTGCATTGGCTGGAAATCGAATTGGATCTCCCACATGCTGTCAGTTATGATTCATAGCGACCCTGTCTACAACTGAACACAACATTGCGTGGTCCAGCACCATCCTCACAATTGTTGTTACATTTGAGGCCTTTATTGCTGCCACTGTGTCAGTCCATCTCATTGAGGGTCTTCTTTTTCTCTGACCATCCACTTGACCAAGCATGGTATACTTTAAAAAATATTTGTTCTTGTTAAGTGCCACTGAGTCGGTTCAGACTCATAGTGACCCTGTATTGGGTTTCTGATGAGTTGTTAGTGGCTTTGAACCACTGACCTTACAGTTAGCAGTCAAGTGCTTATCCTAAAGTGTCACAACAGGACTCCACATTGTTGTTGTTGTTAAGTGTCGTTGAGTCAGTTCTGACTCATAGTGACACCTTATAGGGTTTCTGAGGAGTTGCTGGGACTCCACCTAGAAGGTAAGAATTCTACCACAGTCTCTGGGGCAAATGTTTACTGTCTCTTTAATTTTTCTGGTGAAGGCCTTAGTTTTAGGTGCTTAGGTACTTAATTCATTCACAATATGGTAAAACCTGGTGAATGGGAATATCCATTGGGCATAACTCTGGTTTGTCACTTACTCCTTATGCCACAGCCTCACAAAAGTCTTGATGCCTCAGTTTCCTAACTGAAAAGTGAGAAAGGGTTACCTTTTTTTAAGGATTGTTGAAAAGATTAGAAATAATTTATGAAAGGATTAGAAATAGTGTATGTATCTAGCATAGTGCTGGCATGAAATAAGTATTCAACAGTGTGGCATTGCAGGATAAGCACTGGACTGCTGACTGCAAGAATGGTGGTTCAAGCCCACCAGCCTCTCCTCAGAAAGCCTATGAACTGTAACCAATTGGATGGCACTTAACACCAACAAAGTGGGATATAGCAAAATGTTATCTACCATCACTGGAATTCTTTGAGCAGAAAAAGAAAACCTTTATATAATTAATGGGCTTTAAAATGTGTTTTATTTTCAACAAACTATGATTCTCCTAAGTACACTTCAGTACAGCTTTTTATAAACACTTTGCAGTCCATTTTGTGTCCAATTACTAAGGCATTTCAGGAGATCTGGTGCTACTTCAAGCAATGGGGAAGTGAGGTCCAAGAGAGAGGAGAGAAAAAAGATTAAGGAATAAGAATAGCTGCAAAACCAAATGAGGACTATAATTTGTTTCCATGTTAATGTGTCTCCTGATGTGGCACTGTACGATCAGTGCACTGGACTGCAAACCACAAGGAGGTTGGCAGTTCAAACCCACCAGCTGCTTCTTGGAAACTCTATACAGGATTGCTATTAATTGGAATCAGCTTGACAGCACTTAACAGTAACAACATGTTAATGTGTCAGGGGCAGTGTAGAGGAACAGTGGAGTAGTGGCTAACAATATGATATTGGACCCACTGTCTAGGTTTGAATCTCAGCTCTGCCATTTACTGTGTAATCATAGCCTCTGTGGGCCTCAGTTTCTTCATATGAGAGAAGGCACAACAACAGCATTTACTCATAGGGTTGCTGTAAAATTTAAATGAATTAACATTTAAGATTGTCTCTATTAATATACAATAAATGTTTGCTTAAGAAATCACCGGAATAACATCTATTGAGCATTTTTATATGTCAGGCAACTATTGGCACAAAAAAGAGTATTGGCAAAGTCTCATGGAGATTTAGATATGGAACCAACATATGTATAATAGAAGCACCAAGGGGAAAAATAAAGCAAGGCAAGGAAATGTCAACTGTCTTAGGCAAGGCAGTCAGTGGAAAACTTTGAAAAAGTGACATTTGACGTGACAGATGATGAACTTAGGGTGTTCATCAACTTAGGGTGTTCAACTATATTAGAGGTTGAGATAAAGGCTAACAAGATTTCATACCTGTGACATAATCCTCTGGTCAGTAGCCCCCTGAAATAATAATCATCATGTTGTTCTGTATCACTCCTTTTAATGAAATTAGAAAAAATTAATTATGGGAAAAAGTAATCACAAATGGTAGGCTATATGCAACTGAGGACAAAACGTAAATTAGATGCATGTTTGACATTTTTAAGTGTGCTATTTGTCCCTTGTCCTCCCAAGATAATTCTAAATAGGCTTAGACTCATTGTATGGATTTTGCAAAACTGAAAAAAAGCAAATCACTGCCAAGACAAACCAATATACAAATGTATCAGCAGTATTTATTGATACAATAATATCAAATGTGTGCATTCTTTAGGCTTTCAAACTCAGCCAATTACAATGCTTACATTGAATGATAAACCCATTGCTGTTGTGAGTTTGACTCGTAGAAACCCCGTAGGAGAGAGTAGAACTGCCCCATTGAGTTTCCAAGGCTGTAATCTTTACAGAACCAGACTGCTAAATCTTTCTCCTGAGGGTTCAAACCACTGACCTTTTTGTTAGCAGCTGAGCTCTTAACCACTGCACCACTGGGCATCCATCATTAAATGATGTTGTGGTTGTTATTGTTGTTAAGTGCTGTGAAGTTGGTTCCAGTTCACAGTGACCCTGTATAAGGCTTCTGAGGAGATGAGCTTGTGGATAGCAACCTAGTGCTTATCCTACAGTGCCACATGAGGACTCTATTAAACGATTTATTGTTTTGTTGTTAAATGCTGTGGCGTTGGTTCCTACTTATAGTGACCCTGTATAGGGTTTTTGAGGAGAGGCTGGTGAGTTTGAACCACTGACCTTGCAGTTTAAACCAACCTTGCAGTCTAGTACTTATCGTACAGTGCCACACCAGGGCTCCCCATTAAATGATAGACTCTGTGGTAGTGCTGCTGTTCGCCTATCTGCTGTATATTCTTATCTTATTAATAGAGTGCTGATTTTGTTATATGTTGACAATTGTTGTTAAGTGCTGTTACGTTGGTTCTGACTCATAAAGACCCTGTATAGGGTTTCCAAGGAGTGGCTGGTGAGCTTGAACCATCGACCTTGTGGTTCAAACCGACTTTGCATTAACCCATGGTGCCACCAGAACTCCATGTTGGCAATAGACTCAGGCAAAAATGCTCAGACTCCCTGACAACTAAGAATGGCCATGTAACATCATCTTGGTTACTGAATGCTTCCAGGATTCAGTATTTCCTTTCTGGTGACAAATGTTTTTGTTTCTTTCTTATTCATGCCTGGAATATAGATATGATGAATGAAGGCATGGAAGTTATTACGGGACCATGAGGCAACAAGAATAAGGATGCTGGCCTAAAATACAAGACTGATAGGCCAGAAAGAAGGGAAGAACCTAGAATCCTGGAACTAGTATTAAGTGTCTGAGCTATTGCCAGACTGCTAATTCCCCGATAGCTTCTTACTTAAGAGCAACAAGTCCATATCTGCTTGTCACTGATCGTCAGGTTTTCTGTTACTTACAGCTGAACACATTTCTAAGGAATACAAATAGTTCCTACAACAATGGGCAAGCAGACACATATAAATATCCCTTTTTTGAATTTTATGTGAAAGCAAAGAATAATGAAAACAATATGCAATCTAGTTCTCAGTACGAGAACTGGCCCTTTAAGGCACAGCTTTGTCTTAAAATTATGACATCTGGTTTCCTGTGTCTTTTATTCCTTAACAAAACAAAACAAAAAAGTTAAATTGAAGAACTTTATTGTGAAGAACTAGTAGGCCACTTCTGTCTCCAGACCTACCTGGGCTTACTTCTGCTCTTATTTAGCCTGAGCTTTTGCCTTGACTTTTCTTTTTGGTCCTATCCCTTAACTTCTTCTTGGCTCTGTTTGCCATACAAATCCTGCTCTCTTATCAGTTGTGGTGTCAGAAGTAAGTTTTCCCCTTCATTTTAACTGGGATGGACTTGACTTAAGCTGTGGGAATGGTCAGAAAGAGACCAACAATAGTCCTGTTTGCTTTTCTTGGCTCTTCAGAAACAATTCCATAACCAGTGCATCCTGGTAATTGTATTTTCTTGCCCAAACCCCTCTTGCTTTAGCTCCAGGTTTATTGGAAGAGAAAGAAGGACAGATAGAGATTAGGCAAAGGGTCCTGATGTGTAGCTGCAGCTTGGGGTTTGATAGCTCCTACATCCACACCACAATGGAGCTTGGTAAAAATGAGAATATGCTGGAAACAGCACGTTCCTTCATCCAACAGCACACAGGGCCTTTGATCCTCTGCCAAGATGTGAGCCAACTTTCAGACTCCTCATGGTTCACAGAGATTTTTCAGAGAAAAGAAACCCAGAGACTTCCTCTTCTAAGTGGGTGAGGGTCACTTGAAGAAAATAGGAGGTGAAATGCCGAAGTGAATATGGTATTTATGAGCTGCTTCTATACATGGGAAATGATCTCCCACTAGCTCTTTCCTTATTCAATAAACATATAATTACATCCTAAATCAAAAAGTGACAATACCACACACCTGCAAATACCAAAAGTGGAAAAAAAAAAAAAAGAAAAGAAAATGAAGTGGGCTGCTTCTAAGACATTCTGCCATCCTGTGTGCCCTGGCAACCCTGCCTGCTGCAGAAATGCTCCTCATCCAAACTCCTTGTTGTGAGAAAGTTTTTTTTCACTTGTCTCCTATTTCATTTCCCTCACCCTTTGTCCTTGTGTTATTTATGGGACAAGGCTGAAGAGTGAGTTGCTGAGGCACTTTTCAGCATATGCTTCATAAGTTTTATGAACCTCGATTGAATTTGCTTTTTTGTCTCCCCAGTGTCAGCTGAATAACTCCTGTCTGGGATGTAACCTTTCAGCCTGCTGAAGGCAGTGGCACCAACCCCCAGCCCACAAGCATGGACTTTTCCTCGTGCTTTGCTCTTTTTCTGAGGTATTGGGGCCCCTGAAATGGGTGCTTCACTTCAGCTGAGGTCTTGCGGAACATGGCATGTGTCACTTCCTTTGATCCTCATCTAAATAAATACTCATCATGTGGTTGCTGTTGCTGAGGCCCTCTTTAGAATCGAGGCCACTTTTTCTCTGTGGAGCCTCTCTCCCTCCCTCGTGGGGTTAGTAAAGCTAACTCAGAGTGCTCCAAAAATCAGACACAAATGAAGTTACTCAGGCAAGTGGGTAGGCAGGTGGTGTACCTGTTTAATTATCAGGAAACATCTGCAGTTGGACTATCCAGGTATACTGACATATATCATTGTTGGCATTCACAGCCTTGGAGTGCTCATCTTACTAGTGACAAATATCTCATTATAGGGACTTTGGGCCCATATGCTTGTTATAAAAACCAAAGAAGAGGGTCATTGTTGTTAGCTGTCAAGTTGTCCCCTGATTTATGGGAGCCACATGCACAATGCAACAAAATGCTACCCTATCCTATTCCATCCCCATGATGGATTGTGGATTGTACTGTTGTGATCCATAGGGCTTTCACTGACTGAGTTTTCTGAAGTAGATCTCCAGATCTTTCTTCTAAGGTACTCTGAGTGTACTAGAACCGATAACCTTTCAATTAACAGCAGAATGCATTAGCCATTTGTACTACTCAGGGGCTCCAAGAGAAGAGCAGATACTCTTCATTTGCTTAGCAAAAAAAAAAAAAAAAGCTTTCCTCAGGATTTGGAGTTTTCAGGGAGTGATGCAAGGATGCTGGGCCAGTTGGTGACTAGTGTGGCAGGAGGCACTGGGAGGTGTTGGCACTGTTGAGGATGACCTAGCAACACCTGCCAGGGTGGGAACTTGCCTGTGTTCACGGCTGCCTGGCATCCCTCCTGTTTTCCAAGCCTAAATCCTCAGTCTTGCAAATGATTCAGAGAGTCTCCATATCCTTCCAATGCATCCTTTTTGTATAACCATATCTGGCACACTAAAGAAAAATGAAATCCACCCTCCAGTCCACTAGATTAAAGTCCTGAGACTCTGGCTTGGTGTGTACCATTTCAACCATCATAGTCACCTGAGATGGACAGCAGTTCATTACTTATAGGATAGGAATGTCACCCACCCCCCTAGTTCCTGTCATGATTGGAATTAAGTCCAGACTTGTTTCCTTTTAGTGCATTTTAGGGAGAAGTGTGGAGGAGGTGACCAATTACTGATTTTTTTTGCCACATGAATATATGAATGCATGCTTCTCATAAAAGATTCAAACAATGAAGGAATATTTGGAGGAAAACATGACCGCCTTGTTAACTTCACTTCCCCATCACTCTTTCTTCCTACCCCAGGTGGCAAACACTGTTAACACTGTTTTGCATTTGTTCAGTTTAAACATTTAAAAAATACATAAATGGGACATACTGTGGCCTTTGCTTTGTGACTTGTTTTTTCAATTAACAATTTTTCTTGGAGATCTTATTTTTAGTGTATTCTTTAATGTATTATTCTAATGATTGCATTATATAAATATTCCATATTATACTTTATGTAACTTCTTTCATTTAGGACTGTGCTCCAATGAATAGCCTTGCATGTTCATCTTTGTGTTAATATGTAAATATTTTTTCTAGAATTATTTTTTTTTCTGGAGTGTACTTCTTAAATCAAATGTTAAATACACTTACAGTTTTGATAGATACTGTCCAACAACTTTCAAAAATGTCTTCACCAATTTATAATCCCTCTGACAGAACAGTTTAGAATGCAATTTTTCAGTCCTTTTAATAATTTTATGGTCATTTCTTTCTCTTTCCATTAAAATAGCTGAAGTGTTTTTGATTTTTCGCACAGAACTCTGCCTCATATATCATACTGTGATTATATGACTCCTTTGCTTAAGACACTGGTGTGGCTACCAAATACAGTTAAACCTTAAGAATTACACTATTTCCCTCAAGCCCCACCTTTACTCAAGGACCAGTCACAGTTTCTGTTGCCTGCAGCATCGGGAATGACTCATCTATTATTCAGACTCTCCAAAATCCTCCATTCCTTAGTTAACCAGTTGCTTTGGAGTTGACTGTGACTAATGATGACCCCATGTGTGTCAGAGTGGAAAGAACTTTGCCCTTTAGGTTTTCAATGGCTGATTTTTGGGGGAGTAGAGCACCCGATTCACTGGATGTTTCCCATCTCAGGCCCAATTGGTGCTCCCAATCCCATCCTTTCCTAATCAGTGCATCCCAAGCTCAGGGCCAGCAGCTCTAGTGCACACTGTCCTACTCACTAGTAAATTCACACTTGATTATATCGGAACGTTAAACTATGACTTGGTATTTATTTTACATGCTTTGTTTCAATCTAGATGATAAAGCCCTGGTGTAATAGACAACGTATCTTGTTTTCCTTTTGTATTCTAAAATGTTAAAAACAAGAGATGGGAAAAGAAGGGCTATGTATTGAATATCTACTATGGATGAAGTACTTTCTTAACAATGACCTTGTTTAATGTTCACAACAACACTGAAAATTTAGTTTTTTATTTTATAGAGGAGGCCATTACATTTCTGAGATCTGAATCATAACAAATGCTTCTCTGATAAATTCTCAGAATTCAAATTCAGATCTACCTTAGTCTTTCTATGGTGTCATGTTGTTGTTGTGAGTACTTGAGTCAATCCAAAGTCATAGAAACCTATCTCACCTTATAGGACAGTCGATTTATCCCATAGGACTTCCTAGACTAAATTTGTTATAGGAGCTGATCTCCAGGTCTTTACTTCCTTGGAGTCATTTGTGTGTTTCAACCACTGATCATTTGGTCAGCTTCCAAGCACTTAATCCTTGTGACTCCAGGACTTTTTAAAATTAAAAAAAATTT
>NW_006408654.1:3707473-3739243 GCF_000296735.1 Chrysochloris asiatica
TGATAGTTTACATGGGAGAACATTAGCTTTACATTTATCCTATCTTATATTGTTTCATTGCCATGGTTACAGTCCCCTCCATGCATCATTGACCCACCACAGGGTATACCCTGTAAGCCTTCCCCCTGGTCATCAGCACACAGCCCCTCTCCCTCTCTGGGTCTAGCTGCTCCATCTCTCCACGTCATCATCTCTGCCTCCATTTCTGGAGTCACTGCTTCTCTGGTTGGGTCCCGCACTCCACTCTTCTCCCTTGATGATTCCAGGAACCTCCACTCCTAGATTGCAAAGCTAACCACGTCCCTCCGTGCCGGGGACCAGCCTCGACAAATTATTGGGAGACTCTTGAAAGAGGATGTGGAGTTGGCGAATGAAAAAAAAATAAAAAAACACTCAAAGAGTCAATGAATCATTTTTGAGTCTCAAGCAGATGGTGGTGATGATGACTCTCTGACTGACTGCTTCTTTATTTCAAAATTGTTGCTTCTTATATCCCATTTAGAAGATACTATGATCTCATAATAGTCACGTACAAGCAGTTACAAATCAATCAAATATTATATTGTTACATCAATGATACAAGAGGAACACAAGGTTATCAAACATTTCTGCGTCTCTATACTCCTTAGTTACTCCTTAGTTACCTTGATAACATCTGCCTTCTGTGAGTGACTCTGTTTCTCTCTAATCCTCCCTAAAATGTCTAGTTTAGCCTTGATTTGTTTTTCTCTAAACCTTTTTAAATATTAGGTTAATTTTAAACAAAGTTCTACATCTTAACTTCTAACTTTACCAACATCTATTACTTTCTATAGATTCATTAGTTACAGCTCACAATCAAAAACCTAATTTTTACTATAACTGGTCATACATATAATTGATTTAACAATAAAAACAAGAACATAAAAGTACCCTAAAGTTTCCTAGTTAAGAATAAAGCAGTAATTCTCTCATGCTAACAATTTCTCAAAACTTCTAATCAAATCCCTACCTCTGTCCCCAAGTTCTCACTGCCCTTGACTATATCTCCTAAGCTGCTTTCTAAAGGTCTTAATGTCCTTGACCAAAACTACATGGAATGTTTCTTACAATTTTAAGCTTGAATTGCTAAAACTTTAGCTAGCGAGGTTATATCTAATGTTAAACTTATTGTTAATGTAAAAAACAATTTTTATAACTACATAAGATTGAATATGGTGTGAAAGTTAATGTTAATGTGAAGGCAACTATTATAGCATGAGGTTTGTTTAAAGTATCTAATGATTATGCAAGATTTTCTATAAGGAAATCAGAAATAAACTATTTTTCCAAGGGAAAGCTAGAAACCGCGGGTTCCCTTGTAGCTTTGCTAACCAAGGGGACATTCATTGTCGCTTTGCTAAACAATGAACTTTTCATGCATAAGGCTTCTCACTGTTCTGCTCCTTGGTAGGATGGCGTCCGCCACCTCCTTTTGCTACAAAATGTCTACCTTCACATTTCCAACCCTCACAGTCAGTCCTGATAGTAATTTTTCACTATTGTGCCACATGAGTGCCATCTCCATCTCCTTTCATCAGCTTCCCCTAGACAGATGGATACTACTCAGTGGAGATTCTACCTTCCTCCATGCCCTCTGGATCTAGGCTCCCTCTTAAAAGGTTGTAGCCAGTCACTTCTTGCCTTTGTAGCCACTCATTTTGGCTTCTTGAATGTTTATCTTTTCACTTTTCAGGATGTTAGAGAAATTTTCTTCCAGCAGTTCTTCAACTATTTCCTCTGTGAACTTGTGTGATTCTTTTTGTTCTGGAATACTGATAATTCTTAAATTATTCCTCTTCATGTTGTCCAACATGAATCTTAGACCTTCTTCAGATTTTTTTAATCCTTTTTTCTACTTGCTCTTCTATCTTAGTGGTACTGAGATATTTGTCTTCCAGCTCACTGATTCTGCCTTCCATCTCTTCTATTCTACTCCTTTGCTCTTTCAGTGTATTGTCTATTTCTGATATTCTATTATTGGTTGTTTGGACCTCTTTCTGTAGGTTTTGAATTGTTTCCAATGCTGTATCTATCTTATTTGATTGTTCCTGTAGCCCTTTCCTGACTTCTTCCTTATTTCCTCAACTCCATTATAAAGTGTTTTGAAACATTTTATAATCAATTTTCTGAATTTCTTCTCAGGCGTTCCCAAGGCCTGCCCCCCTTCCAAAATGTAGTTCATGTTGACCTCTAGGTCATTTGTCTCAGACATTTTATCTTGTTTCTGGACATGTGCTGATATGGTCATCTGCTGTTGTTTCTTAGACACATTTAGTGTTTATCTGCGGCCTTAATACTTAATTGAGTATGTGTTT
Source organism: Chrysochloris asiatica (assembly GCF_000296735.1). Classification (NCBI taxonomy): domain Eukaryota; kingdom Metazoa; phylum Chordata; class Mammalia; order Afrosoricida; family Chrysochloridae; genus Chrysochloris; species Chrysochloris asiatica. The sequence continues at coordinate 3,709,810 of NW_006408654.1, forward strand.
TGATATTTTTTATGCTTTCTGATTGCTTCCAGGTAGATGTGATCAGGATGTGAGCTTCCCTTTTCACTCTTTTTACTGCTTAACTCAGAGTAACTTTCACAGGTGTCTGTTTCCCTGTTATATGGCAGTTGGTGTTGGTTCTTGCCTGGATTTTGGTGTTTTATAGAGTGTGATTGTAACTTGACTATATGGCAGCAGTTGCTGTCTCTTCTTGGGTGATATAGGGAGAGAGAGAGGCCTCCAAAAGTAGAAGGGGTAGTATAAAACAGCAAAACAGCTCCAGCATAAAAACAAACAAACAAGAAAAACAACAACAAAAAGAAAACTAGACTGGCTACTCTAGTCTATAACCATAGAAAAAGGAGAGGAGGGAGAGAAGAAAAAAGTAATAAAATTCTGTAGCCTAATATGAGTATGACTTTAATGTTTTCTTTCAGCTTCTTGCCTTCAAAGCTGTCTGAGAGATTTCAAGTTTCCACTGTTGGTTGTTATGTTATACCTCAGGATTTAATTTAATTTTTGGCCTGATTTGTTTTTAAACTCCCTTTCCCTCTCCATACCCCTTATTCTGGCTTTTCCGTATTAAAAAAGCAAACAGTTCAGTGCCGGCTCTTGGACTGAGAGTATCTGTGCGCATGCGTGGCAGAAGAACCCATCAGTGGTGAGGGTGGGGGGTGTCCACTCACTCAGGCACCCCCTCTAGTACCCAGAATGGAGGTGCACAAACAGTGGGGGGCCAATGAACAGGTACCAAAAAAAAAAAAAAAGCAAAACCCGACAAAGTATATTGTCCACCTTTGCTCTGAGGTTCTTGGGGCATTTTTCTGTGTGTGTCTGCTCTCCCACTTGGTCTTGCTGTTTGGTCTTGCCCAAGCTGTCATCTTTAGGCCTCTGAGCCTGGCAGATTCAAAAGTATGTGATTTCTTATTTTTGCTACAAGTACCACTAACTATAAGCCTTCAAACCTTTTAAATATTGCTATCTATGTGGTTCTGAGTTTTGGAGCTTACCCTGAATCTGCTTTGCCTGGTATTCTCTGGTATTGTTGATGGCAAACCTCACTGTACTTCCACCCTAGCTGCCATCAAGCCCCACCTCCCTGTAGCCACCCATTTTTGGTAGAGAATGCAGGACTTCTTTGTACAGTGCCATTTATTGTTGTTGCTAAGTGTCAGCTGGTCAGTTACAATGCATAGCGATCTGTAAAGGGTTTTCAAGGAGCAGTTGATGAATTTGAACTGCCGGTCTTGTGGTTACTGTCCATGGTGCTTCCTAAATCTGTTAGCTAATCAAATTGTTCTTTGTTGTTCTTAGGTACAATCATGTCAAGTTGGACTCACAGTGACCCCATGTGACACAGTAGAACTGTTCCACAGTATTTTCTAGGCTGTAGAGTTTATGAAGGCAGAACACTAGGCCTTTCTTTCATTGAATGGCTGGGTGAGTTCAATCCACCAACCTTTCAGTTAGCCAAATGCTTATTTTGTTGTACCAACAATTATGTGACCTTTGTATTCCTAGGTGGAGGAGGTGGAGAAATGCTAACATGAGTAATAAATTAAGAAAAATTGACAAGAAAAAAATTGACTAGCGTTTTCTTTGACTAGAAAGCTGATGTTTCAGGAGCTCTCTTTAAAATTATTTATTATGTGTGCTTTTCATTTTTACTTTCTGACAATTGTAAAACCTTTCTATTTTAAAGTAATTTTAGACTTACAGAAGAGTCACAAAAATAGAACAGAGTTCCTATATGCCCTTTGCCTAGCTTCCTAATGTTAACAACTTTCATAACTATAACCTCATTATGAAAACTAAGAAACTAACATTGGTGTAATATTAATAATTAAAGAGCTGGAAAAACAAAGAGGAAGGATTGGTAGTTGGGAAATATGGCCTTGGTAATGGAACTGACACTGTAGATCACATGATAGAATTTTGCAAGATCAACAACTTCTTCATTGCAATTACATTTTCCAACAACATGAAAGATGATTATGCATGTGGTTCTTGCCAAATGGAATACTCAGGAATAAAACTGATTACATCTGTGGGAATAGACAATAGAGAAATTCAGTATCACCAACCAAAGCAAGACCAGGAGCTGACTGTGAACCATCAATTGCTCATATGCAAATTCAGGCTGAAACTGAAGAAAATTAAAACAAGTCCATGAAAGCCAAAATACCCTGCCTGAATTCAGAGACCGTTTCAAGAACAGATTTGATTAGTGACTGAAGACCAGAAGAGTTGTAGGATGACATCAAGAACATCATACAGGATGAAAGCAAAAGGTCATTAAAAAGACAGAAAAGCAAGAAAAGACCAAAGTGGATGTCAGAAGACACTCTGGAACTTGCTCTTGAATATAGAGTTGTTGTTGTTAAGTGCTGTTTAATCAGTTCTAATTCATAGCTACCCTGTATAGGGTTTCCAAGGAGCTGCTAGTGAGGTTGAACCACTGACCTTGTGGTTCAAACTGACTTTACAGTCCAGCGCATTAGCTCCCAGCACCACACCAGGACTTCTGAACATAGAGTAGTAGCTAAAGTTAATGGAAGAAATGAAGTAAAAGAGCTGAACAGAAAACTTCAAGGGACAGCTCAAGAAGACAAAGTCAAATATTATAATGAAATGTGCAAAAACCTAGCATTAGAAAAACCAAAAGAAAGAACAAGCTCAGCATTTCTTAAGCTAAACGAACTGAAAAAAAATTTTTTTTTAAGTCTTGACTTTCAAAATGGATGGATTCTATTGTGTGACACTGTGGGTTAATGCACCGAACTGCAAGATCTGTGGTTTAAGCTCACTGGCTGCTCCTTGGAAAACCTATGTAGGGTTGCTATGGCTCAGAACCGACACTATGGCACCTAACAACAGCAACAACAACATGGGGAATATATTGAATGATGCAGAAACCATCAAAAGAAGATGGAAGGAATAGACAGTCATTGTACTAAAAGAATTGATCTACATTCAACTATTTGAGGAGATAACATATAATCAAGAATTGGTAGTATTGAAGGAAGAAGTCCAAGTTTCACTGAAGACAATCGTGAAAAATAAGTATCCAAGAATTGATGGAATACCAATGGAAATGTTTCAACAAACTGATGTAGCACTGGAAACATTCACTAGTCTCTGACAAGAAATTTGAAAGACAGTAACCTGGCCAACTCACTGGAAGAGACCCTTATTTATGTCCATTCCAAAGAGAGAGGGCCTTATAGAATGAGGAAATCATTTAAAAATATCATTAATATTACAATGCAAGTAAAATTTTGCTGAAAATAATTTAAAAAATGGTTGCAGTAGTACACTGACAGGGAGATGCCAGAATTTCAAGCCAAATTCAGAAGAGGGCATGGAATGAGGTATATCATTGTTGGCGTCAGATGGATCTTGGCTGAAAGCAGAGAATACCAGAAGATGTTTTCTTGACTCTGCAAAGACATTTGACTGTGTGAATCATCACAAACTATGGATAACATTGAAAACAAAATGAATTCAGAACACTTAATTGTGTTTATGCAGAATTTATACAATAAACTAAGAAGTGATCATCACAGCAGAACAATGGTTTAAAAACAGGAAAGTTGTGTGCCAGGGTTGTATTCTTTCACCATACTTATTTAATCTCTATGCTGAGCAAATAATCCAAAAAGTTGGATTATATGAAGAAGAACATGGCATCAAGATTGGAGAAAGACTCATAAACAGCTTGCAATATGCAGATAATCTTGTTTGCTGAAAGTGAAGAGGACTCAAGGCACTGAACTGATGACAGTCAAAGAATATAGCTTTTAGTATGGATTACAACTCCATGTAAAGAAAACAAAAATCCTCACAACTGGACCAATAAAGAACATCATGATGAATGGAGAAAAGATTGAAGTTGTTAAAGATTTCATTTGATTTTTCAAGGAAGTGGAAATCAAGAAATCAATAGATGTATTGCATTAGGTAAATTTGCTGCAAAAGACCTCTTTACAGTGTTACAGAGCAAAGATGTCACTTTGAGGACTAAGTTGTACCGGACCCAAGTCATGGTATTTTCAATCACTTTATACACATGTGAGGAGTACTGGTCTGGTGCTGTGGGTTAATGTGTTGAATTGCAAGGTCGGTTTGATCTGCAAGGTTGGCACTTCAAAGTCAACAGTTCAAGCTCACTAGCTGCTCCTCGGAAACCTTATACAGGGTCACTATGAGTCAGAACCAACTTGACAGAACTTAACCACAACAACGTATACATGTGAAAGCTGGACAAGGAATACAGAAGACAGAAGAAAAATTGTTGGATTTGAATTGTGGTCTTTGCAGAGAGTATTGAAAGAACTATGGACTTCCAGAGGAACAAACAAATCTGTCTTGGAAGAAGCACAACCAGAATGCTTCTTGGAAGCAAGGATGGTGAGACTTTGGACATGTTTCCAGGAGAGACAAGTCCCTGGAAAAGGACATCATGCCTGGTGAAATAGAGGGTCAATGAAATGAGGAAAAGCTTCAGTGAGAGAGATGGACAGAGTAACTGCAACAATAGACTTAAGCAAAGCAACAATTATAAAGAATGGTGCAGGACCAAGCAGTGTTTTGTTCTGTTGTGCATGAGGTCACTATGAGTCAGAGCTGACTGGAGAGCACCTAACAACAACAAATTGCAAACTATATTAAAGATTTCTAATTAATGTCCTTTTTCTGTTCCAGGATTCTATCTAGGTTATCACATTGCATTTAGGCTTCATGTCTCTTTAAGATCCTTTGATTTCTGGCAATTTCTCAGTCTTTCCTTGTCTTTCATAACCTTGACAGTTTTGAAGAATAATGAGTCTATTGAACATCCTTCAATTTGAATTTGTCTAATGAGTTTTCATGACTAATCAATGGGAATTCTGGAGTTTGAGAAGAGTGACGAGAGGTGTTCTCCCTTCTTGGTGGGCTTTATCAGGATGACATGACATCTTCATGACATTACAGGTAATGTTAACCTTGATCATTTGGTTAAGGTGCATTTACTGTCTTAAAACTACCATTTTCCTTTTGAAATGAATAACTATTTATTTTGATGGAGAAAGTTCGAGATTTGGGGTAGTAGTGGCTCAAGGATAGAATTCTTCCCTTCCATATGGGAGGCACAGGTTATATTCCTGGCCAGTGTACCTCATGTGCACTGTCAGTGGAGGTTTGTGTGTTGCTATGATACTGAGTGGAGCTGTAACATTAAGTGGAGCTTCCAGACTTAGATGACCTAAGAAGAAAGGCTTAATGATTTATTTCTGAAAATCAGCCAATGAAAACCTTATAGATCACAACAGTCCAATTAGCACTTGATCATGGGGATGGTGCAGAACTGGAAAGCATTTTGTTACATTATGCATGGGGTCACTATTCATTGGGGGCTGATTTGAATACAGGTAACAACAAGAAGTATGAAATTATGCATATGTTCCATTTCTTCTGAAAAATTCACACACCAACTATAGCACCTATCAAAAGATATTGCCTCTAATAATGATTACTGCGGTATTCTAATGATGTTCTTCTACATTTGTAACTGGGATTCTTCTGTAAAGGATACTGTTCCTTCTTTCCCATTTATTTATTTAATCAATAATTTATTTATCTCAGTGTAGCCTCGAGGCTATTTAATTTATTATTTGGATCACAATCCAATATTTTCATTATTTATTTTTGTAACTCAAATTGTTCCAAATGTAGTCCTTGGGAAATTTTCTGCTGGCTGCTGTGACTTTTAACATGTCCTTATTAATTTATTTTTAACTATACTTTCTGCCACTTTAAGATGTTCCAGGCTCATCTTATATTTTCCCTGTTAAGCTTTGGAACCACTTCTCCAAGGAGCCCTTGTTTCATTAATTGGAGAATGGTATATAGAAACCAAGATTGGCCTGTTAATGTGCTCATTACTATTGGGTTATTATTGTTTTCTAGGACTTCTCAGGAGTCATGGGGTCGCATTGTAGGATAAGCACTGGATGGCACTTAACAACAACAGGTTCTCTCAACAGACAGTGATGTGTGCATACATACATGTATGCATCTATTTCTTTCTGTGTTTATTTAGCCATACTGCATTTATTCTAGCCTTACCCCTGTCTTTATTTGTAATGTCCTTCTCAAAAAATAAAAAACTTGTTTATCATCTCTATAATATATTTAATATATATCTTATACTGGTATACATATAAAGTAAGGAGCCCTGGTAGTGAGTTATGAATTGGGCTTCTAACTACAAGGTCAGCAGTCTGAATTTACCAGTTGTTCCATGGGAGAAAGATGAGGCTTTCTGTTCCTGTAAAGATTCACATTTCAGGAATCCTGTATACAGTCACTCCACAGCACACAACCACCACCACCCTTCATATAAAGTAACTTCAGAGAACAGTGCTTGTGTACTATTCTTTTTGTCTTTAGTTTACGTTATCCAGTCAAGATACCATTTTCTAAAGTTACTTAGCTCAGTGCCTTTCTTTCTCCCTTTTTTTCAGCGTGGCTATGTGGCTATGTCATTCATGTGTAATACAATTACATTCATTTGTCACAGCGACCTACTTGATGGCCAATGAGATAATGCATGTGAAGTGCCTAATGGACTACCTGGCATGCAATAGGATCTTAAAAAATATGAACTGAACTCAAATGTGTGGCACTGATTATTGATGTACATCAGTTTTATCACTCTAACTCCCATGGAAATGTCAATAGAACTTTTGACCAGGTATCCAGTGCCATTAGTGTGCATGACTCAGAACTGAGGTAACCAGTCCATAAGAATAAAATTAAAAAATGCTGCCCATGATAATATCATGTTCTAACCACCAGAACTGCTTATCACATGACACTAAGTCTGTAGCTTTCAGTGGTGAGTAGCAGTGAAAGGTATGAATTATGCAAGGGACAGAGGATCTCATAGGTGTAAAATTATGCAGAAACCCAACAAATTGAGATTGTATTCCCTTCAACAAAATGAGATTGTATTCCCTTATCTTCTTGTTTCTTGCAACAGGCCCCACTTCTCAGTTTAATCAGTCTTCCATATTAGTCGCCTTTTTATCTCTATGGTGGATTCTGATGTTGCAGTTAAACAGTGCCAAATAATCTCTCCCTTTCCCAATCTGAAATTCAGTTAGGATTGGTTTAAGGCAACAGAAACAAACCCTAGTTAACTTTAGCAGAAAAAGCTCATGCTGGAAAGTTATGGGGTAATTCGCAGAATTGAATTCACTTTACAACAACAGGGACTGAAGATACTCTAGGAAACTTGGTTGTTGTTGTTGTTGAATGCTGTTGAGTCAGTTTTTGTTGTTGAGTGCCACTGAGTCAGTTCTGATCCGTAGCGACCCTGTATAGGGTTTCCAAGGAGTGACTGGTGAGCTTGATTTCCGACCTTTCAGTTCAACCCGACTTTGCAGTCCAGCACACCAGCACCACACCGGGAAGGAGCCAATGGTCACTGTGCTCAGGGCGTGGTCACCAGGATGAATAAACTGTAGATACTTATGTCTCTCCATTCAAGACAGACTTCCTGGGAGTTTCTCATGGATCTAGTCATATGCCCACCTCTGGGCTGTGGGAAGGCAGAATACCTTTAGTGAAGACTTATCAATGGGGAACTAGTGGAAAACCACAAACAGCAGATATGTACTACAGTCTATGACCTACTCATCTTCATTTGATCTATGGGGAACACGGAACTAATTTACCAAGAAAGATAAAAAGCAATACTCATTCCCCACACTTAGCTTCAGTTATCAGTATGAACTTAAAATTCAAAATTGTCATCCCTTCATTACTAGGCAGATATAAACTAGACAGCGATAGGGGCTTGACATTTCCCTGGTCTCAGTGGTGCTCTGCTGGTCACTTGGACATCTTTCCGACTGCTCTTGAGCCAGCCCTTCCTTGTGGGGCTTGGACATTGGATTCAAGCACTGGGATTTCTGAATTTCATTTTAACACACTACGAAGCTTAAAACGATGAGCTTTGGAAGCAAAAAGACTGGAGTACAAAGTCTGATGTTATTTAACTTCTCTACGTCTCCATTTCCTAATCTGTAAAATGTGGAAGATATCTAGCAGAATTAAAAGCACAAGCTATATGATATCTGGGTTGATGTTTCTGGTCCACACACATTGGCTATATGACTGTTGTCAAGTTACTTAGTGTTTTAAAATCCTTTCCTCATTTGTAAAATGGGGTGATGGTAGTACATCCCTCCAAGGCTTGTTCTAAGAATGAAATGAAATAATTTATGTAAATGGTCAATGTTATTATCACAGAGTTTTGAGGATGAAATGGGCTTGTATGTTAGGTGCTTGGCATAGGTCTGTCTTAAGGTAAGCCCTTAATAAATGGTGGTCATTGATACTACTTGGCTGCTTGTGAATTATCTTTTATTTGTATGGGCAATTGAGTTCCTGTGTACATGTACATAAATTTTAAGCAAACTGCCTGGTATCTTGGTATCTAGTGAGAGACTAGCTGTTGTTATTATTTTCTTCAGAGAATTCTACAAAATTACAAATACCTGAGTAGACATTTCGAAAAACATCTGTAAACTGATTTGATTCATCAGTGTAACTTCCTCTTTATTTACTGAAATGGTGAGACTTGTCCTTCATCACAAGGCTCTGCTTAATTTTAAAAGGGTAGAGCTGAGAATGTGTTATAAAAATTTTGATGAAAAAAACAACATTCAGATTTTTGTTTTTTAATTTAGAACTGGAGCCTCTGGGTGACACAAATGGTTAAGTGTTAGACTACTAGCTGAAAGGTTAACAGTTCAAACCCACCCAGAGCCATCTCAGAAGAAAGACCTAGTTTTCTGCTTTCAAAAGGTCACAACTTTGAAAACCCTATGGAGCACATTTCTACTCAGCAAACACAGGCATGTCATGAGTCAAAATCAGTGCCACAACCACAGAGATCTATAGGAGTATATATAGTTTTATGGAGTCCTGGTGTGGTGCTGCAGGATAATGCATTGTACCACAGGTCAGTTTGAACCACAAGTTCGGCAGTTCAAACCCACCAGCTGCTCCTTGGAAACCCTATATAGGGTCTCTATCAGTTAGAAGCTTCTTGTTGGCTCTTAACAGCAAGAACAACAGCAACATATATAGTTTCACAGTGGTTTGCTGAGTTCTCCATGTACTTTGCTGTGGGGACAGATATTTAAGTGTATCTTTCAGACTCAGTCCATGAATCTTATGATGGTGATTTTAAAGCTAAGCTCCTTATAGGTGACTCCATGAAGAGTGCTTCCCTTTCTGAACTCCTCTCTCCCCCCTCCCCCATTTCTCTAGAGGCTGCCTTACCTCTGGGAATGTCAGACTCCATCACTGCCATCCTGGAATTTCCCCAACAGTGCCCCTGAGATGGAACTGCATCATCAATTCCTCTAAAGGACAGGGTTTTTTAAAATTTAAGTTTTTATTGTGAATTGAGTGATAGTTTACATGGGAGAATATTGGTTTTACACTCATTGTTTTATTGCAATGATTACAGTTTCCTCCATGCATCATCATTCAACAGTATTTGCTTCTAGTCCCTCTGTTTTTGTTTTGATTTTGGGATGTACACAAAAGCACTCGGGACTATATAATCATTTAAACCACCAAAGGACACATTCTGCAAGTTTGCCTCCTGGCTGCCAGAACACAGCCTTTCTCTATGAATCTAGAGTCCTCAGTGCTCTATCTCTCCATGTCCTGATCCCTGCCTCCATCTCTGGTGTCCCAGTAACTGTATCACCCCTTCCGTGATTTGTGACCTTTCTAACTCCCAGACACTGCTGTCCTGTGAGGGCCTTACTTCTTAACTGCATTTCTTGGTGCCCTTAAGCTTCCACTGTGGGCCTTCCTGTCTGCAACTCAGTTTAATAACCTCACATCTCACAGGCGAGATTAGCCTTTGAGAGTCTTCAAAATGAGTTCATAAGAACTCCTGTGAAATCTTCTGGGCTGGCAATGTCCCATTATTCAGTCCTCATTCAGTCCATTATTCAGTCTACTTTGTAATTCTTCTGTGCCCAGTAGCACATATGCAGTCCATATTTATGACAAAAGCATAGTTTTCTGCAACTTATAGTTAACAAAGCAATGCACACACAGTCTCCAGTGACCCTACAGCACAGGTGTGAATTAGATAGAGTGGAGCTGTGTATTTCATGTAATCTCAGATTCTAAATATTGCACAGGAGGTGAAAGTTGCATGTAGTTAGAATGACCTTGTAAATTCCATAAATATATATGCTGTATTTTATGGACATTTTATGTAATATGTATATATACACACGTGGAATTATAAGGTATGTTGTTGTTGTGGACTGTCAATCTGATTCTGACTTTTAGTGGCCTTGTAGGACAGGGTAGAACTGTCCCGGAGGGGGTGGGGGTGTCTGTATTTATTATTTTATATGGCGTTAATGTTTATGGGAGCAGGGTTCTAGTCTTTTCTCTTACTGAACAGATGGTAGTACCACACATTCAGTTAGCAGCTGAACACTTAATCACTGCGCCACCAGGGCTCCTACCATAAGGTATTGGTGTTGCTGTTAAGTGCTGTTGAGTCAGTGATGACTCATAGTGACTCTGTGTAGGGTTTCCGAGGAGCAGCTGGTGGGTTTGACTGCCAGTCTTGTGGTTAACAGTCCAGTGCTTATCCTAAAATAACACACTAGAAAAATGCATGCATACAGAATATAATTTTACAGTATTTTAGTTTTAAAGGTTATTATTGTTACTGAAAACTGTGTGGTTGAAATAGTCTAAATTAAAGAATTTCATGATGTGACTCCCCTAGTTAACTAACCCCTTTTCATTTTTGGGGGGCTGTGAGTAGGAGTAAAGAGTGAGAGTTAAGATTGGGGCTAGTTCTTGGCTAGGCCTAGGACTTTATTTATTGTTAGGCTTATGGTTAGGGTGAGGGTTGAGACAGGGCTAGGAGTAAGGATTGGTCTAATTTTTAGGGTTACATATACATTTATGTGTATGTATGAATAAATAAATGGTGGTGGTGGTTGTGTGCCAGTGGAGTCGGTTTCAACTCAGAGCGACTCTGTATAGGGTTTCCAAGGCTGTAAATATTTATGGGAGCAGTAAGCCTCATCTTTCTCCCATGGAACAGCTGATAGTTTCTAACTGCTGACCTTGAGGTTTGCAGCTGGACTCGTAACCACTATGATACTAGTGCTCCTTAAATATAGAAATATAGAAATGTATATGCATGTGTATATATATATATATATATATATATATATATATAGTGATGGTGATGGTTGCGTGTCACCAGGTCGGTTCTGACTCATAGCAACCCTGTACAGGGTTTGCCAGGCTGTAAATTTTACATATGCAATACCCCTCATCTTTCTTCCATGGAGCACTGGTAGATTAAAATTGCTGACCTTGTAGTCAGCCCAGCTAATCCACTACACTAGTAGGGCTCCATCTTTCTTTCTCTCTCTCTTGTTCTGATATAGTGCTGTGGGTTAATGTACTGGACTGCATTAGTTTGAACTAGTAGTTTGAACCACAAAGTAGTTAAAAAAGTAGTTTGAACCACAAGGTTGGTGGTTCAAGCTCCCTGGCTGCTTCTCAGAAACCCTATACAGGGTTGTTATGGGTTGAAACTGACTCAATGACACTTAACAATAACAATAACAGATAGATGTATGCATATATATTATTTTTTCTTGAAATCTATTTGATTTCCTCTTTATTTGGAAGCTCTGTAACTGTATTATTCCCTCTTTTTACTTTATTTTTTTGTTGTTGCAATGGTACCGCTTTTCAGTCTGATTTATCTGTTTTATTTGGCTTCCTTCTATTTCTGGCTTGAATCTGGGTGATATTGTCATATATGTTAGTCTTAGGTTGTTGTCTGCTGTTGTTGGTATCTGTTCAAAGAACTCCCTCTAGTATTTTTTGTAAGGTTGGTCTGGTTTTTACAAATTCTATTAGTCTCTGTCTGAAAATGAACTAATTTCACCATCATATTTGATATATGAATTCTTGATTGGTAATTTGTTTCTTTCAGAGTTTTATATTTGCCATTCCATTGTCGTCTTGCCTTCATGGCTTCTGCTGAGAAATAAGAGCTTAGTCTCATTAATTCTCCTATATAGGTAATTTTTCTTTTTTTTTCCTGTGCTGCTCTCAGAATCTTTTCCTTGTCTTTGGTTTTGAAAGTTTGATTATAACATGTCTTGGTATTTTTCTTTTGGAGTCTATCTCATTTGGATTCTTGAATGGTTATCTTCTTATCTTTCATGAGGTGAGGGAAGTTTTCTTCCAACAACTCTTGGATAATATTCTTTATTTGTATTTTTTTAGTCTCTTTCGGTTCCAGAATTCCTATCTTCTTATCACACATCAATTATTTAATAATACTTTTTGTTCTTTTTATTTGATTGTTCCTCTAACAGATGATTATTGAGAGATTTTTCTTCAAGCTCAGTAATTCAGCTGTTCATTGATTCAACTCTATTTCTTTGCCCTTTCAGTGTTTTTCCTATTTTTAAAGTCTTTGTGTTAATCTTCTGGCTTTTTAATTGCTGACAAAAAAAAAAAAATTGTTGTTAATTCAGTGAAGATTTACAGAGAAGATCATCCATTTTACATTCAACAAATCATATACTTTGTTTCATCTCAATGATTACAATCCCCTCCATTCAACAATTGTTCTGCTTCCTCCTTGTGGTTACCAATATACAAATATCCTTTTTCAAACTCTTATATATTTCTTGGATATGTAAATGTTTATGTATCCCACTTTTCCTCCTCACCCATTCAGCCTGTGTTTCTGTCCATGTATCTACACACAGAACACCATTGTTTCAAGGTTATGCATATATCACTATTTACCTCTCTCCCCTTTAGCCCTTGCATACCTCCATGTGTCTTCACCTATCTTCATCATTCTTCTGCCAACCTTCCTCCACTTGTATACTGTCCTTTCCCTTGTACATTGCTCTCCCTTTCACCCTAGTTAACATTTGTCTACCCTCTAACCAGTGAATTACTCTCCCATCTCTCCCAACCCTGAAAACCTTTACTTGAGTTTTTGCGATAGTAGTCTCATACAATATTTATCCTTTTGTGATGGACTTATTTCACTCAACATAAGATCCTCCAGATCCATGCATGTTATGAGGTGTTTCACAGAGTCCTCACTGTTCTTCAGTGTTGCACAGTATCCCATTGTGTACATGTGCCAAAGTTTGTTTATCTGCTCTTCCATTAATGGTCATTTAGGCTGTCTACATCTTTTTGCTATTGTGAATAGTGCTGTGATGAACATTGGTTTGCATAAATCTGTTTGTGTCCTGGCTCTTATTTCTTGTGGATATACCAAGTAGAGGGATTGCCTGGTCATATGGTATTTCTATTTCCAAATTTCTGAGCAAGTACCATACCATTGTGCACAGTTGTTAAGCCATTTTATAGTCCTACTAGCAATGTAGGAGGGTTCCAGTGTCTCCAGACCCTGGACAGCATTTGTTGTTTTCTATTTTTTCACTTTGTTATTAATGCTGGTGTGAGATGATATCTCATTGTTGTTTTGATTTGCATCTCTTTAATGACCAATGATCATGAGCATCTCTTCTTAGGTTTATTGGCTGCCTGAGTCTTTTCTTGGGTGAAACATCTGTTTATGTCACCAATAAGGCTGTCTGGGCCTGGACATTTTTGTTGGGAATTTTTTAGTTACCTGATCAATTTCTTCTTTTGTTGTAGGTCAGTTAGAAGTTTCTACTTCACACTGTGTTAATTTACGTAGATTGTGTTTTTCTAAAAACATATCCATTTATTCTAGATTAAAATATTTATTGGAGTACAATTCCATAATATTCTGCCATTATCCTTTTCATTTCCATTGGTTCTATTATGATGTCACCCATATCAAGTCTTATGCATGTTATTTGTATCTTATTCCTCTTTTCTTATGTTAGCTTTGCCAAATTGTTTAATTTTATTTATCCTCTCAAAGAACTGACTTCTTGTCTTGTTGATTCCATTGTTTTTCTATTTTCTAATTCATTTATTTCGGCTCCAATCGTCATTATTTATTTTCTTCTGGTGACTGTAGGCTTACTCTGCTGGTGTTTTTCTAATGGTTGGAGATGCTGTGTTAATGTGTTGATTTTGGTTCTTTCTTCTTTTTGGATGTGTGCATTTATCGCTATAAATTGCTCTCTAAGCTCTGTTTTTGTTGTGTCCAAAGGTTTTTCTATATTCTATTTTCATTCTCATTTGAATCAAGGATTTTTTTTCTTTCATATTTTATTTTTCTACTACCTGGTAGCTTTTCAATAGAGTATTATTCAATTTCCATGTACTTGACTTTGTTTCCTTCGTCTCTCTATTGTTGGTTTCTAATTTTATAGCATTGTGATATGAAAAGATGCTTTATAACATTTTAGTGCTCTTAAATTTATTGAGATTTGCTTTGTGGCCTAACATATGGCCTATTCTGTAGAATGTTCCATGTGCACAGGAAAAGTATGTGTGTTGTGCTGTTGTTAGGTTAAGTGCTCTGTATAAATCTGTGAGGTCAAGTTGGTTGATTGTGTTGTTTAGTTCTTCTGTGTCTTTATTGAGTTTCTTTCTAGTTGTCTGTTCTTTATTTAAAGTGGCATATTGAAATATTCTACTATTATTGTATAGTTGTCTATTTGTCTCTTCAATTCTATTAGCATTTATATATTTTGAGGCTCTTTTATTATGAGCATAAATATTTATTATAGTTATGTCCTCTTCTTCAATTGACCCTTTAATCATATGATAATGTCCTTCTTTGCATCTTATGCTGATTTTTGTCTTGAAGTCTATTTTTATCAGAAATTAATATTGTCACTCCTACTTGTTTCAATTGTCATTATTCAGATATATTTTTTCCATCCTTTGATTTTAATCTATTTTTGTCTTTGTGTGTAAGGTGAATCTCTTGTGGATAGCATATTGAAGGATCCTATTTTCTTATCCATTCTGCTACTCTCCATCTCTTGACTGGTTCATTTAATCCATTGATGTTGAATGTAATCATTGATAGGTGATTAATTACAGTCATTTTGCTGTTTGTTTTTGTGGCACTGCTGTTTTCTTTGTTCTGTATGTTTTTCTGTGCTGAATTAATTTTGTTTGTGCATTTTCTTGTCAATTTCTTCACTGCTGTTGTTTTAATGTTTAAAAAATATTCATGGTTTTCTCTTTTCTTGGTTTGACGTGAAGATGTATTAATTTTCTTTCAGGTTAACTTGTAATTTATTAATTTCTTCCCCAGTTTAAAAAAGTCTGTTTTAGCTTACAATCCACTTGGCTTCGCCATTTGTAAGTTCTGTAACTGTAATTTTCCATTTTTTTTAACCTTATAATTTTCTTCATTATAAATTGATATCTCTAATCCCCTATTTTCAGTCTTGTAGTTTTGTTTTACTTTGTATACTTCTGTATCTGAATTGAATTCTAGGTAGTGTTGCCATGTATGTCATTCTCTGGTTGTTGTCTGCTGTTGTTGGATCTCTGTCCAAAGGACTCTTTTTAGTATTTTTTGTAAAGTTGGGTTAGTTTTTTTTCTTTTTTAATTCTTTTTTTTTTTTTGTTTATCTGGAAATATTCTAATTTTGCTGTTGTATTTAAGGGAGAATTTTGCTGGATATGTTATTCTTGGTTGGCAACTTTTTTCTTTCAGAGTTTTGTACATGTCTCCCCATTGTATTCTGTCATGCATGGTTTCTGCTAATAAATCAGAGCTTAATCTTAATGGTTCTCCTTTGTAGGTAAGTTTTTGTTTTTTTCTGAGTTGCTTTCAGTATTCTTTCCTTGTCTTTGATTTCAGAGAGTTTGATTATGATATGTCTTGGTGATTATTTTCTGGAGTCTATCCTGTTTGGGATGCATTCAGCTTCTTCAATTATTATCTTCTCATCTTTCATGATGTTAGGAAAAAATTCTTCCAACAGATCTTCAACTATCTTTTCTGTGATTTTCTTTGCCTCTTCTTGTTCTAGAATTCTAGTCACCCATAAGTTATTCCTCTTCATGTTGTCACATGTTCAGTTTAGACTTGCTTCAGAATTTTCATTCTTTTTTTCTGATTGTTCTTCTAACTTATACTAGTATTGAGAGATTTATCTTCAAGCTCACTAATTCAGTCTTCAATTGATTCCAATCTACTACTTTGCCCTTTCAGTATATTGTCCATTTCTGAAATCTTAGTATTAATCTTATGGATTTCTATTTGCAGCTTTTGTATTGTCTCCAATCCTTTATCTATTTTGTTTGAGTGTTGCTGTAGTGCTTTTCTGAATTCTTTGTTTTCTTCTACCTTTATGTCAATCTTTTGGCTGTACCTTCTCTTGAATTCTTTTTCAGGTCATTCCAAAGCCTTTTTTCCCTCAAAAAAATGTTTTGTAGCTCTTACTCTTGGTCATTTGTTTTAATCACACTGTCTTGTTACTTCATGTGGACAGAAATTGTCTGCTGTCTTCAAAATATTGGGATGTTTTTGTGTTGGTATTAAGTTGGTGAGTATGTTGGTATATTTGTAGGCAGTCACCAACTGCCTCCTGTTGGGTATGATCAGGAGATGAACTTGTGCATGATTCTTTGTCCATGGAGTTCAGTTTAGAATGGGTTTGGTTGATGTTGTTTGTTGCTGACCCAGTGTGTAGCAAATGGTATTGGGTCTTTCTCAATAGGCAGGGTTGAAGAGGGCTAAGTGGTGGCTGGGCTGTATGGCTGCAATAACTGTCTCCTATCAGATAAGGCAAGAAGAGAAAACACACAAACGAGTGAAAGAAACAAACACAAATCATCAATGAACAGCAAAAAATAAAACAGTAAAAAAAAAACATAAAGATAAAACAGGCAACAGTTAGCAAAAGAATACAAAAACCTGAGAGAGTAAAGTGGGATAGGAAAATCCAAACTAAAAATAGAAAAATAAAAAGAAACTAATAAGACCTAAATACAATTAGCAAGAGGAAAGAGTAGAAGGAAAAGAGACCAAAGAGTAGTAAAAAATAAATAAATAAGGAAATACAAATTAAATAAAGAGGGATAAAAAATAAGAAGAATGGAAGAAGCAGCAGTGGTTGGGAAAGAGAAGCAGAAAAATATTTATAAAAAAATCAAACAGGATATAGAAAGGAGAGAAAGCTACAGAGACAAAGGTAAGGGAGAAAGAATAAAGAAACAAAAAACAGTGAAAAGAAAACAGAATAGGTACTAGACCTTGAGGAGAGAGAATTCTGGGCTCTCCTGCCAGCTATGGGCCACACATTGTGGGTGGGTAAGGGATAAGATGGTAAAACTCAACCCTAGATGGATTTGTTATAGGGCAAGGCATTGTCTATTCTGGTCACCCAATCCAGAAGTAATTTGTGCAAACCCCAAAGCAGTGGGGGTATCAGGGTATTTCTGTTCCAGAAGGGATCCAAGGGTGAGAGGTCCCTCTAATTCAGGGCTGACCAGAACTTGCTCTGCAGATCTGGAATAGGTCATACCTGATTCCAGGTGCTGGGGTTGGTGCTGCTAGTTCCCCACACACTTTGATGCAACTTCAACAGCCTGGAGAACAGGAGCTTCCTTGGGAGCATACACAGATGGTCTCAGGCCACATGTCTAGTTATTAAGTAATGTGGGATACAAGAAGAAAAGAAAAAAATTTCACCCCTTTCTGTCCACCAATAAATGGTAAGCCTCTGAAACTCTACTGCCCTTTTGCCTTTTAAGTCACCTTTGACATTTTAAGATGACCACACCATGGTTGACCTGCCTGCCGGCACAGATCAGCAGTTTCTTTTCTCTGTTTTTTCCTTCTTCACCCATGAGGGCTGGTTTAGGCCTGTCCAGGGCTGACTCTGCAGATTTGGATCACGGGCCACCTGAATAGGGTCAATGAGGACAGCTTCTCTCTCCTTTAGTGAGGCCACAACTGTGGCACTCACCTCCATGCTAGGGGAGTGGGTGTTTCCCTGGAGGTGTACCTGGGTGGGGACCAGCCTTGCCTCTGGTCACCAGGGGCATGTGGAGAGCAAGAAATAAAAATTGCACTTTTGTCTTAGCAGGTCACAGGTATGCTTCTGCAACACTGATAACTTTTCTTGTCTCTGAAGTCACTCACAAAAGTTCAAGATGATATCCTGTCTGATCACCTGCTCATATCACCAATCTCTCCTTTTTTGGCTCTGTCTGCTCAGCTCTCTCTCTGAGTAAGCATTCAATCCACTTCTGTATCCCTTCATCTGAAGTTCCAGAACTATCGTCTGCATCTGTTTCATTTGTTATCCTATCTTTGTTCTAACGAGTACATACAGCCTTTCTGCTTAGTCCATCATCTTGCAGTCTCTCTAAATTGCTTATTTTGATGGTTCCCATTAATTATTTTGTGGTTTGTTCCTGATTTTTTCCCCATAGTTTTATCTATGTCTTTCTTGATTTTATCTGTAGCTCTCCTGATCTTATAATCTGTTGAATTTGCCTAACTAGAATTCTTTTAAATTTCTTGTGTTATGTTTTCTGACTCTGTATTTTGGTCACTTGTTTGAGGCACTCTGTCTTCTTTCTTTGTGTAAGCTGAAATTGTCTCTTTTCTCTGAGACAGTGTGGTATTATATTTATATTTAGTTAATGATTGTACATCGGTGTATCCTCAGTGACTCACCACCTGTCTCCTGGCGGATGAGGTAGGGAATGGAAGAGTGAACACAGTTAATTCTCTGTTCACTGTGTAGTGTAGTTCAGGGTGGGTTCATGTGCCTCCAGAAGCAGGAGTACTATGTTTGGTGCCTGTCCCCATGCAGAACAGAGGCTGTGCAGGTGGGGTGCCACTGGTCACTAGGTGATGAGGCTGCCTGCACACACCTGCATATACCAGGAGGGCATGGGAACAAGGGAGAACTACACCCTCTTGCCACTAATCTTCAGCTGCGTCCTGTGCTCACAGGCCACTGTATCAACAGCTGTTTGCAAAAGCTTAGGATGATAGCGTTGCTCCATGCCAGCCCATAGTCTATCTGCTTTCTCCTCTCTTTTCTCTCTCACTGCTCCTGTTCAGCTTCCTCTCCAAACTGGCACTCAACCCACCTCTCAGTCATCTCCTCTGATGCTCAGGTTCTCAGGATCACCATCTGTATCTGTTTCACTTGGTCTCCCATATCTTTATTGCAGAGAGTTGGCTCAGTGCATCTGTTTACTCAGCTATCTTGCCCTAGACTCTTTTTCTTTCTTTTAATTGTAATTTGGGTGAAAGTTTCCAGAGCTAATTAGTTTTCCATCCAACAATTTATATACATTTTATTTCATGACATTTGTTGCATTCCTCTCAATGTAATAGCACTCTTCCTGCTTCTTCCCTGGATTCCAGTTTTCACTGGTTCTCCTTTCCTGCGATATCCTGACTTCTAAGCTTTGTTTCTGAAAATGCTGCCCCTTTGGTCTTGAGGCTGATTGATTAGACTGAGGAGTATATTCCTTCTGGTGTTATTATTCACTTTATAGATGTGTTATTCTTTGGCTGAAAATTTGTCACTGGAGGTGATTTCAGTTCCAGGCTTGAAGGGTGTTCAAGGGCCACAGTTTTGGGAGTTCCACCAGTTTCTATCAGAGTAATAAGTCTGATCTTTTTTATCATTTTGAATTTTGTTCCTTTTTTCCTTCTACCTTTCTGTCCATGACCTTCTATGGTGATCCTGGTCAAAACAGTAGATACTGGTAGCCGGGCACCAACTAGTTCTGGTTTCAAGGTAGTGGAGGCTATGATTTGCATGTGTCTTTGATTTTCTTCACATTCTTTTCTCTGGATGGTGAAAGATGAATAGTTTTAACTTAGATGAAAGCTTATCAGTGTATAGGATCTTAGTCACTATTCACCATAGTGTTGTTGTATAGTGCTGCCAAGTCAGTTCTGACTCATAGTGACCCTCTTTAGGGTCTCTGAGGAACAGCTGGTGAGCTTGAACCACCAAGCTCACCAGCTGCTCTTCAGAAACGCTTAGTGACATAAAACATGATTACATTTAAGACTAACTTATGCTAACCTCAAAATAATATCAGAAAGGGAAAAACAGATTGTGGGAGTTGACACAGACATCAATTAATAAATGATGCAAATCAGTATAACTTCCACCATCACTATAGCTCTATTCATACTCTAAATATAATTGGGAATCCTGGTGTGGTGTTGTAGAATAAGCACTAGACCACAAGGTCAGTTTGACCACAAGTTCAAATTCACCAGCTGCTCCTAGAAAACCCTATACAGGGTCTCTATGAGTCAGAACCAACACGATGGCATTTAATCACAATAATAACAAATACAATTGGAGGAAGATTAGATCTATTAGGGAACTCTTCCTAGGAGCAGTGGGATTTGAAGTTTGAAGGATGGAGGCTGTATGGCTTATGACACAACCTTGATCAGCAGGCTGACCTGGGTGTGAATTGTATGCCTCATCATCTCAGTGGTTTTGTGGCATTAGGTAGGTTAGTTCATCTTACTTTCAGTTTCCTAATATTTAAAATGGGGGAAATGTGTTTTACATTACAGGGTTGTTGTGATGACTATATAAGAAAACATGATGATGAGGTGCCAAGTTATTCATAGGACAAAAAGGAAAGTTATTTCAACAAATGGTCTTGAAACAACTGGATATTCATATGGAGAAAACATGAGTCTTGACCCCTATATCAGTCCATATAAAAAATTTATTTGAGATGCATCATGTTGCTGTTGTGAGGTGCCTTTGAGTCAGTTCTGACTCATAGTGACCCTGAGTAGGGTTTCTGAGGATCAGCTGATGAGTTTGAACTGCTGACCTTGAGGTTCAAACCGAACTTATGATCAAGTGCTTTATCCCACTACACCACAACCAGACTCCAGATGTCTTAAAAGTATATGTATATGGCCAAGTGCTGTCAAGTTAGTTCATAGCGACTCTCTCTCTATATATACATATAAAATATAAAAATATGTATATTCATATATATATGGGAAACTCTTCCTAGGGAACCGTATACAGGGTCGCTATGGGTTGGAACTGATTCAACTGCATTTAACAACAACAATAATAATATAAAAATAGGTATATGTATTTATATATGCAATATGTAAATCAGAGCCATAGAGCTTCTTCTTTTAGAATGGTGTAGGGATGTCATCTGACCTCTTAACTTCACGAGTGGGTAAGAAGGTCAATGTTAACATCACAAGGCTGATTTCTATGAGGTAGAGGTTAGATATGGCTACACCCTCCAACCTTTTTACAAATTCTGAAACCTCCCATTCTCTTCTTTCTTTTCTGGGTTCGATAATTCATTGCAATAGCCATATAGAGCTCACAGACCGTACTCACATTTATGGGATTTAGGAGAGAAGTAATAGGTTACAATTGCTTCAGGAATTGTATGTTTGGGAATGCTCAGGATATAGGTCTTCAATCAGGACAACTTCTTCTCAGCCATGCCCAGAAGTAGGCCACTGTCAGGCCCTTAGCCTGTACTCTGCCTTGTTTGTGCAAGTATTACAAAGTTCTTTAAGATTTGTTCATAAGCATCTAAGATACCCTACTCTGTCAGCAAGCATCCTGCTCAAAGGCACTTGGCTTTCTTACTGTCTCTCACCATCTCTGGTGTTATAACTCTCTGTCTCATGGCTCTGGGACCCGGGGCATAAAGGATGTACTCTGCTCCTATTTCTTCTTCCTAGTGCTAGTCAGGTCCCCACCCCTTCTCTGCTTGCTTCTCTCTCCTTTTATTTCTTGTAAGATAAAAGATCTGCCTCAGGAAAGGGTCTGACTTCAGTAAGGTGAAGAGCTGTGACTTGAATAAGAGTGGAGACTTGAACCAGACCCTCTAGTAACGTACTCAAGATACAGCTGACCTTAATTCTGCCTCAATAACATAATGGACTATTCCCTCCAAAATGGGACCACAACCACAGGTGTAGAGGTTAGGATTTACAACATATCACAAAGAAGAAGACTCTGACAAGAGGATCATCTTAAGTCATTCACTGCACAACACTTCTGAGAGAGAATGTAACAGATAAGATCTAGTGACCTTGGCGTAGACAAAGCCTTCCTGGTCAGGACACAGAAAGCACTAACCATAAAAAATGAAGTTCATTAAAATGGATGCTCATCAAAAGACACTGTCAAGAAAATAAAAGGCAAAACACAGTAAAAATATTTTTACTATATTTACCTAACCAAGGACATGTACCCAGAAAATACAGAGAGCCCTTATAATTCAAGAGTATTAAGACAAACAGCCTAGTAAAATCATGGGCAGAAGATCTGAACAGAAGCCTCATTAAAGAAGATATACAAATAAATAGATACAAGAATAAATACATGAATAATAAATATAGAAAAAGCTATCAAATAGCTTTATTTATCAGGAAGTGTAGATTAAAACCATAATGAGATGCCACTAAACATCCATTGTTATTGTTAAGTACAATCTAGTCAGTTTCAACTCAGTGTTGTTGTTGTTAGGTGTTGTCGAGTCAGTTCTGACTCATAGTGACCTTATGCACAACAGAACAAAACACTGTCTGGTCCTGTTCCATCCATACAACCGTTGTTATACTAGAGCCCAATGCTGCTGCCGCTGTGCCAATCCATCTTGTTGGGGGACTTCCTCTTTTTTGCTTCCTCCATATCAAGCATGATGTCCTTCTCTAAGAACTGGTTCCTCCTGATAATATGTCCAAAATACGATGGATGAAATCTGGCCATCCTGGCTTCTAAGTAGCATTCTGGTGGTGCTTCTTCAAACACAGACTTCTTTGTTCTTCTGGCAGTCCATGGTACTTTTAATTTTCGTCTCCAACACCATAACTCAAATGCATCAATTCTTCTACAGTCTTCCTTATTCATCATCCAACTTTCTTGTGCATATGAAGCCATTGAAAATACCATGGCTTGGGTCAGGCTCACCTTTGAAAATGGACATCTTTGCTCTTGAACACTTTAAAAAGGTCTTGTGCAACAGATTTGCTTAATGCAATATAATGTTTGATTTCTTGACTGCTGCTTCCATGAGTGTTGATAGTGGATCCAAGCAAAATTAAGTCTTTGGCAACTTCAATCTTTTATCCATTTATCATGAGGCTATTTCTTGGTCCAGTGGTGAGGATTTTTGTTTTCTTTACATTGAGGTGCAACCAATACTGAAGGCTGTGTTTTTTGATCTTCATCTGTTAAGCATTTTAAGTCCTCTGGCAAGGTTGTCTCTTCTGAATATAGCAGTTTGTTTGAATCTTCCTGATGCCACGTTCTTCATATAATCCAGTTTCTAAGATTATTTGCTCAGCATACAGATTAAATATGTATGGTGAAAGAATACAAGACTGGTGTACATCTTTTCTAATATTCATACCATTTGGTATCCCCTTGGTCTGTTTGAATGGCTGCCTCTTGGTCTACATACAGGTTTCTAATGAGCACCATTAAGTGTTCCAGAATACTCATTCTCTGTAATGTCCATAGCTTGTCATGATCCACACAGTCGAAAGTCTTTGCATAGTCAATAGAGCACAGATAAACATCTTTCCTGTCTTCTCTGCTTTCAGCCAAGATCCATCTGATGTCAGCAATATTCCACATCCTCTTCTGGATCCAGCTTGAATATCTGACTCATAGCAACCCTGTTTTGGGTTTCCAAGGAGTGGTTGTTAAGTTTGAATCACTGACCTTGCAGATAGCATTCCAATTCTTATCTTACAGTGACGCACTACTCTCTTAGAATGACTAAAATAAAAATAACTGATAAACCAAGTTGTAGAACAACTGGACCTACACTGTGGTGGGAATTTAAATGGTGCAACCAGTTTGGAGACTAGTTTAACAGTCCTTACAAAGTTAAATATACATCTATCTCATGACTCAAAAATTAAACCTGTATCTATTTATCTAACAGGAATGAAAACATATGTCCACAAAAAGACTTGTACAAAAATATGCATTGTTGTTGTTAAGTGCCATTGAGTCAGTTTTGACTCATAGTGACCCTGTATTGGGTTTCCAAGTAGCAGCTGGTGAGCTTGAACTGCTGACCTTGCAGTTCAAACCAACTTTGCAGTCCACATAGCAGCCATTCTTATTGTAGCCCCAAACTAGAAACAACCTATATGTCCATCAATAGGTATAAGGATAAGCAAATTATGGTATAATCATTTAGTTGAATACTATTCAGCAATAAAAAAGGAACAAGTTATTAATACATGAAAAACATGGGTGAATTTTATTATGTTGAATAAAAGAAATCAGGCACAAAGGAGCACATATTTTGTGATTCCATTTAAACAAAATTCTAGGACAGACAAAATTCATCTATTGTGACAGATGTCAGAATAATTGCCACTGTGGGAAGAAATTGAATAGAAAGTGGCACAAGAAATCTGTCTGGGGTGATGGACACAATCTCTGTCTTCACTGAAATGGTGGTTGCATAAATGTGTATAGTAGTCAAAACTCATTGAATGGAGCAATTTAACATGTTTTGGTATGCAAATTATTCCTAAGTAAAAAAGGACAGTATGATAAAATGCGCAGTACATGATAACTTTGGTAATGGTAGTAATGAATGTGGGGGTGTGGATACTGGTGCTATTGTTAGTTGCTATCTTGTTGATTCTGACACATGGCGGCCCCATATATGCAGACTAGAACTGCTCCAAAGGGTTTTCTAGGCCTTTCAGAAGCAGATCACCAGGCCTATTTCCCTGGATGAGTTTGTCCCGCCAACCTTTTCCATGGTTGTCAAGCACTTAGACATTTGCATAACCCAGGAACTTATGGAGAAAAATACAAGGGATTTTAGTTTTAATCTCCTGCCTCATTGAGTCAATCATTTCATCAGGCACCTCCCTTATCCATCAGAGTCCTCTGGGATAGATGTTATGATGTTTTTTTTTTCTGTTGCCCCTGATTAGTCTCTTTGCCTGGACAGTTTTTCTGGAGAAAAGTTCAGAAATCAAAAATTGGGCAATCTATTCCCATTCTCTATTTTCTCTCTCACACTCATGGATGTGTTTTTCTTTCTTTCCTTCTTTTATTTCTTCTTCCCTTCCTGTTACTCTACTCTATCATCCTTATTCTGTCTCATTCCAAAGCCAATTTAATGGTCTTCTGAAAATACATATCGATCTTTGGACAAACTGATGAAGGAAATAAAAATAAAGACAAAGCCACAAAGAAACACATCCTGAACCCTTGCTAGAGGGCAGGCTATAGATTTGACTCTGACTTCCTTTGTTTTTGTTGTTAAGTACCATTGAGTTGGTTCCAACCCATAGCAAGCCTGTATAGGGTTTTTGAGGAGGGGCTGGTGACCTTGAACCTCTGATTTTGCAGTCCAGCACATTAACCCACAGCATTGCAATAGAAAGGGCAACATGCTTAGTTTCTAAACAAGACCACAAAACAGATTTGCTTTCTCCCAAAGCAGGGTCCAGAGCTGTTATCTGTTCCTCAGAGCCTAGTCTTCCAATTTGATTGTCTGAGTGGTGGATTCGCAGAGAAGTGGGAAGGAGCTGATGATTCTTTTGCTCTTGCCTTGTTTTTCTTGACAGAGAGACACTGAGCATTTCCTTCTGAAAGTGAGTGGCACTGGGGCTTTCTCTCTGGAGAAGATATTATTACTTGTATCTTGAGTCTCTGTTGTCATTCTCTCTGTGGCTCAGCCTGCCCCACTGCACATTGCATCCTTGTTGTTTTTCTGTGATCTCAGTTTTGATGTTGACACCTTTTCTTGAGATATAGTCTGGCAAGACAAACTTGTTATTGAATGGTCCACCTCAGCAGAGGTTTCTTTCATTCTTCATGGCTGTTTTCTTTTGATTGTGGTAGGCTAACTTTCCCCTTTTCTTTCTCAGAATTATTTTAGATGACAAAACTTCTCTTAAGGATTTAATTGGTGCTACCAAGCACCAATTAAAAAAGGAAATGGTTAACGTTCAACCATTTCAAGAGGTAGCATATGTTCAAGAGCCAATGATACTGAAGGAGGAAGTCTGAGGTGCATTGAAGGAATTGGCAAAGAAACAAGGCACCAGGAATTGATGGAATAAAAATTGAAATCTTTCAAAAAAGTGAGGCAGCACAGGAGGCACTCACTCATCTTGGCCAAGAAATTTGGAAGACAACCATCTGGCCGACTGCTTGGAAGAGATCCATATTTGTGCCCATTCCAAAGAGAGGTGACCCAACAGAATGCAGAAATCATCCGACAATCTCTTTGATATCCCATGTGCTAAAGATAATACAGAAATGGCTACAATCACACATTGACAGAGAACTTCTAGAAATTCAAGCCAGATTCAGAAGAGGTCGTGGAACAAGGGATATAATTGCTGATGTCCGATGGATCTTGTCTGAAAGCAGAGAATACCAGAAGGATGTTTACCTGTGCATTATTGACTACACAAAGGTTTCAATTGTGTGGATCATGACAAGTTATGGGCAGCATTACGAAGTATGAGTATGCCAGAGCACTTAATTGTGCTCATGAGGAACCCGTACATGGACCAAGAGGCAGTTGTTTCAACACAACACGGGAACACTGAATGGTTTAAAATTAAGAAAGGTGTGCCACAAGATTGTATTCTTTCAACATAATAATTCAACCTGTATGCTGAGCAAACAATCTGAGAAGCTGGGTTCTATGAAGAAAAACGTGGCATCAGGATTGGAGGAAAACTCATTAACAACCTGTGATATACAGATGATACAACCTTGCTTGCTGAAAGTGAAGAGGACATAAAACATTTACTGATGAAGATCAAAGAGCACAGCTTTCAGTACAGATTGCATCTCAATGTAGAGAAAACAAAAATCCTCACCACTGGACCAATAAACAGCATTCTTACCAATGGAGAAAAGATTGAAGTTATCAAGGACTTCATTCTTTTTGGATCAACTATCAACACCCACGGAAGCAGCAGTCAAGAAATCAAACGATGTATTTCCTTAGGCAAATCTGCTGCACCAGACCTTTTTAAAGTGTTGAAGAGCAAAGATGTCAGCTTGAGGACTAATGTGAGCCTGACCCAAGCCTTGGTGTTTTCAGTAACATCATATGCATGCAAAAGCTGGACAGTGAATAAAGAAGATCGTAGAAGAATTGATGACTTTGAGTTATGGTGTTGGAGGAGGATATTGAAAGTGCCATGGGCTACCAAAAATAGATCCGTTTTGAAAGAAGTGCAGCCAGAATGCTCCTTAGAGGCCAAGATATCCATACTTCATCTCTCATGCTTTGGACATATTGTCAGGAGGGACTAGTTGCTAGAGAAGGATATCATGTTTGGTAAGGTGGAGGGCCAGAGAAAAAGAGGAAGACCCCCCAACGAGATTGATTGGCCAAGTGGCAGCATCAATGGACTCAAACGTGGCAACAGTAGTGAGGTTGGCCCAGGATCAGGCAGTGTTTCCTTCTGCTGTGCTTAAGGTCGCTATGGGTCGGTACTGACTTGATGGCACCTAACAATAACAACAATCAAGCACCTAGATGCAGATCTTTTTAAAAAAGATGGAGCCCCCTCTCCCACTGACTCTTAAGTTTCCAGAGTACAGACAGTTACTGATCTTGCAATGTATTTTATATCCATCTTCTCCTTGTTTTAAAGACTTACTTCTTCTAGTAATCTGTCATTTGGTGGGTGGAAATGAGATTTTTCAGGGAGATCACAAATTAAATCTTGACTTCCAAGAATAGGCACCATGTTGTCTTGTCAATTATACTGAATCTGGGCAGGGATATGGATTCTAGGTTCACTTCTGGGTCTGGTTCATTGTGTGACCTCAAGCAAGTAATTCATTGTGCAATGGAGGGAAGGATTTCAGAAAGTTGTTGTGAAGGTCATGCAAGATGTTAACACCTGAACATCTTGTGGGACCTTTGAAAATCTGAGTGTTTTAAGCTGTAAATCCAGAAAAGAGAGGACAGAAGTCCTGGTATGGAGTTGTAGGGTAAGCACTCTACTGTGCTAACCACAAGGTTGGAGGTTCAAACTCACTAGCGGATCATTGGAAACTCTATACTGGGATTATGAGTTGAAACCCACTTGAAAGCACATAGCAAAAACAACAACAAAGGGAGAGACAAGAAGGAACTGGTTTGTAAATGTTATCACCAACATTGAATTCTTAGGTTGTATTCAGTATCTTTCGTGGGAGAAAGATGAGGCTTTCTGCTCCCGTAATGACTTATAGCCTTGGAAATCCTGTATAGGGTCGCTATGAGTCAGAACCGATTCCATCACACATAAAAACAACATTCAGTATCTTAAAGGAGCCCTGGTGGTGCAGTGGTTGAGTGCTTGGCTGCTAACTAAATAAATGGTCAGTTGTTTGAATCTACCAGAAGTTCCATGGAAGAAAGATGTGGCAGTCTGCTTCTGTAAAGATATAGTCTTGGTAATACTATGGGGGCAGTTCTACTTTGTCCTATAGGGTTGTTATGAATCCGAATCTACTAGAGGGCAATGAGTTTAGTTTTGGGTTCAGCACCTTGGCAGAGGGCCAAAGGACTAGGAAACATATGAATGAGACTATAGTAGGCTGAAGAGTTGCAGACACCCACTCCTAAAATCCATCTAGTGTTTCTTTGTTTGAAGATTTTGGAGCTGAGCTTGTTTCTTTGATATTTCTGTCTATAAATAATGAGCTTCTTCCTCCTGGTTGTGAAACCTCAACATCCAAAAATATATCTTATCTTATCTCCCTTAGGTGGTATATTTCAGGTAATGGCTTATATGACTCATCGTGCTTCCCCTTTTGCTTTGGTGACCAGCAACTTCAGAAATGTACCAACTACTTAGTCTAAGCAAGTTGTTGGGGGTTCTTGTTTCTTCTTTTTCCTACCTGATATTTGTTTTTTCTTTTGCATTTGAATTGCCTTATTGACTATACCCATTTTGAAGTAAGTTGTTTCACATTATTTTTGCTAGTGTTGATGTTGTTAGGTACTGCTGCATCTGCTCCAACACATATCAACCTTATGTACAACATAATGAATCACTGCCCTGTTTGTGCCATCCTCAAAATTGGCACATTTGAGTCCATTGCTGCTGCCACTGTGCCAATCCATTTTGTTGGGGGGTCTTCCTCGTTTTTTGCCAGTCCTCCACTTAACCAGGTACAATGACTGAAATATAAGAGACAAAGTCTTACCATCCGGGTTTCTAAGGAGCATTATTGCTGTACTTCTTCCAACACAGATTTGTTTCTTCTTCTGGAAGTCCATGGTACTTTTCATATTTTTCTCCAATTGTTGTTGTCAGGTGTCATCGATTCAGAACCGACTCATAGCGACCCCATGCACAGCAGAACGAAACATGTCCGATCCTGGGCCAACCTCACTACCGCTGCCACACTTGAGTCCATCAATGATGCCACCTGGCCAATCC